>NW_021620751.1:2847335-2909835 GCF_004785775.1 Grammomys surdaster
TGTGTGTGTGTGTGTGTGTGTGTGTGTGTATGTATATATATATATGTATATATATATTCATATTCATAGTCACCTAAGATATTTACACAAGAAGCTACAATTTCTCTTTTATGAATCTAAAAAAGTGAAGTTAAAAAAGCAGTAACACAATTAGAAAACTCTTTAGATCCCCTATAAAATACCAGTGCTGTCCAAAAGAACTCCCCTTAAAATAGAACTGTTCCAAAATTCTGCTATCCAAATGGCAGCCAGTAGTCCACAGTACTTACAACTTGACTTAAGAAGATACAAGTGTTATTTTTAGACAGGGTCATACATACTATGTAGGCGTGGCTGGCCTGGAACTCATAAAGGCCTGTTGGCCTCTGCCTTCCAGGTCTGGGATTAAAGGTATTCAACACTGTACCTGGTCAATTTTCATTGTTAAATAGAAATAAAACAAGTAGCAAATGGCTACCACATTAGATGGTGTAGCTGAACATCTTTGTCATTTTTTTTTCCTAGACAGGGTTTCTCTGTATAGCCTTGGCTGTCCTGGAACTCAATCTGTAGACCAGGCTGGCCTCAAACTCAGAAATCCACCTGCCTCTGCCTCCCAAGTGCTGGGATTAAAGGCATGGGCCACCACTGCCTGGCACCTTTCTCATTTTTAAACAAAGACAAACAGAAATAAATTCCAATTTAATAAAATTGTTAGCCAGGCCTTGGTGGCGCACACCTTTAATCCCACCACTTGGGAGGCAGAGACAGGCGGATTTCTGAGTTTGAAAGTTCGAGGCTAGCCTGGTCTACAGAGTGAGTTCCAGGACAGCCAGGACTACCCAGAGAAACCCTGTCTCGAAAAACCAAAAAAAATAAAAAAATAAAAAATAAATAAATAAAATAAAATTGTTATTCAGTGTTTGCTAGCATCTCTTTGTTAATGTAAAAACCTTTGTTTTCTGAGACAGGATCTCATGTAGCCCTAATCAAGATTAGCATGTTAACACTTCTGGTCTTCCTACCAACTCCCTTCCACATGTTGGAACTGCAGGCATGCATCACACCATGGCCTTTCCTTGTTTTTTCCAATATAGTATATAACTTGGACTTGGAGCAGGTCTCTGTAATGGTGGCCTAAAACCTGGTGCTTTGGAAGTATCAGACTGATGTAAAGGATCTGAATTTGGCAATTATGAGGATTTTCCTGACAGCATAGATTCTTGTGTTGACTGAGATGAAACAACAGGTCCTCCCCAGAGGCATTAGTGGGTTTTCAAACAATGTCCTAAAGGGCCTCCAACTCAAGGTTACTCTTCTTCAGCCTCTAAAGTTGGTTCCATTTTTCAAAACATCCTTTAATGACCACCCCCCACCCCCCCCCCACACACACATATAAACTTTTTTCTCAGAGCAGGGGTAGGGTAAGGGTCGAGGCCTATTAACTTTATATGGAAATTCAAGATAAAATTTACAACTAGATTTTAAAATAAAAACACTACACTAAATAAATGCACATGATACAACAGTGTTTTGTTGTTGTTGTTTTTTTTTGGTTTTTCAAGACAGGGTTTCCTCTGTGTAGCCCTGGCTGTCCTGGAACTCACTATGTAGACCAGGCTGGCCTCGAACTCAGAAATCTGCCTACCTCTGCCTCCCAAGTGCTGGGATTAAAGGCGTGTGCCACCATTCCCCGGCACAACAATGTATTAAAGGACTACAACCTTCTCACACATGGGGCCTAACTCACTGATAAAGAAAGTGCTTATCTAGCATGCAAAAACCAAATGGGTTCAACCTCTATCACCACAAAAATAAAACTCTAAGGCTGGGCACCACAGCAAATACTTAATCCCAGTGCTTTGAAAGCATAGGCTGAAGTCAAGGCCAGCCTCGTCTACAATAGTGAATTCCAGGCCGGCCTGGGCTACACAGTGAGACCTTGTCTCCAAAACAATAGCAGTTCAACACAAACCCCTCTCCATCCAAGTAGCCTACACACAGAGTAAGTACATCATAAAATAGCCAATAATTTCTGTATCATCTATGTCAGGTAGTAACTACATAATGTCAAACAAATAAATACACACTTACCTGAGGGACTTGGAGCAGGTCTCTGTAATGGTGGCCTAAAACCTGGTGCTTTGGAAGTATCAGACTGATGTAAAGGATCTGAATTTGGCAAATACGAGGATTTTCCTGACAGCATAGATTCTGGTGTTGACTGAGATGAAACAACAGGTCCTCCCCAGAAGGCATGGGCATTAGTAGGGTTGTTTTCAAACAATGTGCTAAAGGGCCCAAATGGTAATGGGGCACTGAAGTTGGGAGCAACAGGCTTATTTGCTGGATGTACTGAATTCTGACAAGCACTTTGTGTACTTAAGGTCGAAGGTAGCTGGACAGAGGAGGGAACACTATGAGGTCTTTTAATGTGATTGACATTGAGGACTGCAACAGATGAATTCTGCACTGGAGCTGGATTCTTGTGAGGGGCAGCTGTGCCATGAGGGGGTGGTCTAATAGCAGGGGTTTCCATCTTAGGAGGCTGGGAGCATCCCATTTGTGTTTGAGGCATAGGGTACGTCACAGGCGCAGTAGAAGGCACCACCACTGGAGCAGAACTTGTTGCTGTAGGAGGAACAGTCATTCTCACATCCGGGGAAGGAACCTGAGACTGCTGAAGAGAGGGTCTTGGTTCCTGAGGAACAGATCCCGGAGGCTGCTGCTGAGTGGAATGACCTGATGAGCTCCCAGAAGAACTGCTGCTGTGTGTGGGTCTATTGTTTGCAGTTTCTACTACTGGCGGACTACTTGCTTCCTGTTCGGAAGAAGATGCCCCTTTATTTGGGGATGCTGATCCACAATCCAAAGGGCTATTTCTAGAAATCCCTCCTGGCTGGGCTGGTGGCGATGGGGAAGATGGGGATGACACTGGATAGTGTTCTTTGGCAGTAGGCATAGGATATGTGGCGTTTGTGGGTGCGGTGCTGTTGTTGCTTGCTGTAGTTGTGACTGTTGTGGTTGTGGCATTGGATGTCTTCACAACTGTGACAAAAAGCTGCCTTCTGACTGAAGGAGAACTTGGACTGCCATTTGAAGTTGTACCAGGCACCGCTGAAGCTGATGAACTGGTTGTAGCTGTTGGACTTGAAGTTAAAGAACCTGCTGAATTCACCTGAGAACCACTGCTATTCTGATTGCTATGGCGAGGCACCATGTGAGGCTTAGGCGAGTTAGTAGCTCTGGCAGGGCTCAAAGGCCTGACAGGAAAAGGACCCCAAGTGGATTGAGCTGGTGGAAAAGTACCTCCAAAGTGGGTCATGGGCAACCTTGGTGGACGGATCTGCTGGAAAGTCTGAGCAGCAAGCAAAGCATGTGCAAACTGTGGAGCAGGATATGCTAATGGAAGAGAAACTGGAAAACCAGGCCTCACATTATTCACGGGGTTCTTAATGGTTTTGTGAGAGGATGCAGAAGAGATTGCAGGAACAGTGAGTGCTGTGGCAGTTTGAGATGTTGATGACAGAGCTACAGTTGTCATTTTAATTCCCATTAAGGAACTATTAGCAGCAGTGGTAGTAGGTGCTGATGACCCTATTTTGGAATTTGCTGAGGAGCTTTTCAAACGATTCTTTGGAATAAGTTCATCAATTTCTTTATCTGGATCCTTGATCAAAGCATTGATCAACTGAGTTGCTTGTCTTGTTGATTCAGTGCCACCCCTGCATGTTGATCAACAGATAAAAACAAATGCCCCCCAAATTAGCCTTAATTTTACTACTTCCTAGTAATATAGCCTATCATTCTAGTATAGACATTTACACACATATGCATGTGTAAACACACAGGAAACAGGTAAACCAAACACACACACACACACACACACACACACACACACACACACACAGATAAACCGAAGAGTGCAACAACAATCTTCTGATAAATTTTAGGCATTCTTCAGAGCATAGATTATCTTGAATTAATGTTAAGCTTCAGAAGACTGGTAACTTATATTTCTTTTTTGGTCTGTGTGTGTGGAGGCATTGGCAGTCTATCATAAACTAGCTGAGTACACTATCACTAACCTATGCTACCCATCTTAAGTGACTTAACAAAGTAAAGATGATTTCTGTCCATGTGTGTAACTGTTTAGACAGTTGTAAACCACCACGTAAGTGTTGGAAACCAGGTGTTCTGCAAGAGCAGTAAGTGCTCTTAACTCCTGAGCCATTGTCCCAGCCCCTATTTTATTTTTTTAATGAAAAACTCATTTTCCCATTGTTTCCTTAGACTAAGATGTTGTTTCTCCCATTGTAACATGAATCACCATTAGGAAACCAATTATACACAAAAGCTTATGTGGCCTACAATAATATTATAAAGTTAAATATGTGATCAATAACTAGGACTGGTACTCAATGCCATTAGTACCAGCAGAAGGATGATCTTTGAGTTTCAGGTCAGCCTGAGTGACTTACTGACAGCGGATCTTAAAAGAAAAAGAGGAAAAAGAAAGTAAGCCTAGAGTGGTGGTGCAAGCCTTTCAGTGTAACACTCAGGACAAAACCTAAGTTACATAGAGAAACCCTGCCTCAAAAAAGCTGATGAATATTTAAAACAATTTTAGTAAGAAGTTGGAATTGTAGCTCATTGGTTAGAATTTAGGATCAGTCTTTAACACTGTAAAAATCAAAGAACAAAACACCAATGTTTAAGTAAACATGGAAAACATTACAACTAAGCAAGGGAAGAGGATCTGATCTTTATCCTAGTATCTGAGATAACAGTTTATTGCATACTCCTTTTTTTTTTTTTAACTGCATACTCCTAAATAGCTTCTTTATGAACAGTATCCCAATCCCTTGGGGGACAACCTCTCAAAACAAGTAAGGAATTCATCAAAAACAATGCCAGCAAGCTGGAATGTTGGCTCTTCAGGAAAATGCCTGATTAAGCTTACATATGGAAACTTTAGGAACGAAAGCCCAGAAAGGGTACCTGCTTGCCTTTTCTCTGGATTCTCCAAGGTGTGACAACCTTAGCTATTCGAGCAGAGGAAAAGGCAAGAAAGGAGGAAAAGGTGAAAATGAAATTGACTAAATGTCTCCTTACTTTGAAAACAAACCCTATAAGCCCTAGTATATCCCGCTTTTCAAATATAATATTGTTAGTATTTTGTTTAAACTCCACCTCCACAGTTATCTGGCAACACCCAGGTAGGCTTGCCCACTATAAAAGGGGCTGCTTGCCTCCTCTCTCTCTTACTCTCTTGCCTCTAGCTTCTTTCTGTCCCCTTGGCCTTCCCCCCTTCCCTTCCTGCTCTCTCCACGTGGTCATGGCCAGCCTCCTCCACTTCTCTCCTCTCTCTCCCCTTTCTCCACCATCTTCTCCCATTTCTCTCCCCACCTTTGCCCTCTGACCTGAATAAACTCCCTCCCCTTTAGAACCATTTGGTCTCGTGTTGTCTGTTCTAAGCTGCGCGCCAAAATTTAACAAATATAATGTAATATAATGTAATACAATATAACATAGCTATTTTAACATAGCTTTTTACATACTTATAATGTCTTTATTAGAGTATTTCAACAGACACACTTGAGTTTTCAGGTTAAATATTTACAATGCATCTAATGATTATATTACATTAATAAGTTCAAATTCTTTTAGGATATCATCTTACAACAAAATCTCAAAAGTAATTGAGAGAAAAAAATTTCCTGCTTTAAAATGTGTTAGAAATTTACTACTCAAGACTGAAGACAAATTTTTAATTATCTCAAATTTTCATAAAATTACTTAAAACATGTCATAAGAATATATTCATTAGAAGAGGATAATAATAATAATAATAATCCCACTCATATTTGGAGGACGGGATGTGTATATGGGGGATAAGGTCTCACTACAGAGCTCTGGCTGTCCTGGAACTCATTATGAAGATGAGACTAGACTGAAACTCAGGTCTGCCTCTGCTGAGACTAAATATCTGTATTCTAACTCTCATAAAATTATAATCTTTTAAATACATAAGAGCTGGAGAGATGTCTGTGATGGTTTGTTTATGCTTGGTCCAGGGAGTGGCATTATTTGGAGGTGTGGGCTTTATGACCCTCACTCTAGCTGCCTGGAAGCCAGTATTCTCCTAGCAGCCTTCAGATGTAGATGTAGAACTCTCAGCTCTGCTTGCAACATGGCTGCCTGGATGCTGCCATGTTTCCACCATGATGACAACGGACTGAACCTCTGAACCTGTAAGTTAGCCTCATAAGTCCTTATAAGAGTTGCCTTGGTCTGCCGGGCAGTGGTGGCACACACCTTTAATCCCAGCACTTGGGAGGCAGAGGCAGGCGGATTTCTGAGTTCGAGGCCAGCTTGGTCTACAGAGTGAGTTCCAGGCCAGCCAGGGCTATACAGAGAAACCCTATCTCGAAAAAGAAAAAAAAAAAATTAAAAAAAAAGAAAAAAAACGTTGCCTTGGTCATGGTGTTTGTTCACAGCACTAAAACCCCAACTAAGACAGAAGTTGGTATTAGGGACTAGGGTATTGCTGTGATCAGCATGACCATGTTTTTGTTTGGAAGAATGTGGATTTTCCGACTTTGGATTTGGAAAGCACTGGAATGCTTTAAGTGAGGCTTAATGGGCTATCCTAGAAGGAATATGGAAGAGCTTGTTGCTCAGAGTGGTTTAAAATGTGCCCAAGAGGTTTCAGTGGAGAAGAGTTTGTGGCCTAGACACTGTTTTGTGGTATTTGGAGAATGTGGCTGCTTTTTGGAGTTGTCTTAAGAGTCTGCCTAAAGCTAAAGTAAAGAGATTTAAATTAATTGCTTTGAAAAAGGAAGTCTCAAAACAGCCTGGTGTAAATTCTGCTGTTTACTAATGTTCACTCTTATGAAGAACATTTTAATGAAAAGAAGCAAGCTGAGAAAGGAAAAATATATAGTTGGAACATTAAAGGGGCACCCAGAAGTAAAATGGAGCTAAATCCTGTGTTCAAGGATATTAGATTGAATTAAGGAAGTAGTGACCTTGGGGCAAGATCCACCCAGCTAAATTTAGGTCCAGAAAGGTAGTGTAAGCCTTTTATCCCAGGAGGAAAGATAAGGAGATCTCTGAGTTCAAGGCCAACCTAGAACAAAGCAAGTTCTAGGTGAACATTAAATCCAGGCATGGTGGACCAAGCCTTTAATCCCAGTGTTTAAGAGAGAGGCATAGAGTTCAAAGTCAGTCTACAGAGCAAGTTTCAGGACAGCCAAGCTTAGGCAGTGAAAGAGTTAGAAAACAGAAAGCTAGTGAAAATGTAATAGAACACAAGAGTGGGCCATGTTCCAGCCCCAGTAAGCAGCAGAACTCAGCAGCTTTGACCACTTGGCTCTGGCTTTAGAGTCCAGAATAGAAGGGATTACTGGGATAAATGATGCTGGTTAGCTGGAGATAAGAAATTAGTGGTGAGGGTGCTGGAGAGATGGCTTAGAGGTTAAGAGCACTGGCTGTTCTTCCAGAGGTCCTAAGTTCAATTCCCAGCAACCACATGGTGGCTCACAACCATCTGTAACAGGATCGGATACCCTTTTCTGGTATGTGTCTGAAAACATAAAATAAATATTTAAAAAAAAAGAAGAAGAAGAGGAGGAAGAAGAGGAGGAGGAAGAGGAAAAGAGGGAGAAGAAAAAGGAGAAGAAACCAGCATCATTAAAATCTTTCTGGGAAGTGTCTTCTCAGAGCACAGAGGCTGAGTTCCAGATATTGCCAAGGCTGTTTCTCCTACTGCAGCAGTGTTTCATATAGTGTAAGAGTCACCCAGGCGGTACTAGTTTTGAAGGCATGAAGGGGTCATGAAGAGTAGTTTAGGTATGGCACTGAGAGACGCCATGGAAGGCCATTGGTGAAAGTTCAACCCTAGTTGCAGTTTTGGTCCAGGACTGAAGGGGTCATGCAAAGGAGTTGAGGCCTGACACTAAAAAGAGAGCCTGTGAGAGGCTTTTGGTGAAGCCTAGTTGCAGTGGAAGACCGAAGTGTATTGGAGATGCCAGTACCATAGGATGATCATCAACCGTAGTGGAGTGGATCAATCTGAGCTTAGAGTGCTACGGAGGGCAGAGCTGGAGAAGTGACGCCAGACCTTTGGAGGAGCCCAAGACATTGAAACAAGAAGCTGCCTTAAAACACTGAAGTTGCCTTGGAGACCCCAAGATGTTTGAGATGCCAGAGCCATAGGTATCTCCTGAGGAATGTTGCTAACAAGGAGTGAAAACAGCCCAGGAAAAGAACTTTGTTGCAGTCAACAAAGATGAAAATGGAGCTGGAGATCTGAAGACTGCTTTGACATCAGACTCAGAGATGCAGAGTTTGGAGTTGACCCAGCTGGTTTCTTGTCTTGATTCAGGGATTACAGTTAAGTGATTGGATGAAACTCAAAAAGCGATTTTTAACTTTGTTTAGACTGCTATAGACAATGGTGACTTTGGAAGTTAGATTAAATGTACATTTTTATTATGCTATGGTTACATATAACCCCCTATAGACTCAGGTGTTTGAACAAGTCTACGGGGGCCAGGGAGTGGAATGTGATAGTTTGTATATGCTTGGCCTAGGGAGTCAAACTATTTGGAGGTGTGGCCTTGTTGGAGTAGGTGTGTCACTGTGGGTGTGGGCTTTATGACCCTCACCCTAGCTACCTGGAAGTCAGTATTCTGCTAGTAGCCTTCAGATAAAGATGCAGAACTCTCAGCTCTGCCTGCAACATGGCTGCCTGGATGCCACCATGTTTCCAGCATGATGACAACGGACTGAACCTCTGAACCTGTAAGTCAGCCTCAACTAGATGTTGTCCTTTTAAGAGTTGCCCTGGTGATGGTGTCTGTTCACAGCACTAAAACCTCAACTAAGACAATGTCTTAATGGATAAGACTGCTTGCTGCACAAAGTACTAAGGACATGAGTTCAAATCCTCGACACCCACATAAGAGCTGAGCATAGCCCAGGTAAAAATGACTGTAACCACTGCATTATTTATGGAAGAGGATCCTGGCAACTCTTTTAGGCAATTCAACGACCAGTCAGTTTAGCCTAAACATCAAGCTTCAGGTTCACTGAGGGATACTATTTCAAGGGAGCAAGATAGTGAGAAACCACGCGAGGGGAAATTCTCTGGCCCCTGCATTGTCAGTGTACATACATATACCACGTACATGACACACACACATCAACACAGGCACACACATACACACTCTCCTACTCAAATGGTTCTTATTCTGTTGAGCTATAGTACAATGAAACAGAAAGAAAACACAGAACCAAAGCTTTACCTTATAGTTATTATTCGGTCTCCAGTCTTGTCCTTCTGCTTGTCGATATCTATGTGTGCACCAGTATATTCACGAATAGCATTGATATTACAGCCACCTCTTCCAATCACTCTGGATATCACAGTTGATGGAACAGATACTTTTTTTGACCTGTTTAAAAGTTCAAAGATAAATTAGTAAATTAAGACATTTGTGGTTATAATGAAAATAAGAAAAGTTTTACTATTAAGGGCTTAAAAAAAATAAATGGAGAATTGACCACTGCTAAATAAGCTTCTTATATTTATGCCTTTGTTTTTAAACACCTGGTAAATACAAAATCTCACTATGTATCTTTGGGTGGATACAAAAGTAGATTTTGGCCTGCCTCCAATGTGTTGGGAGTAAAGGTGTGAGCCACCACACCATCTTTATCCAGATAAAGATCCAGATAAAGATCCAGATTTATTCTTAATCCAGATAAACAAGTATAAGGTCCCTTTAATCCCAATAATCTGGAGGCAGAGATGGATCTCTGAATTCCAGGCTAACCTGGCGTACAAAGTGAGACCCTGACTTAACCTAGCTTTTCATGTCTTGTTGCTTTCCTGACTATCCTATTATATCCCTGTACCATACACTAGGTAGATAGTACTCTGCTACTGCAAATTCTTGTGATACATCTTAACAGGGATGATTAAAGGATCTAATTTAACCTAAAGTCCAAGAAAGACATTTTGTAGACACTTTTCTGTTTGGCTTAATTATTTCTAATGTTTTATCTGATATGTTTTATTTGATTTATAGTTCACGTGAGGGGGGAAAAGCCTTCTAGAAATTAAAAGAACTTAGTCTGCCAAGAGCTGGGAGTTGGTAACAGGAAGATCAGTGTTTATCAGTGGATACCAGGCCTGTGTGGGCTGTAGAAGAAACTCTCTCTGTAACCTAGGTTGGCTTCCAAGTCAAACTATCTTTTTTTTTTTTTTTCTTTTTTTGGTTTTTTGAGACAGGGTTTCTCTGTGTAGCCCTGGCTGTCCTGGAACTCTGTAGATCAGGCTGGCCTCAAACTCAGAAATCTGCCTGTCTCTGCCTCCGAAGTGCTGGGATTAAAGGCATACGCCACCAACGCCCGGCATCAAGTCAAACTATCTTATCTCCAACACTCAACTTCTTAGATTATAGGCATGAATTATCATGCATGACTTTGCAAAATTACAAGGACTTTTACATTTTATTGCGGGGCACCCATGTGTCAGGGAGTACACGTGGAACTAAGAGAACAACTTGGCATAAATGGTTCAACTTATGTGTGTCTATGAGACTGTTACGTCATGTGTGTGCAAATGCCTGTGAAGGCCAGAAAAGAATGTCTAATGCCCTGAAGATATGGTTATACAGGCAATTATGAACTTCCCCATATGAGTGCTAGAAATTAAAAGCAGGTACTCTCTGCAGCCCATAAAAATTACAATTTTATTTGTTTGCATGTTGTGAACAAATGAGGATCTCAAAACACTTGAGGCTGGCCTCAAACTCACTATGTAGCTGAGGATGACATTAATGACTAATCTTCCAGTGCTTCCATTTCCCAAGTGCTAAGACTACAGGCATATGCTTCCTGGCTTGGCACATTTATCTTCAAAATGGTGAGAGGTATATGAGCTGGGGAAATTGTTCAGTGGAAGAGCACTTCCCTAGCACCTGGGAGGCCCTTGGCTTTATCCCCATTGCTGAAAAATAATAAGGCCGATTGTTAAGTTTCTAGCAAGGTGATTAAAGAACACTTCATAAAGTCATAGTCTAGCTGGATATGGTGGCAATCTCAGAACTCAGGAGGCAGAATGTGTTGGTTTAAATAGGTTTGGCCCCCACTGATTCATGTGTTTGAATGGTTGGCCATAAGGAGTGGCACTTTTAGGAGGTGTGGCCTTGTTGGAGAGAGTGTGTCATTGTGGGGGAGGGCTTTGTGTACGTTTAAGCTCTGCTCAATGAAGAAGATGGTCTCTCTCCTCTTGGCTGTCTTTGAATCAAGATGTACAACTCTTGGCCCCAGCACCAAGTCTGTCTGCAAAATTGCAATGATGATAACGGACTGAACCTCTGAAACTGTAAGCCGGCCCCAATTAAATGTGTGCCTTTATAAGAGTTGCCTTGGCCTTGGGTCTCTTCACAGCAACAAAACCCTAAGACACAGTGGCAGAGACAGGGTCATCTCTGTTAAGTTCAAGAACAGTCTGCTCCAAGAAGAGCTCCAAGCTACCCAGAACTACAGTCAGATCTTGAGTTAAAAAAAAAAAAGTGTGTGTGTGTGTGTGTGTGTGTGTGTGTGTGTGTGTGGAGATTAGGGGGGTGGAGTTTGAGAGAATAAACAATAATGTGTTGATACAGGCCTGTCATTTTTATTTTTAGCATTTAGGAGGCTAAACCCTGCCTCAACAGTCTTATGTGGTGATCCATGCCTAGAAAAGCATTGAGTTGAAGACAGAAAAATCAGAAGTCTCAGGACTATTTAGTTCAGTGTGAAACCTTGTCTCAAAATAAAAACATAAAAATCAGACTGCAGACAGAATCATGAAGTGCTCACCTAGCATGGCAGAGGCCCTGGGTTCAGTCACCAGTACCACAAAAAGGAGTCTCTTGAGAAGCACAGCTTTTCCCAATGTTTATTCATTTTTAAAAACAGGGTATTAGGATCAAAGGCATCTGGCACCATGTTTTGCAAAGAATCACTTCGTTGGCATGTGAAATATAGAAAGGCTGTCTCTTGACCAGATCTTGGTTTGGGACATGATTGTGTCTGTAACCTTGGGAACAGTGTGAGGAGTCTAACTAATATAAGCCAAAAGTCACTCACCGCCTTACGACTTCCTTCCATCCTTCTTCCCTCTTTGGCCCACGCTTAGGACTTGCTACTGTTAACTTCCCATTTGGAGAGGAAAGAGGAGACGGACCAGATTTTGTACAAGTTGACAGAGAATTACTGGTCCCTTCATTGACAGTCTCTGACAATCTTTAACAAAGGAGGGAAAGTAAATTAATAATGAACAGATGGAGGAAATGTTAAATGATAAAGGTCATATGTTACATAGCATTTTGTGCAAGACCAATTAAAGAGAACAAATGAAGATCTTGTTTATAGCTTCTCTGCTAGTTCCCATATAACCAAGAGCCAGTTTTAAGAATATACCACAAAGGGGTAAATTTAGCAGAGCAAAATTGTAACACTGTGAATGTGCACATCAATACTTTTTCCTTTCTTGAGACAGGGTCTTGCTACACAGCTCACCCTGCATTGAAGTCAACATGAAGCTCAAACTGGCTTTGACTTGTGATTCTCTTGCTTCAGCCTCCCAAACGCTGAGACTACAGGCATGCATCATCATGCCCAACTTCACTATCGATGTTTTTCATAAGTTTAACACTCACAAAAAAAAAAATTACATAGTGAAAATTATTTATTTTCTCAGCATAAAATCTAAACAACATCTTAGTACTCTTTACCATACAAAAGTATTTGGTAATTTACTTGTCTTACAAGGTGTTTAACATGGCACCAGTAAAAGCAGAACTTGGAACTAACTTTATAGACGCCTTGCCCGAAATGGATTTTCTCTCCTCTTTTGGAAATGTAACAAGAACAGATGGCTGCTTCTTGCTAGCCACAGTGGTAGTGACCACAGCCGGCGAATGATTGTCACTCTTTCTGCTGCTGTTGCTGTTGCTGCTCTCGTCACTGCAGCTGGAAATCCTCATGTTGTCACTGTCCCCACTCTCACTGGTACTGCTGCTCTTGGACTCTCCATTCACTTTCTCTGGCTGACTGTATGAAATTGGTAGTGGATCATCAAATATAATTTGAACATTTTCTGGAGTAATTTTATTTTTCCTGTTTTTCCTCTTTGAGCTGGTTGTAGTTATGGTATTATTTCTTTTACCATGGGAACCTGCCAAAGTAGTCCATGTAGCAGATATTCCTATGGTAGTGGTGGTAGTGGCACTTGGAGGCTCTGTCAAGACTTCAGGTTCTTCTGGAAAAGCAGCAATATTGAGTTAGTCATTCACTGATGAGATTAATATGACAGACAGCTATAGAGAATATTTGGAAACAGTTGGGAAATATGCACATAAAACATGTATTACATTTTATAAAATGATTAACTTAAGAATAGTAATGTTACTATGGATACATAAAAAAATGTCATTTTATGGGAAATACTCAAGTATTTATATGTGGTTATATAAATATATATGTCTATATGTAAACAGATCAAAAAGAGAGGAGAAAGATATGAACCCAAAGATTTTAAACATCAAGAATGGAAGAAAATGTCTATTATCTAAGTAAGCTACTTAAAAGATTGAGTCAAAAGGTTTTTAGAATATAAGGCTAGCCTGATTTAAATATAGTAAATATGTCTCAAAATCAAAGTACTAAAAAATCCACAAAACACAAACAAACCTAAAAGCAAGGAATAGAAAACAGAAAGTCAAGGAATAAGTCAGTAAATGAAACAACCAGCTTGTCATCAAATACTTTTACAGAGTTTTATTATATATTCAAGGCTAGCCTTGACCTTCCATTATTTGGCCTGCTTCAGTCTTTGAATGCTAGGATTATAAACATGTATCACTTAGTTAAGATTTTTTCTTTCAAACAAGGATTTGAAAACAAGTAACCTAGGAATGACCTACCTTCGAATTCTGATCCTCCCGCTTTCTCCTTCCTAAATGTTGGCATTACTGTAGTCTGCCACCTCTCCTAGCTTAAAGAAATTTTCTTTTTAATTTTTTTATTACCAAGGATTATATTTAAGATCCTCCAAGAGCTACTTGCCTGGCATTCTGTTAAAATGTCTGAGACAATCATCAAGTTGTAAGACTGGACCTTGAACTCACTCTGAAGCCCACAAAGGACTTAAACATGATCCTTTTACCTCAGGCTACCACATAACTGGAACTAGGGCTACTAGGTGCGGCTAAGCACAGGATTTTGACTGCAGTCTCAAACTGGATGCTCAGATGGAAAAGAATACCTTCAACTTTGAGTTTTTCTTTTTCTTGAGCAGCTTGGAGTTCAAAGTTCTCCTTATTTTTGGCTTCAATTTCCTCTAATTTCCTTCTTTGTTCTTCCTTTTTTTTTCTTCTTTTCTCTTTTCTCTTTTCTCTTTTGGCAGCCAAAGCCAATCTTCGACTTTCTTCCCGTAACTATTAGAAAAATAAAAATAAAACATAAATGCAACAGTAGAGCTTACTTTGAGTAAAAGTAGGCATTTAACATCATTTATTAGAAGGCATCTGCCGGGCAATGGTGGCGCACGCCTTTAATCCCAGCACTTGGGAGGCAGAGGCAGGTGGATTTCTGAGTTTGAGGCCAGCCTGGTCTACAGAGTGAGTGCCAGGACAGCCAGAACTACACAGAGAAACCTTGTCTCAAAAACAAAACAAAATAACCCCCCCACAAAACACTGCATAATGATTATTTTTATATTACATATGTAATATATGTAATACCCTCTCCTTTTTTGAGGCACTACATAGCTTTGGCTGGCCTTGAACTCGAAATAGACTGGCTTCAAGTTCAGAGAGATTCACCTGCCTATCTTTCCTGAGCATTGGAATTAAAGGTATGTGTCATGTACTTAACGTACTGTTTTTAAGCTAAGGTCTTCAGTTAAAGGCTCACCAAAGTTAACAGAGTGAATATGAGGCCAATCTAAGCTACACTTCAATCCCTGTCTCAAAAGAAAAGTCTGGGATATAGCTCAGCAATGGAGTACAAGGCGCCAGATTGTAATCCTTATTATCACTTTAAAAAAACATGAATAAAAGTGTATCTGATTTTAATGAGTAAATGATAAAGACATATAATTTCTATGATTTAAGAAATTTTAAGGGTTGGAGAGAGTTCAGGAGTGAGAGGTTATACTACTCTGGCAAAAGACCCAAGTTTAGTTCCAAGTAGCCTTGTTTGTTGGCTTAATCACCTCTAACTTGAGCTCCTGCAGGATCCAACACTTTCAGCATCCCCTCCTCATGCCACAACACCAACACACACACACACACACACACACACACACACACACACACACAGAGTAATAAGAAGTAGTAAAGACAAATCTATGGGAAATATTTACATTAACTTAAAAAATGATGTTACACAAACTTCCACCTACTCAGGAACTTGAAGGAAGACAATAAGACAATTGAAATACTAAACCAGATTATATAATATATCCAGATTGTTTAAAATCTGATCAAAAAGTACTGAGGATACAGAACAGTGACAGACTGCTTACCTATCCACAAACTAGACTATCCACAAGTAGAATGAAGCCAGGCCAGGCAGGGAGAGTGATACAGACAGCCATAATGTTCAACTTACTCTCTCACTCCCAAACTAAAGTGCTATTCCCCCATCTCCAGCCCTTTAACATCTTTTGAGAAAGGATCTAACTAGCTACACAGAATACAAGAGGCTGTACTTCAACTCAGGGCAATCCTCCTTCCTCAGGTTCCAAACTGGGATTGCAGGTATGAGCTACCTTGACTGGCAGGAAAAAGTCGTTTTCAAGCTTCTCCTTTTGCACGCTGACTAAAGAATTTTAACACACACACACACACACACACACACCCTTGTTTCATGACCTTAAACATTCAGGTTCTGTGTATTTTACACACACTTCAAATATACACCTATCAAAACAATGATATTTAGTACACAGGGGTGGTGGGTAGTGGTTAGTAACAGTATCTTACTAATGAAACTAAGGCAAACCAGGTATGGAGAGTTTTAAAGGCAGGGGGAGGAAGATGAGCCCCTCCCTGAGTTGGGTTAAAGTCTCCTATCAGCTGAGAATTGAGAATTCCTTCATGATTAACATTTTCTGTGAAATGTTACTACTATAGGTAATATTGTGGTGGTGAATATTATGTTTACGTTAAAATTACTATAAAACAAAAATAAGCCCCATTTGCTCAAGGACAGTTGACTTCCTAGAATGCTGGGGACTGTTCTTGTTTGGTTGGTTGGCTGGTTTTGAGACAGGGTTTCTCTGTATAGCCCTGGCTGTCTTGGAACTCCCTCTGTAGATCAGGCTAGCCTCGAACTCAGAAATCCGCCTGCCTCTGCCTCCCAAGTGCTGGGATTAAAGGCGTGCGCCACCACTGCCCGGCTGGGACTGTTCTTGTAATTGCCTGGTCTATACTAACCCGGCATTTTGACTTCTGTGAATATCTTCTGAAGAATAGCAGGTAGATCATAATTCAAGGCAGTATACCGTATAGACCATGACATGTTTCAAGGCACAGGCCAAGAAGATTCTGTACTTTTCCACCATCTGGCCCCTTTTACCCCCTCCCCTTGTAAAACATGCTATAAAAAAGCATTTCATGTTAAAAAAAAAAAAAAAAAAAACCACAAGCTTGCTTGCCCTGGACTTCACATAGGCAGGATGTGGGCTTGACTTTCTGTAGGTGGGAAGTGCTTCAGTATGTGTTCTTGCTCCTGGTTGCACAAAGGCATGAAACACACAGCTTTGTGAGCTTCTCTTTATAAAGCACCGACTAATGGAATTAGGGACTGCAGCGCTAGAATGCTGTCTAGTGCAGTCCTGGCACCATGAGTACACATACTGTCCAAGTGTTTGTGGAAAAACCTCTTTGCTAAAATATGTATTTAAAAAAAACAGTAAAATTTGAAGGCCTGAAATAGACAACCTTAGCTAGAACTTCATTCCTCCTAAGTATTTTCAAGAAATTCTAAAACTATTACATTGTTTACAAGGAAGATCTAAACTTTAATTAGGATCTTATCAGTTAGACCTTAGTGTTACGTTTCAAACCCAGGACAAAAGGCTGAGGTACCCATTAACTTATCAGAGCCAACCTGGCCACCAGCTTCTCCTACCATTCCCCAGTCCCTACCCGAATTCTCCAGCCCAGGGGGCTGGGCTGCTCTTCCCTATAGAATCCAACCATCTATCTGTTCCTTTTATACCTTTGCCCTCTTAGCTGCTGCACCTCTCTCCCCTCTTCCTCCACCACCTCCCCACATGGCTCAAGATCATGTCTACTATGTACTCTCTCAGATATACAAGCATCACTATGAAAAAAAGGACACAACTCAGCAGTTTCATATTTGATGCTCTTCCTGAAGACCTGAGTTTGGTTCTTAGCATCCAATTCAGGCATCATAGACACTAGAAACTCCAGCTCCTGGGGATCTGACACCCTCTTCTTGGTTTTGTGAGCACCTGTGTATGTACTCACATAGTCACACACAAAATAGACAACAGAAAGTTGTTTTGTAAAACATAAACATGTAGCTGATGATTTTAGGTAAATGAAAGTCACTGGAGAGCAAGGCCCCTGTGATTCCAGCAATGGAAGGTAGAATCCAGAGAATCAGGATAGACTTGTGGCCTTGTCTCATACCAAAATAAACAACAAAACTGCATGATGATCCAGGAAAATAATGGATCAAAAAGGATTGTTCCAATAATGAATAGGATACACCAGGTGATTTAGTGCACATATGGAGGTGTGTGGCTATTAAAGGTTTATCTAGTCTTCGGCAAGGAAAATATTAACTAGGTGAATAGAAGGAGTGGGGGAGTTCTGTGAGACTGTTCTTTGGAAATGTTTATTATTTCCTTACTAAAGTTAAGATGAAACCTTTTTTTTAAAAGCTTTTTTTTTTTTTTTTTTTTTTTTGGGTTTTTCGAGACAGGGTTTCTCTGTGTAGCCCTGGCTGTTCTGGAACTTACTCTGTAGACCAGGCTGGCCTCGAACTCAGAAATCCACCTGCCTCTGCCTCCCAAGTGCTGGGATTAAAGGCATGTGCCACCACTGCCCAGCTGCATATATATATTTTTAAAGATTTATTTATTGTATGTATGTGAGTACACTGTTGCTCTCTTCAGACACACTAGAAGAGTGTATCAGATCTCATTATAGATGGTTATGAGCTACCATGTGGTTGCTGGGAATTAAACTCAGGACCTCTGAGTAATAATCCTGTGGCACATACACATGGGCTGAGATTTGGGGACTGGTAATTAACAAAGGTCTTCATGCAGTACTTTATAAATGTAGGGGTATACATACACATACTCATATAGTTTCAGAAGTTAGGGAAATTTATAGACAAGGTGAGACCCAATCTCAAGAAACTGTATATATGGATAGCTTCAAGAACATAACTCAATTGCTAATCCTACAAAACCAAGCAATTTAGCCTGAAGCTTTTATCCTACTGCCTCAAATCCCAAACTGACTTCTATCAATCAATGCTGGAACAGCAAGCATGAGAGACGTATCTTTATGGTTCCACTTACTAAAAAAGTACACCCTCTCAATGTGTGAATAAATGCTGTGAATTTATTGATTCAACAAATAGTTTGCTGAGTAACAAACAACCATTTTATAGAATATACATTGTATTGTTGGGGAAAGCGAAGTAAAATAAAAAGTTAGAAATGTTACAGCCAGGTGTGATGACACACACCTACACTCCAAGCCCTTAGGAAAACAGGAATTCAAGGCTAGCCTTTGTTTACACAGCAGCTCTTAGGTCAGCCTGGACTAGCCTTTGTTAATACAACAGTTCTTAGGTCAGCCTGGACTATGAGCAACCTTGTCTTGTTACAGCAAACAAACTCAAAACGAATGTAGGTAGTATGGAGAGAAACGAACACTAGTGCATCTAACGACATTCAAGAAGATACAAGGTCAGTGAGATAAAGGATGGTCAGCAAGGACTGGCAATGTGACCTACAAACCACTTTAGACTTTTATTCATTTATTTAGTTTTTTTGTTTTTGAGACAAGGACTCATAATATAGCCTGTGGTTATGGACACCAGGAAGGCCTCAAACTCACAGAGTCTACCTTCCTTGCTTTCTAAGTGCTGGGATTAAAGGTATGTACCATCAAGCCCAGGTCTAGGCTTAATTTTTAAAAATTACTTTTGAAGCCAGGTATGATAGCATCCCCTTTAATATCAGCACTTGAGAGGCAGGGCCGAGATAGGCAGCTCTATGAATTGAAACCAGCCCAGTCTACTTGGTGGGCATTAGGTCACAACCAAGCCAATTATTTTCCTGCTACAGAGTAGTGGTCATAAGAGTTAATGGAAGCTGGCAGACAAAGGAACACTGACAGCCCAAGCATTTTACTCTACCTGAAGAGGGAAATTTTTCACCTAATACAGACAACTTGATGGACATGATACTACATCTGTAATTCCAAGACACTAGAGGCTGACACAGGAGAATCTACAGTTTGAGATCAGGTCAGGATACATACATACCAAGTTCAAGGCTGGCCTGGGATCCATAACTTATCTTAAAACCAAAATCCAACATGTAACAAATCACCAACTGCCCAACCACTTCAGGGCCAACATACTCTCAAGGCCCCTGGCCATGTTCTACTGGTGACTTGAGCCGTGCAGCGTATGCGGTATCTCTGATAAATTTACTGGTAATACATAAAATATAGTCTAGGGTTGTGGTTGAGAATTAAGAGAAATTTAATCAAGACTAAAATCTAGATAGAATCATCCCTATAATAAAATTCTGTTAAGATTAAAAAAAAATTACTTTTTCCTTATTGGAAAATCAAAATTGCTTCAGTGTTATGATACATAGCCCAAGTAAACATTTAAATAGTATTAGCAACTGCAACAATTTGTGACAAATTGGAGAGAAAGAACATCATGGATAAACAATAGATTCCAGAAAGAAACATCTGTTACCTTTTCCAGGTCTAGCTCCTCCAACAGTATACTGGCATTCTTATTTGCTTCAGCAGCCTGCCTGTCTTTGGCTTGTACTATTGACTCCATACAAAGATGACATTTCTTCAGCATCTCCTACAATGAAAAATTGTGAACATTTCCAGCCTCAAATGACAACTCACACTTAAGAGTCCTACAAACATTAAAAACGAGCTGGGGATAGAAGGAGTAACATGCAGATATCAAATTGCAAATCTCCAAACATTCATATCAAAGAGGTTCCCACTTTCAAAATACACATTATCTTAGGCTTATCACTTGATTAAAAAAAACACTGCACATTCACATAGTGTACATGCATACACACATGTAGGCAAATAACTCATACACATAATATTTCATTCTCAAAACACACTTAAAAAAAACAACAAAAGAATATTTTATTACCTAGCAGTAAAAAAACAAATGTCTGGGCATCGTGGCACACAACTTTAATCCTAGAACCTGGCAGGCAGAAGCCAGCAGATCTCTGACTTTGAGGCCAGCCGGATATACATAGTTCCATGGACAGCCAGGAATACATAGAAAAACCCTGTCTTGAAAAACCAAACCATAACAAAACAAAAGACAAACCAAAAATACTTTGGTCCCAGGAGGCAGGGGCAGGCAGTTTTCTGAATTTCAGAGCAATCTGGTCTACAGAGTGAGTTACAGGGTACCAACAGTTTCCCTTGTCTCAGGGGAGGGGGAGTGGAAAAATAAACCCCATCTCCAATTCTTCATAAAAAAAAAAACCCACGATATTCAATAATAGAAATTCTGAGTTAGGCAAGACAATGAACTAGTTCCTAAAATGGATAGAGGGCTTCTCACTATGATGTAACAAAATACTTTATGGATTTGTTGGCTTCTTTCATGTTCAAAGGCCTATGTGAGACACACACACACACACACAAACAAAATCAACTAGTTCTTTTGTAGAATTTATTCGTATCTTCTTTATACGTCTGCCAAAATTCAAGCCACAAGTGTTGGGCAAAACAGAATCATATTGGGGCAGAACAGAATTCAGGACCCACTGCTCTATCTAACACAAAACTTCGCCTCCAGCCATGAATCCTCCTCAAATTAACAGCTATACCAACTTCTGTGATGTTTAAGTCATCAAGGTTTCTTGCTAGAGAGTAAGGATCTACTAAGTTTTTCTCAGAATAGATTATAAATCTAGCTACATCTTTTAAAAGTTCATAAATAGTATATAAACAAAACTGTTACATATTACACTTTTTTGCTCCCACCAAGTTTTATTGGCACAAAAACAGTATTAACCAAAAGTAATCCTCAGCTCATACATACAGTAAACATGAACCCCACATTACCTTATCAGTGATGGTTGCTATATACCTCATGCATTCAGAATCTGATGGAAACTGATTGACCTCTTTGACTAAGTAGCGTACCACCTTCACATGACCCTAAAAACAGATATCACTGTCAGATCAAAAACATGGTAACAGAGTTCAGTAAATCCACATACTGTCTAAACTAACATTGACATTAGTTAATGTTAATGGTGCAAAGTGAAGACCTTTGTATCTATATTATAAATGAAAAGCACAGTCTTTTCTTCCAGTGAGTTATAACTACATTTTTTCATTCTCATGTTGCCTTCCCCTAAAATAAAGAACAGTGTGAACTAAAATTCTAAAACACTCTGAATAAAAGGATGAGTATCAGCATGAAGTGACAGAGACATCCAATAAGAAAATAGCCTACAAACTTCATCATCCTTTTTTTCTGCTCTCATTCATTTTTTTAATTCTAAGTACTCAAAGTAAAGGTAATTGCCAGGCTTGATGTCACACATCTTTAATTCCAGGACTGAGGCAGGAAGACCTTTGAGAGTTCAAGGCCAGTCTGGTTTACATAGAAAGCCTAGGACAGGCAGGACTAGAGTGATCCTGCTTCAATAAAAAGGTAAAAAATTGTTAACAGAGAAGTCTGGCTGTCCATTCCTTAAACACAGTCCTAAACTAGGGAGACTAAGTGTAAGGACCAAGAGTCCATCCCGCAATAGTCACACAGAAAGAAACTCCCCATCACACAGCTTCTGAATACAAGCCTACTGTCCTTTTTCTTCAGTGTTTACTAATTTTTCTTCAGTGTTTACTAATTTCTGACATAATATTCACAATTTAGGTAATATGGATAGATAGTAGTTAGTATTGCATGTATATGCACAAACTTCTTCCTATATACATGTTCATGTGTTTATGTCATGTATGGATTCAATTCTCTTCTTCCACCTCTACATGGGCAAGTGTGCATGGAAAGTACCTTTACTAAGCCATTTTGCCTACTGTCATGTTTTAAGTTATTGGCCTATTTCTTCTCTTTTTAGATACAGAAGATCATTATGTAGCCCTGACTGTCTTGGAAGTCACTATGTAGTTAGATCAGCCAAAGCCAGTCTTGAACCTGTTATGTAAGGCAGACTGCCTTATCCCAGCTTCCAAAGTACTGGAAAATTAGGCTCTCTTTTCCTTTTAACTTACATTTATGTTTTATTCTTGGCTTTAAATGAGTATTTACAGTCTTTAAAATATTTCTGCGCTACCACTAATACAGCACCTTTCCTGTTAACATTCATTTAATAGAGGGAGGTAGGAAGGAAGGAGGGAGCGAGCGAGGAGGGACAGAATATAAGTAGGCAAGCTGTCGGACTTGGCAGTCTATTTTTGTAATCCCGGTACTTGTAAAAGAGAATAATTAATAAATGAAGACACTAACAAACAGTTGCAGAAGCATTATAGAACTTCTATATGAATTCTGACAAGACAGGAACAGTTTGTGAAGGGGAGATTTAAACTACCCAAAGAATGAATAACTAGAAAAAAATGGAGAAGGACATGGGCATTCTAGTTAAGAACAAAGGTCACCAGACAGGAGGCAGGAAAAAGATCAAGCAACAACATGACTCTCTTAATGGAAGCTGAGATTTAATGACACTAAACTGTGCTGGCTTGAGTAGCAAACCAGTTAAGAGGATCTAATATGAAAAGATACCACTGAGCAAAGAGTAGATTTAAATGCTAAAGGGAAAAAAGGGAGCAAGTGGCTGTGTGGTCTACAAGAATCAGAGGCAACAAGGAATAGAAGACAAAACTCAGTAACTGGGAGTGGTGGTGCTCACCTTTAACTGCAGCACGGGAGGCAGAGGAGCCAGATCTTTATGAGTTTGAGGTCACACTGGTCTAAATAGATAGTTCTAGGCCAGTCAACAAAGCACACTCAGACCTTATCTCCGAGGGTAGAAAAAATAAAAATAAAACCCAAAGCAAAGAAAGATGATGTCTTGTAACTTATATACTAAAAATACTACATGTTGTAGTATCCATAAGATATTTTTATGAATGAAAAGCTTTTGAAGAATTGGGGGTTAAGCTCAGACCTTCATATACATTAGGCAACCACTCCCTCTTTAAGCTATATCCCTAATGATGAATTTTTAAAGTAATAAAATTTAAAATGCTTTAATACAATAAGAAAATGCAATTTATATATGTGTTTACATACATAATTTACATATATGTAAATTATATATGTAAATTATATATAAATTATATATACAAGGCTGATCCAAGAGTATATAAGATTTAAAAGTCATCTTATATACCGTTTCAAGACAGCCTGGGCCAAAATACCCTGTTCCAAACAAATATACTCCCTGAAATTATTTGTTTTGTTTTCTAAATAAGGCTAAAACTGCATTAGGTCATCAGTGCTCTAATTTAAAGAAAATCATTTAATTGAGTCACACATACCTCTGCAACTGGACTACAGAAAGAAAAAGTTGTGTTTGATCTTTCTAAAAGTTTTATTCCTAGTTCTAAATATAGTATACTAATTTTTCATTAAACTGTTGTCAGGAGAAATCAGGCTTTTCACTGATTTTTTTCCTGACAACAACAAGGCCAGGCTTACTTCTGTAGACCTTTAATTCCAGAAACTTAGTGAGATCCCATGTCAAAGCCAAACTTAAAAACAAGACAAAACCCAAACCAAGCCAGTAACACAAAACACAAATGAATGAACAAAATCAACAATAAAAACTTACTGTTTAATGGTAATGCAAGAAATCATCCAAATATTATTTTGTGAGATGAGATTATAACTAGATTTTGAATGTGCATCTTAGAATTTGTGGTTTTATTTTACTTATTAATCTCTGTGCATACGCCCATGATATATAAATGCAGGTGCCTATGCCAGGGCATACATGCAGAGGTCAGGGGACACCTCTGTGGCACTGGCTGTCTCCTTTTAGGATTATCTAAGTTCCAATGGTGTTCTCTGGCTGCCAGGCAAGTATCCTCAGCTTTAATGTCTGATATGAACCACATCGCGGGATGTCTAAAACATTAGAGCTATTTGGTTTGGCAGTAGAGCGTTTCATTTGTACACAGTATTTCTGCTTTCATTAAAGTTATTATATCATAGATATAAGTCCAGAATAGTCACTAAGCCATGCTCTCCCTAGCACAACTGGCCATGTGCAGCGCTACAAGTGAATGAGGATAAAGAGTACTACCTTTCTAAACGCAGCCATGAGCGGAGTTATCTTGCGGTTATCTGCTGCATCGACATCTGCAGTCGCTTGCACCAGTAACTGAACCACATCTAGGTGTCCACCATTTGCTGCTAGCCATAACGGAGTGTTTCCCTTCTTGTTTCGCACGTCAATATGAGCTCCCCTAGAAATGAAAGACAGTGCTTCTTACATGAGTTGGAATGATGGGGCAGCAGTAAAAATAAGCTGCTGTGAAAATTTAAAGAAAAAAAATTTCAAGGACAAATTGTATTAGACAACTTCTGTCAAATTAAATATTCATATACTCAATGTGCTTTCCTTTTTAAAAATTACTGCATAACTCTGAACTCTGCAAATACCACTTGTTCAACACCTTAAATAAATAGTGTCAAGGAGACAAACAGTATCCTATGAAGAAATATCTATCTCAGTCCATTTGTATTTACAATATATAGAAAACAGAATACAGCACAGTACATAGAGAAAAGAATAAAGCTTTAGTGTCCAGTTGACTCATGGTAATAAGACTAACATTAATAACAATTTAAGAGTAGTCAAACCCAAACACTATGTAGGATGCCACGCAAAGGTGCTTAAGATTTTATTGTAAGGAAGGGGCGGCCTCTCTCCCTCCCCCCTCCGCCTCCCCCTCCCTCTCCTTTCCTCCCTCCCTCTCACAGAGATCCTCTGTCTCACAAGAGCTCCCATGTGCTACTACACACAGATGGTCTTTAAAACATTTTAAAGTTCACAAGCCAAAACTGACAAGCATTTTTCTAGAAAACTGACAGGTAGCTACCACATAACTAAAATGGCAACTGTTTGAGACATCGAACAGTTACCGACAACCTGAAGCCCGAAGCACTGTAAGAAAGAGTAAAGTGTACATTACATTTGACTTTTTAACACAGTGACATTGCCCTAAGAATGGTAATACACATTCATACACAAAGAATATGCTCATGACATACTTGCCAATGAGAAGTTCACAAAATTTATAATGCCCTTTATCTGCGGCTATGGTTAAAGCTGTGTCTCTTGAGGAGGGCACTGGAGGGGCATTCACATCAGCACCTTTATCCAAAAGAACTCGGCCCACCTCTGCATATCCACCAGAGGCTGCTTCCATTAATGGTGTGAGGCCAGTCTAGGTTTAATGGAAAATAAATAAATAAAAAAAAAAAACAATAAAAAAACAAACTATGGAAGAGACCAGAAACAGCCAAAGTGTTAACAATCTGAGGGAACAATAAGGTATAGTTTCTACATATTCATAAATTTCTGTACTGATACTTGTTTGAGTTACATCTAATTAAAACATGAATTCTACCTAAAATCAGTGGTATGGTGAATAGAATCTGAGTAAGATACAAGTCTGTTGATGTGAATGACACTTCATAAAGTATCCTGACCTTTACAAAATCACATTATTTTCAGCTAATAACTTATCATTAATACCTTTAAAAGTATATGCCCATGTATTTTCATGAGACTAAAAAGTAATAAAATAAACCTATTTTCCTTCTTTAAAATTATTTTCTCAAGATATTGTCACAGTAACAATGAGCAAACAACTGATAAGTTTCAGTATTTTTTTCTTACCTTAGCCCTGTGTTCAACATTTGCTTTTCGATCAAGCAGAAGACTAACCACTTCAGTCCTTCCTTGGAAGCAGGCTAAGGTAAGGGCAGTGTTCCGATTAGTTTCTATCTGAGCATTTATGTCAGAGCCCATGTCTAAAAGGAGCTTAACTGCAGCTGTATGCCCATTCATAGCTGCCAACATCAGTGGAGAAATGCCCAATTTGCTGCCAGTTCTAGAGGTAAAAAATATGAGAGAAAAAAAAGCAACAACTTTGTGTCACAGCAGAGATATAGCAATGATTAAAAAAAAAAACTGCATATAAAATTCTCTCTCATTTGTTGAGACAGACTGACTGGCTATGGTAGCTCAAAATAACCCTGAATTTCTGATTTTCTTGATTCAACCTCCCAAATGGATTACCCACCCAGTCTGGCTAAACTCTTGATTCTGTAGGATTATTTAAAATTTTAACTACTTTTATGAGCCCTTGAACCTTTTGAGAACTTTCAGTAGATGGCATATAATAACTAGCTAGAGAATGAATTCTCCATCCTATGATGATGAACCAAATATTTACCTGTTTCAGAATGATATTGTCTCTATTGCCTTAAGAAATAGCAGTTTGTATTTTTCAGTTGTGTCAACATTTTAAATACTCAAATAAAACCTATCTGAAATTTTTATTTCAAATTATAAAAGTGTTTAAACCACTAAAACAGCATTCTCCAAATATTTATAGCACAATATTCTTAATGAAGTCTCCATAGACAAAGAATAAAGCTTGCCTTGAGTTGATCTCAGCTCCTGCATTCAGCAGTATTTTGATGATGTTCACATAGCCGCCAGAAGCAGCCAGGCTTAGAGGTGTGTAATCAGAGACATTCCTGTGTTCCTTATTTGCACCGCGAGCTAACAACAACTCTACCACCTGGAGGGGGACAAAAGGTAAGCAACATGCTTTTGAAAGACATGATAATTTCAGAGGTGTCTTTCTGATTCTTTTCATTTTTACCTCAGATAACAACAGTCTTATAGAGAGCTCTCAACTTAAAAAAAAAAAAAAAAAATCAGAAATGCAAGCTCAGAGAAGATTCAAACCCAAAGAGTTTTATTTTTGCTACTTCTCTAGTTATAAAAATATTACACAAGATTCATTTTTATATACACACGAGTACATTAAAAATTTAAAGCTTTCAACCACTATTTTCTGGACACAGGTTATTAATATGCAAACCAGGCTAATAACGGACTAAGATTTGACTGCCTCCGAGGCCTGAGCACTGGGATTAATGATAATCAGTATGGTGGTTTTTGTTGTTAAGCAAAAAGAATAGCTGAAAATTGTTTTCCATATATTGGTGACATAAATAACCTTATTATATTATTCTGTGCCTATGGAAACAGCACTGAATCTTACCTATTAATAGTTACCTTGGATGCATAATTCTGTTAGATGCTGTCGGAATGGTTCCAAAAACAGTTAAAAATACTCCATCAAACAATGCAGGAGTTATGGCTGATACTACTGCTGGGTCTCAAGTGCACTTTTCTCTGAGAGCCAAATGTTGAGTATTAAGAGCTTTTTGGCCATTCAGAGACATCTCTCTTAAAGCCTATTCATTTAGATAAAGATATAAAGCAAGCAAGAATAAGTGGCTTTCATTTTGTATATATGCAGCCACATATGGAAGGTAGCAGAGGGTAGAAGACAACTTTCATTGGTTGGTTCTCAATTTCCATCTCACGGAGGCAGATTCTCTTGTGCACTTTGACACAATGAGCCATTTTCCATTTTTTCTTCTTCTTTTTTTTTTTTTTTTTTTTTTTTTACTTTTAACATTTACTAATCAGATAGTCAGGCTGTGGCAAGTTGCTTTGTATGCTGGTCTATCTGCATTACTTTAATTTACTGTATAACCATGACCCCTGACTATATATAAGCCAAGTTTACATCAATCCTTCTACCTTCACTTCCCAAGTCCAGAGGTTATAAGCATGAGCCAATAACAGGCATGAATCACATCTGTTTTAAATATTAAGTGTTCTACAGTACCTATCACATAATAAAGTAAAATAGATGTGATCAATTTTTTTCAAAATCTCATTATGTAAAGGCAATAGCATTCAATGTTTTTGTAATTTTATACTAATTTTCCAGATCATACTAATTATTTCAAAATACCTAATCTAATGATGCCAAATAAAAACAACGTGTTTTCAACCAGAAAGAAAAATTGTAACCTTTCTTGGCTTGGTTATGTTTTGAGGTATATTAAGGATGAAACCCAATGCCTTAAATATGCTTGTCGAACATGTTTACTAATAAGTTTACCTCTAGGCCACCTGTTTTATTTTTGTTATAAATAACCCATAAAAGTATGTCTTATTGTTTTTAAATCAAGGAAATTTACATTTCTTTGATTCAAAACTAAAATATTTGTCAAAATGTGAAAGAAATAGTATTTAAATCATGATTAGTATTTATAAGAGATTTAACTGCAAAACTTTCTGCCATTACATTTCTATCTAGAATTGATATTTCAAGCTAAATCATGATTAGGTATTTTAAAAGTATTTAAGGGCAAAAAATTTTTATCTGGAATTTAAAATAATTTAAAATTATTTTTATCTGGAATTGACAGGAATCTACTGTGGAGGTCTGAATAGCAATGGCCCCCGAAGGCTGGTAAATTGAATGCTTGGTCATAAGGGAGCGGTGCGCCTGGTGTGGCCTTTGCTGGATGAAGTGTGTCACTCAGGGTAGGCTCTGAAGTTTCAGAAGCCCACACCAGAGTCTCTCTTCCTGATGCCCGGACTGGAGCTACAGAAATGAGTCCTCCATCTTCGAATGCTGCCATATTCTCTGCCATGACCATAATTGTCTAAACCTCTGAAACTTTTATGGTAGTCCACAACTAAATGTTTTCCTTTATAAGAGCTGTTATAGTCTCTTCACAGCACTGGTACACTAAAAGTTTTTGGTTCTGTTGGCTTTTCTACAGGCTCTGTCTCCATGGGTGGACTGGAGCTCTCTATCAAGTTGCTCTAAAAGTCTGAGATTTACGTGCCTCTACTTACAGAGTACTAATATTAAAGACACAAGCTATCACATGCTCCTGATTTTTAAGTTTTCTTCACCCTCTTCATACACTTGTGCCCTTTTTGCTGTACTTCCTACTCCTTTGGATAGAAATTATAACATTTCTTTGAATTTGAACAGTTTGATTTGTATTACTTGATGTCATGTGTGAGCATGTATGACAAGGATGTGGCGGTCAAAGGAAAACTTCAGAAAGACTCTCTCCCCTCCCACCTGGAGATCTAGAGTCGCCAGGCTTGTTCAACAAGCCCCTTTTTAGGCTGAACAGGAAACTACATGGATGACAGCAATTTCTAGATCTAAAACTAGAAAGTTGTGAAATGCAAAAAGACAGTATCATTAGCATATCTTGCCTGTATCTCTTATACAATATATGACTTTTCTCGGAATATTATATTAACCATATTCCTACTAATATACAATAATTCAATAAATCAAACAGGTAAATATTTCCTTTATGGAAATCAAATATATGATGAGTACATATTTGCTAAACAGAAAAGTTACACTAAAGGGAAAAGTTACCTCCTGCCTGCCCCCAGAACAAGCCAAGGATAGTGGTGTATCCTTGGTTCTTTCTGACTGGGCTTCAATGTCTGCACCGTTGTCCAGCAATATCTCTACAACACCAACATGACCAGCTGTAGCAGCCAGGATGAGTGGAGTAAAACCTGAAGGGGCAAAAATGATCTTTTTACTATATGTTAAGCAAAGAAACAGTAACAACTCTTTTCTAATACACCTAAGCACCAATACTTGGCTATAAGCTGTTGATAAATACATATTTTCTATAAACATTACATATATTATAAAAGTAAAACTAACAAAAGTCAGGGCTACCTTTCTTGTCTCGGTGTTCAATACTAGCTCCTCTCTCTAGGAGTGTTTGTACCAGTTCCTCATGGCCACCGGCACAGGCAAGTGTTAGTGCAGTGTCATGGTTACTCTCAGTCTGTTAAAAAAAAAAAAAAAAAGAAACCCATCAGCTTAGTTTATCTGAATAACTTTCCAGCGTTAATAATAAACACAGAGATACATATGCGCCACTCTATTATGTCAGGACATCAAAATCTGTGGCACATGCTAGGCTGGAACGCACCATCATCCTGCCTCAGGCCTCCTCGAGTACTAGAATTTATAAATGCCTGCTAATAAGCTAGGCATACATAAAGTATTTGGATGGTATATGGGTTACTACCAACTCTTTTATCAATAAGTAGCCAAACTATGATTTGTTTTCCTTTTTTGGAGGGTGATGGTTTTGAACTTCATATCTCAGATCTGCCTTAGTTGAGGATGACCTTAAACTCTTTTTCATCGCCATCACCACTGGAGAGCTGAAATTACAAGCCTTTTCCATATGCTAGTAGCTTCAGTGACTTTCTAGTACAAATGCTAATAAAACTTTGTATCTTACTATTTTTAAATAACACTTTAAATTTTTCAGATGGAACATCACTGTATATCAGGCTGGCTTTGAACTTGTATCATTTCTTCCTTCAGCCTCTGCCTCTTTACTGTTAGGATTTACAGACACGTGTAACCATAGACATGTACACTCACACACACACACCTTCACATACAGACAAACTAGTTGAGATATGGATACATAGGTAGTGCAGAATAGTGAATGGCAGGTGGCCAGAGTCTAGCTGAGAAGAGAGTCTGAAGAGGAAAGGACTACAAAGAGAGTACTCTGAAGATCAGTAGAGAATTCCTCTGATGCCATCAGGTGATTTTCACTAGCCTGTGTACATGAGGAAACCATCAGAGGGAAAGAAAGACCAGCAGAAAAGATCCGGTATAACACTGAGAGTGGGAACAAAGGGTCAGAAATAGAGGCCTACTAATTAGAGCAGAAAAAATTAATAATATACAGGATGTAGAATTCTCTGTACAGAGAACAAGTTAGTTGTTTTGACATGCCCCCCCCCCCCAAAAAAAAACCCAAGCTGAAAAGACTTAAAATTTAAAGAATTTAGCAAGCATGGTTTCACATGCCTTTAAACCCAGTGCTTGGGAGGCAGAAACAGAGCCAGACTAGTCAGTCTATACAGCCAGTTCCACAAAGAAACTCTCCCTTGAAAAAGAAAAAAACAAAACAATACAATTGTTTTCTAGTAACCTAACTGTAAATAAAGGCCCTAAATTCTTTAAGGAATAAAACATATGAAACATACTGTATCAAAAACTGAAGACTGTAATCATATTATGAACTTCTGAAGTAATGTGTGACTAACATGACCAGTGGAGTACTAACAGATTCATAATCCTTTTGTTTCTTTCTGAGACAGAATCTCACTCACTTATGAATGCTGGGAATACAGGTGAATGTCACCATACCTGGCTTCTGAGATAGGGCCTCACTATAGAGTCCAGGCTGGCCTGGAATACTCTATGTGACCCAGGTTGGCCTCAAACTCAGAAAGCTATCTGCCTTGATTTGCAAAGTATTTTTAACTTAATTAATCAGTCTGACTAAAACATTGGAAAATGTTTTAGGTAGTATAGAAAAATGAACATGTGAATGTACTTTTGCCACTATATAGTTGGATTTAAATATAAATAAAAGTATTTCCAAAACAAATCCATGCACAAAATTGAGAAGTCTGACAGGCTGACAAACTGGGTAGGAGAAGCCTCTGTAATGGGCTCAGGTAATAAACTCACTATACGCTTTGTAAGTCCTGTGTCTATGGCTTTGAGACAGGATCTCTGTATGTAGTCCTCTCTTGGAACTCTTTGTGTAGACTAGCTGGCTTTGAACTTACAGAGATCTGCCTGCCTCTCCCTCCCAATGTATTATGGTATGGTGGGTTTTCTTTGGGGAAACTGATGCTGGCCTGGGAACTTACAATCCCACCCTGAACCCAGTAAGAATAGAATCACAGTCATATGCAACTGTGTCAGGCTAGCTCTATTTCCTCTTGGATGATATGTTTATATTCTATTACCATACTGTTTGCTTTATCCATCCACAGATGAGTTAAAAAAAATTGTCTTTGTTTTGCTTGTTTTTGAGAGGCTCTCACTATATAGTCTAGGATAGCCTTGAATTCAGAGAGCTACCTTTGCCTGCCTCCTAAACCCTGGAATTAGACTTGGTGCCCATGAAACTCTTAAAAGCTGAGGGACTTATGCTATGTTTCCATTCTAGGAAACATCAATGGAATGTTCAATGAATGACAGTAGCTGTAAAAAGTCACATATCCAAAGACTTACTAATACAAATTTATATAAAATATTCATGTTCTTCTAATATTTACATAACATAAGAAGCCATACCCTCCCAATAACTGTAAATATAAAATTCCATTACAAAAAACTAAAAACAAGACAAAAAGTGTAACTGATCAAGAGTCAAGAAATGAGAAAAAGCCTACTAGTCAGTGATGGAGGGAGGGAGCCGCAATAGCTGCTCTGCAGAAGAGCTGGCAGAGACAAAGCCACTGACTGCAGAGATCAGGGATGGCCACAAACGAGAGGTGCACCAACTACAACAATGGAGAAGGACATGAAACTTCAATGAGTAAGTAACAGTTCTGTGTTTCAGTATATGCTCTTCATTTTACATTTGATATTTTTTTAAAAAAAGGAAAAGAAACTGTGCCTTATTTCAGAGAAAAGGAAACAGAAACTCATATAAAACAACAACTTTCTGATGGCTACATTAAACTGTAACTACTAAAGATGGGCTTTTAAAGACCAAAAAGGACATTCTATATGGCAAACTGTATCACAAAGACGACCTAAAAGTATTCTGAGACTGTTAAAAATACCTGTCCTATCCTACCCACTTTCTCTGTTAATTATATGCAATCTACAGATAGGTTTAGGTTATTTGTTGTAAAAATTCTTCTGGAGACTAAAGAGTAATTTATAATAGCAATGTCTCACTTAAATGCATACAAATATACAAAATATGAAAAAGACAAGAATGAAAAAATTTAGGTGATCAATAAAACATGTATTATCATAAAACATGTATTTCACTAATATTATTTTAAAGCATCATTTTCCCCAAGTGCTCTGTTCCATGTTAGGTTTATAATGTAAACATAGGATTCCGCAGAATCTTGTCAATGACTATACAGAGTAATGTTAAGTAATTTAAGTAAAAGCTATTAAAAAAAAAAAAAACACCTTGAACTATTATTTTGAAAAATCAAAAAAAAAAAAAAAAAGAAATTTAAAGCTGAAAAAGGAGAGTTGTCAAATTCTTTAGGGAGTTGAAATTAGTTACAAGGAGGAGGAGGCACACTCCATTTTATTTTTTTCATTAAAGTTCTGAAAGATTGCTTCTATCCCACAAACAATTGGACAATTTCAAAGTGACATCACCTTGCTTTTATAATCTACTAATGAAAACTGGAAATATTAACAATGATTTACAGTGCACAGAAAGAAAGAGTGTCTGAAAGGTAAAGAAAGGACAGATAGAATCTTTTACGGAGTTATCACCACATACTGGCCAAACAGTTACTTTATTACTTCATCAAGTATCAAAGGCAAAATCTCAAACATGGGAAAAAGAAAGGAAGAAAAACAACACTGTGTGTCTCTATGTATAAAAACCAGGCATGATAATAGCTCTCAGAGACTCAGGATGGGTATTTGTTGGTGAATGTTTGAGTTGGAGGCCAGCCTGATCTACATAGTGAGTTCTACGACAACCAATGATACACAGTGAGAAACTCTCAAAAACAATAAAACAGACAAGCACCTTTATAAATTATTTACATGACTAGGTAATACAACCATACACATGACTTAATTCAAAGGAGTACAAAACATGAGAGTATTGTAGAAAAATAAAACCCTTCAATAAGCCAATTATTATGCACGTTGAAAAAAATCTAGTACAGGAAGCAAACTTATTCCTAAACTACTTATATTTTAAAACCAGGAAGGACTGAAAGCTAAATATTTTTAAATACCTGCAAAAAAGAAAATCTTCACAATTTCAAATATTTCCTCCTCTGATACAGCCATATTACGTGCAAGTTTAACTAACATTTTAAGTATCAAACAAATGAGAAAAAATTGGCAAATTTCAACTTAATTTTAATGAACTGCCTTTCTAAGAACAACTTGTATGAATCAGGGACAGAATGCATGTCATCTTTCTTTGAGACTATATCATTATGAATATAGGCTGCCCTCAGGATCTCCCTATCTTGTGTGCTGAAGAGGCTACGGAAGGGTACACGTTCTCCCAGAACCTGAGTTGAAATGAAGGCAGGCGTGAGATGCCACATGGGTGATAGGTACTTTGCAACATAGGTACTCTGCAAGAATGGCAAGTACTCTCAAACTCAAACTCTCTCCAACTGATACAAGCTACAATTTTAAATGAAACTGCTTTTGTGTTTTGTTTTGAGACAGAGTCTTATTATTAATACATACTAGGCTAGTTAGCCTCCAACTCCCAATTCCCCTGCCTCAGACTTCCAGAACACAGTAGAAGGCCTTAATGCACAGTAAATGCCTTCTCAGGTATTTATATCACTCCAGTGAAACTAAACTCTTCTCTGCATTACAAAATTGGGAGTAATAGAAAAAAAAAGCATCTAAATAACATTTAGGCAATTGAAGTAAAAGACAATGTCACATACTTTATAGTTGTGATTTACACTTCTTTAGGAGTTGGAGGAGGAAACACTGAGTATGTAAGATTCTGAACTCTAGACTGACCTATAACTTGAGATAATCCTCAACCTTCAAAGTCTAAGGATCACAGACATGAGTTGTTATATCCAACTATAATTCGCATTCAGCTACAACTGTGAGACTTGACATTAAGCAAGTTAAACTTAATAGTTTATGTAACCCTCAAACATGCTCTGTACCAACATATGACATTGAACTTTTGATTTTCCTGATTCAACCTATGTGCTGAAATTAGAGGTATATATCATCATAACAGGTTTAATATGGTGCCGGGGTGGGAAACCCGGGATTATTTGCTTGCTAGGCAGTATTCTACCAACTGTGCCATATTCCTAGCCCACATCTACACCTTTGAAGAGATATTAACAGATGGAAATAATGGATACAGTTTTTAAATTAATTTTTCTCATATTCTAACTTGAGAAAAGTCCATAGCAGTTTAAGAATAAAGACAAGAAGTTCAGGCATATATAATATGCATGTGATAGCAAAGAGGCTAACACATTTGTTCATAGGCCATGCGCAAAAAAAACATCTAGTACTTTCTTACACCTTCATGTTACAAGTCAGATTTCATACAAACAAGAAATAATTCAGAGTTACTGAAGTTCAACCTCCAAATTTTATTCACAACTTCGTAAAACTTTATGCCCAGTTTGTGCTAGGGATCAAGTTCAGGAACTCTATGTCCGAATACTTCTGAATAATATTAATTAAAAGAAAAAAAGACTTTTATCCCATTTAAGAGTGTTCAATCTCTCATAGTAGCTCTGCAGTCTGGTAGTAGTCAGTATTTCATTTGTGTGTTCCAGCAGAGTTTGGTCATACAAATCAAACTATTATTATCAGAGTTGATGGGATTTTTATTCTAGTATTAAATATTTTTAGAGATTATATATTTTTACAAACAGAATTTAACACTTTTATTATCTCCTTGACACAGAAGCAAAATTTTTAAATCAACTTCAATAACTAAATCAGGAAGAAGTGTGATAATTATCATTTCATTTGTTCCGTTTGTTTTCTTATGTGCAAAGATGTTTCTACATCTAGATATGCACAAATAGCAAACTTAAGTCATGTTAGGCAAAAATGCAACAAGTTTTTAAAAGCCTCAATGTAGAAACCAGACATATATTTACAAAACAACTTATTTATTCATCTATTTGTTTCAGATTCATGTATCCTATGTGTGTTTTGCCTACATTTATGTGCACCACATGACTGCCTGGTACCCTCAGAGGCCTGAAGAGGGAACTGAGTCACCAGGAACTTGAGTTAAGGATGGCTGTGAACCACCACGTAGATGTTGGAAACCAAACAGTGGGACCCCTGTAAGAGTAACAGGTAATCCTAACTGCTGAGCTCAAGTTCCCAAACATGGATATTTTAAGGATCCACAGTCAGATCACTTTTTTGTTTGTTTTCATTTCTCAAGACAGGGTTTCTGTTTTAGTCTTGCCTGTCCTGGAACTTGCTCTGTAGACCTAGTTATCCTTGGACTCAGATATTTGTGAGTGCTTGGACTAAAGGTGTGTGCTACTACCCACCATTGTCTGGCAGCAGTCAGTCAAATCTTTATATATAAACAAAAGTACATTTTAATTTTGTAAATTCTCAGCTAATTTATATGGTTATTGGTTAAGCAGTACAAGTAAAATAATTTCATCATTAATATCTTAATATTCAGTAAAATCACAGTTGTGCGCTCATTTTATTTGAAATAGTTTGGAAAACAAGAACTTAACTTTACATTAAGGGCCCCTACACAGTTTCTTGGTCCCCTAAAAATCAGTACACACTTCTCGTCAAATGCAATAGTCTCGAGATCTAAAGGACAAGAGAAATACTGCATATTCAATGTAAAGTTTTACTTAATTCTACTATTTGATCAATAATAAATATAAATGCACTTGCTTTTTGTAAGAGACTAAGCAGCATAAATGGTAGCTTACTGAGTGCAATGGTGCACTCTTGTAATTCTCCCTAACTAGAAGACAAACCTAGACAGTCATCAATTCAGGCAAGCTAGATCAAGACTGACAGCTAACAAACTAAGACAAACAAACAGGATGACTGCAGCTTGGAGTCAGGCTCCTAGCTTCTCCCTCCTTTGCCAAATGAACACCCAAAACACTTAGCTTCCTTTCCAGATAGTAAAGTAAGTGACCTGGTCTGAGGATGAGGTGATTTCTTTATCCCTCACTGTAGCCTAGAGAGAGGGTTCAGTGAGTTAGTGCACTTGTTGCTCTTGCAGGGAACCTAGGTTCATTTCCCAGAACCCACATGGCAGCTCATGGCTCTCTGTTTCAGGAAGTTCTGAAACAGACAGAATTCTTCTGACTTCCATAGAAACCGAGCATGCTTGTGGAACAAAGAAAAACATGTTGTTCAAATACCCACACATAAAACAAAATAAACAAGAAACAAAACAAAACATAGTTTAATCCCAGCACTTAGGAGGGCAAAGACAGGCAGTTCTGAGTTTCAGTCTAGTCTGGTCTATACAGTAAGACCCTGTCTAAGAATAAACAAACAAACCCATACATAAGAAACTGTCATAGCACTGAAGTACATGGTTTTAATGGTATATATATATATATATATATATATATATATATATATATATACACACACACACACATTCCTTGAAATTCAAATTTATAAAAAGCTGGCTTAAGTTTTAAGAGTATATACTTCTTCACCTCAGATATTCATCAAAATAATATAAACTGCAAACATTTTCTTACTATCATTTTATCTTTCTTTAAATGATATTTATTTATTTATTCTTTTGCTGGCATGCATATTCCTGTGAGGGTATCATGTCACCTGAAACTCTGGTTACAGATAGTTGTAAGTTGCCATGCAGGTGCTGGGAATTGAACTGGGGTCCTCTGGAAGAGCAGTCAGTGCTTTTAACCAGTGAGCCATCTCTCCAGCCCCACGACTTTAGTCTCTCATAACACACTTCTTAGCCTTTTTGTCTTTTCTTTCTAAATTTTAATTTAATTTTACGTCATTGATTTGTTCTGAGACAAAATCTTCTGTAGTCCAAGACATCCTCAGAATTACTATGTAGCTGCAAAGGAACTCTTTGTTCTTCCTTCCTCTGTCTCTCAAGCCCTGAGATTATAGGCTTGTGGCACCATGCCTGCCATCTTTTGGGCTTTGTCAAGATAAAAACAGGCTAAACTTGCCAACTCCATCTTGCTCTGAGATATTATGCTCAACTTACAAATATGTAATGGTAATGTATGTATGTGTGTTTGTGTGAGAACATATGACATAGTGCAAATGTAGGTCACAAGACAAGTGGTAGGTGGATTTATTCTTCTACAATGTGGATTACAGTAATCAAACTGAGGCTATCAGGCTTGATGAAAAGCACTTTTAGCAATTAAGAAGTCTTGCCATCGACAGTCAATTAAATCTTATTTATTTACTGAGACAGAATCTTATTATGCAGTCCTAACTGGCCTCAAACTCATCTAGAAAATCCACCTGCCTCCATCTCCTTACTATGCCAGGAATCAACTAATTTTTTTAATGGAACTGCTTATTTTCTAAGCTGTAACAGTATCTTTTTTTTCACCTCACATATATTCTTTCAGATAATCTAAAGAAATAGTGTTTCTATCCCCTCAAGAGAATCTGCTATCAGTTAAAACTGCATAAACTCACTACGTATTTCCTCATATACCATATGTAATTCCATCCTAATTTTTTTGTTGTTGTTGTTTTGTTTTCAAGACAGGGTTTCTCTGTGTAGCCCTGGCTGTCCTGGAACTCACTCTGTAGGCCAGGATGGCCTTGAACTCAGAAATCCACCTGTCTCTGCTGCCTGGCTCCATCCTAATTTTTAAAAGCAATATAAAATGTGGTGATTCATGACAAATCCTAGCACTCAGGAGGCTTCTGGAGGATTGCTGGCAGACAGCCTAGGCTAGACACACACCTGGTCTCAAGGGGAAAACAACTAAGACTATAGAATGTATAGAAACACCACACAATCCCCTTTGGTTGATGCTAGAGACTGAAGCCAGGACTCTAACTCCTCCACTGATATAGTCTTAGCTCCAGCATTTTCTTTTATAACAATCCACTACCTAGTTAAGAAAATACACCAATCCTAACATTTGTTCTATTGAGACAAGGTGTGATGCAACCCAGACTAGCTTCAACCATTACACAACTAAGGATCACCTTTGAACACTTGATCCTCTCTACCCAACTTCCCAAAGGCTGAGATCAGAGTTCTGGTTTCATTTTAATCTTGCATAAGTTATTTCTTTTAAATTCTAGTCTTTTAAAAACTAAATTACAGTTTTAGCTTAGCCAGACCTGGCACTAACTATGAAGGTCCAGGCTGGCCTTGAACTCATGCAATACTGATTTATCCCTCTAAATGCTAGGATTAGGTATGAGCCACTATGTCTGGCTTGATAGTTTTTAAAAAATGGGTTTTAGCCGGGCAGTGGTGGCACACTCCTTTATTCCCAGCACTTGGGAGGCAGAGGCAGGCGGATTTCTGAGTTCGAGGCCAGCCTGGTCTACGGAGTGAGTTCCAGGACAGCCCAGGCTATAAAGAGAAACCCTGTCTCGAAAAATAAACAAACAAACAAACAAGACAAAAACAAAAACCCAAAAAAGTTGTATCTGGAGTCTCTGACAATGCAGTCTTAGATATGTAAGATCACTAAAGGCAGCGTGGAAACCATCTCTCCTAAATACGGAGCTTACCTGTGCATCAATATCAATGGCAGGATAGATAGGTAGCATGGCTGAAGGAGAGATGATGGGACTTGGAGTTGGAGTCTGAGGTTGGGAAACAGAAGCAGCGATACTGTGGGTAGGAGTGTTTGACATTGCAGATGCTCTTCCACTGACTGCTGTTGAACAAAATAACTGCACTTAATAAGGAGGAAACACTGTTAGCAAGATATATTTAAAAGTATTAAGAGTTTTTGAAACAAAATGTCTCTAAGATGCTATAATATTAACAACTAATTTTCTGATGATTTTTGATTGGAGGAGAGCCCCAAATTAGAATGTATATTGAGTAATCCACCTGAAAGACAAATTCTCTTTTAATGAAAGTAACCAAAATATATTAATTCAAATTAATCCTGAAAACAAAAACTTTATATACTAAAATTACATAGAAAAGGAATAAATGATAGGATGAAAGGGAGAAAGGTGGGTTTTTTTGTTTTGTTTTGTTTTTAAAACTTGCCAACTTCACACCTTATATTTTGGAGCCAAGAAAAGTTACTTTACTTTGGGGATGGAAGATCCTCAAAGTAAAACTATCCAAAACACCACATATACTAACCACAATAGGGCAATAGTAACTCTGAAATTCTGGTATGACAGTTTTCTCAACTATAAAAGTTTGATCCTCACACAGATATAGATTTTCTTACATTAAGAATTATTCTGAGAGGAATAGTGTCTCACAATCAATCTGTCAATCACACTGACAGGGCAAAATTAAGATTAGGCTAGAAATATATTTTACACAATCATTCTCCCAGTATGGACTCTACGTAGTACGTTTCTATGTAGGAAATCTGCTGCGATATAATGTCACCCACCATATGATTTAAATAATTGCTAGTTAGATCTGTGCTCAGGGTGGGAGAATGCTAAATAAAGAAGCATAGGATAGTCTGAAAATTGGCTTAAGGGATTTTATTCTCAAGATAACTCAATTCTGAAGTCAATGTGTGAACATCTTCTCTTCACCCACAGTAAGAATGGTGCTGCATGAATATTAAGTTTGGACAGTAATCTCTGAGTAGAGTGTAGATGTGTGTTTCCCAAGTATTGTCAGCTACAGACAGAAAACAATTATGATTCACAGCTGAATCTGAAACCAGGCAAAAAGAACTTATCTTGCCACGAATAATACTGAAATTGATCTTTCAACAGTTATAAACATGACTATCCAGTAAGAAATCTACTTTACACAAAATCCTTAGGTCAGGCACAAACATACACTGTACATTATAGCAACACACACTCTATAATCGTACATTTTTAGTCCACTTAAAGGTCAAAAGAAAAACAAAGAACAAAAAAACCCAAACATAACACTTTAATCATTAAGGAATCAGACCAAGAGAAAGGAGCATGTACCACTGACTATCTAAGGACTCTGAAACTGTTCAATATTGTCTTATTTATTGTTGGTCTTGCAATACTAATAATCTGAATCTACCTCAAGATTGCTAGGAACAGGCATGAGCCACCACCCAGACTTAAGGATTAAATAACTTCATTGAAATTTTTTATCCTATACATGAATTTCAAAATCATATAAAATCTACAGCTCTTAAGATAGATTACATATTTCTTTTGGATAGGCTTTCAAAAAAAGAAATGACTAAAAATGACCTTGAGTTTCCACAATTGCTGCCTCCACCTCCCAAGTACCAAGATTACAGAACTGCACCACTACAACTAGTTTTATTGAGTGCTGGGGCTCAAACTCAGGGAATATATGGATGCTATATACAAGCTCTCTACCAACTGAGCTATATCCTGAGTCCTCACTAATTTTTCATTCTATGATTTTTAAATGGGTTATTGGCAAATTAATCAACATTCCAACTGGAATAATGTATTTTAAAGAACATAATAAAACTACTTTTTTAATGTTTCAAATTAGTTCTTTTGATCTTCTCATCTAAAGTTGACAAGAAAAAAAGCCCTCGTTCCTTTTGGAGTGCCTCGGAAACTACTTTATCAAGAATCAGTAACTCCTTACCATTCCACCATGGTACTACATAGATAAAAGAAAAAAAAGCTTTAAACATCTACATAGTTAAAGGAATTCTAGCATTAAATTTTTTTTCCATTTTCTTTACATTTTAAAATTCAATTTAGAGAACAAAAAACCACACGCTTAAAAAGTTAAAAGCAGGATTGGAAAAGTATATAGACAAAACAAAAGCACAGTTTACGGGAAGTTAAACAAGTGTCCAGTTTTGATTTGGTGAGTATAGAGAATAAGGAACGTTGAAGACTTAGCCAGCTAAGTACCAGGAAGAAAGGAGAGATTCCTATGAGAAACCTAACAAATGAGACCTAAGGAATAAGGGGGACAGTGCTGAGGGAAGAAGACCAAATGGGGCTGCATTACACAAGAAGCCCAACATAAGACGTGAAAATGATCCTTAGTCAACTGAAAGGACAAGTATGATCAGAAATTGTTCAAACAATGAGAATACAGAAAAAGGGTGTGTAAGAGTGCACACATATATGTGCACAGCATGTGAGTATGAATGAGATACTAGGTAGGAATGACCTGCAGGCAGACAGTAAGATTATCTTTAATTCTGCTCTTTCTCTGCTAGGCATTTCTCTTTACCCACACAGAAAGAAGAGCATGATACAACAGTAGCCTTTTTAGAAAATAGCAAATTTGTCATAACCCTAAAATCTTATGTTCATTGAAGTTAAGAGAAAAAAACTTTTATGAAGGAAAAATTTTGAACACACAGACGGAAATTTTGGAAATAAATGAATCAATAGAAAATGCTGCTTTACAAACATCTGATAATTATCATCAGAATTAAAATTTTTACAACAGCAATTGTTGACAACTATGCCCACGTACATCAGGTAAACTGTGATAGCACATTAAAAAACAAGTTTCCAACAGTCATTGGTATAGAACGACCAAGTCTTCATTTCATCAATAAATAACACTTAACTCTAAAATCCTTTGATAACCTGAGATAATAAAGAATTACAATCTAACTTTATGGACATAGTATCAATTTTGGATTTATAGCTATTATGCACTGTCATGCAATGCTAAAGTCTTTAAAGTTTATTAGATATCTAATCATAACTAGTTAGAGATGATTAATAGGGCTTTAAGTTTTTGAAAATTTTATACTCATGAGTATTAAGATTGTTACAATTCTTATTATTAGTCACTACCTGCAGTCTTTCTGGTGTAGTTTACTTTACTCTTAAGATTAACAGAGATTTTCATACTACATATTACTAAGAAAATTTTAAAAAAAGATTAGTAAACTATAAGTTTTCGAAATGCAAAATCTTCATTACTTGTTTTTCTTGGTTTCTTAATGTTATCTCAATCTAAACATCTACACACTACACAGCATATTTTCTTTCAAGAAATGAACCTTATATTAATGTATGACTCCATCATGTTTCTCAGAGTTTTAAGAGCAGAAATACTAAACAATCAAAGTAAAACAAATGAATTTTAAAAACTGGGAAGATAGTAAGAAGAAACTTATCAAAATCCAACAATTATTTACTATTTATTCCTCCCTTTCTTATCAAGTTTCTTTCCTGATGAAGAAAAATTATTTCAGTTAACAGAGTATTCTTATGACCTATAACCCTATGAAATTTTATTCTACTCTGTTAAATAATTTACAAAATTAGTCCCAAATAAGCAGTATTAACACTCTTAAGTTGCAGTCCTTGTTAAAATAGAATAAAACCTCACTGGCTACACATTTAGAAACATGTCATTTACCATTCTGTTAGGGAACACACTTTCCCATAATACAGTCAGAAACAGACTATACATTAACATTCACAGGGGATAAAAATTACTGACATACAGTAGAATCAGACTCTACTTGGTTGATATTTTATTAATGTTGTCAAAGTGTTTGTTTTGATTGTTGTTTGCTTGTTTTTAAATAGCCACCATGAAGCTTGGTACATTAGTATATAAGTTTTGACTTTTTTTCAATCACAAACAGACTTCCTAATACGCCCTACTACCTCAACTTCTATCAATCTCCCTTTAATTGGTGTGAATACAGAAGCAAAAATGCCAAAATCCAACCTCAGTGATCTGAACTTAAAGTGAAAAAACAAAACCAAAAGTAAAAACCAAGACTCAACCCACTACTGAAAAACAGATTCCCAGCTAACTTCGTAAAACAGATTCGTTCATTTATTGTGTGTGAACTAATCTTTAATTTGACCTGTAGCTATCTGAGAACTATTTAATGTAGTTTTTCTAAAGACATAATGGGTCAAGAGTCCAAAAATAGTTCTCAAGTTGAGTAATGGTTTAAAAAAAAAAAAGGAAAAAAAAAGAAAGAAAAAAATGCTGCCACACTCTTACTCGCCTTAAGCAAATTATATTTGATACCTGCTCGCAACAATATAAACCCACCTGCCATGATGTCATCCAGCGTGTCATTGAGGGTCTGAGCAGGGCTGGCTACCATTAACCCTTGTTGTGTTTCAGTGAGAATTCCTTGCCCCAGCCCTGCCAACTGTGCTTGGCCCAGTACTGGCTGTCCAACTATCACTCCTTGAAGTTCTGTAAGATTTGCGATGGACCCTGGAGGCAAGGGACCCGCTGCCAGAGGCAAAGCTTGAGGCATCGCCAGAGGCTGGATTGGTGCAAAACCCATCTGAGCAGCAGTCTGCTGGGGTTCATCTTTAAGCAAAACAGGATCCACTTGCTGTAACCGTGCATAGTCTCCCTCGGAAAGCTGTTCTCCAACCCCAACAGAAGTAAGTAGTCCCAGATGCTGGCAAGATTGTTGCTGCTGCTGCTGAAGCTGAATTCGTTGAGCTTTTACTTCTAGATACTGTTTTTTAAGCTGCTGCTGAGTTTTCAGTTGTAGCTCTCGCTCTACTTTCTGCAGTTCCTCCAGAATCTTTTGTTTCTTCTGAATTTGTTCCTCCCTCGTTTTGTTCAGCTCCTCAATCTTCTCCTTGGTGAGTTGGTCAGCATGAGCCAGCTCCAAGGACTGCAGCTGTGCATTTTTTTCTATGGCTTCTTTTATCCTCTGTTCCAGTTCTGTTAACTTTCCCTGAGCCTCTTCTACAATGCTCTCTGGAGACTGATTGGTGATGTAACCCTGTACATCCTGGCTGTTTGCTGGCAAATGGCTGTTGGACTTTTGTTTAGAAGCAGCTGTGTGAAAAAGAAACCCCCTCAGAAGTGCACATGAATGGCAACCTCATTACAGAGTTACTGTTGGGAGGGTTAGTGCCAACAGTTATGCACCAAGCTATCATATCCATGAAGGTGAAATGTACTTCTAGGGAGTTAAACACAAGTCCACCTTCTCTATCATAAATATAGAATGTATGTATTTTATGTACATAGAGTAACATCTGGAAGTAAAGTTCAGAATTTTATAAATACCACAAGGCTAAAATTAGACAATAGAGGGATGTAAGCTGTGACACCTAAGTGGTGCAGTTCACGTCAAGTCTAAGGCTATGTGTAGTATTTCATATGGTCAGAATGTAAAAACTCATCATAAGAGCAGAAAAATGATTTTCCACACTTAATAAAACATCTTTGCCTTTTATAAACACACACACATACACACAAAGAGAGCCCAAACCACTGAGATGTACCAAGAAATTAAAATCCAACTAAAATATATGTCATCACTGGGACCTACCATCTTTAAGACAAAGGAAAGAGATAGAAATTCACATATCCACACAGCTACCTAGCCAGTAGAGAACTGGGATTTAGTTGCCCTGGAAGAAAAGATGCTGGACTACGCCATTCTCTGTTATCATCTGACAGCCAGGAAAAGACTGGTCTGGCTAACAGGTTTAGAACCAACTGAAAAGAATGGCAAGACAACAGGCTGGTGGTAGTGACCGAAAAGAGCTGCTGGGAATACGTAGCATACTTGTTGGTAAAAGAATACAGGTAGCCAAAACCAAGATGCAAGAAAAATAAAAACAAAAACAAAATAATAATAATAATTAAAAAAAATCACAGTTTCTTCATGTAAAACTTTTCAAAAGAAAAACTGGTAGTTGGGGATATAATTAAGAACAGGCAGGCATGGTATGACATACACAAGTCAAAAAAATGGACCTTGGAATTCTAAGATATAATGGATGTATCTCACATATCTTTGAATATTAGCTGAGGAAAAAGTATCCAAGATATAAATCTATGTTAAACCAGTTCTTTAAATTGAATTTTAATATTTGATCCATCCAACTTCTTAATCTTTATTGCCTCATGTCACTACAAAGAGTTAGGTTTAGTTAATAGTCAAAATTCCATCAAAAAGAGCCATCTGAACCTCTCCTGAGTTTCTCTTAGCACCTATTTTTCCCTCCCAGAAACTTGTTTTTTTTCTCATTGGTTTAAAACAAACAACAAACAAAAAATATTAATGATACCAACTTAGAAATTTCCTCGTTGGTGAAAATAATTTTTAAGGGCTAGTTTTTGTTTTCTTACTTTCACCTGAAAAACATTACTGATTCCAACTTAGTAACTGCATAGTTGGTGAAGAGTAAGGACTGATTTTTCTTTTCTTTTCACCTGGACATGTAAGAAATAGTCTTTAGAAGTATAACTGACCTTTATTCCTAATGGGAAGAGTAGCAGCAACATTGGCAGGTGGTTTGTCAGGCTCCTGAGGTGGGACAACCATGGGCAGTGCTTGAACTGGTACTCGAGGTGCCTAAGGAAAAAAGACCCTAGTCATTCTTTAGTATGCAATCCATTATCATGCTAATAAGTCATAGAACTGTGAAGTATATTTAATATGCCATTTTAGACAATGACACATTTACAAACTACTTTCCTTAACATTCTTTGATTTTTAAAAAGTGACTATGAATTCAATGTTATTCTAGATCATAATTAAAAAAGGAAAACATCAACCCCCCCCCAAAAAAAATATTATACCAAATATACATTTGCCTTAACATAATTATACAGGGAACTTAAAAAAAAAAACCAGTAAGAGTTTAAATGCTAAAGGAAATATGAGATGCTTAGTTTTGAACCTTACCCTATTTAAATCGTGGGATGGGGGAGTTAGCTGAGTGACATCTGGTGGAGGAGCTGCAAGTAGATTATTAGGATAGTCTAAAAGATAGCAAACAACACTTGTATGGCCACCTTTTGCTGCTTCTATCAACATGGTTGAGCCATCCTAAAAGAATGAATAGAGAAGTGAAATAAGCACACAGAAGAAAGCTATTAGGTCTGAGATACATTGAACTTAAATATCTAATACTGAACACTTCTTTTTCTATTAACACCAGATAACTTAATACTCAGAATGTCATTACAGGTACAACTTATATATGATAATTTTATGATGTTTAAGATGAAGAAGTATTCATGATGCTGCCTTAAAACACTTGAGTTACCTACTTTTAAACGGTGAGTAGGGTCTGCCCCATGAGCCAAAAGTAGTTCTACCACTGCCAAATGACCTCCTGCACAAGCCAGGGACAGTACAGTATGGTCATTATTAGCTGTGGTTCGATTCACATTTGCTCCTAAAAATGAAAAAGAAAAAAAATTGTTAAGTTTTATTCCTTTTTAATTTATGTGTGTGTGTGTGTGTGCGCACGCCTATGTGAGATTATGTGTCCCGTGTGCTTACAGATGCCCTTGGAGGCCAGAGGACTAGTTACAGGAAGTTGTAAGCTACCTGATGTGGGTGCTGGAAACTGAATGCAAGTGCTCTTAACCACTAACCTAGTTTTTCAGCATCTACAGGTAAGATTATTTAGTGTTTATGCTTATGCTTGCAAACATATAGGTGTGTGCATGTAGCATGGTGTGCAACTCAGGTGATCTGGCTAAGCAGAAAATTCCTCTCCCCTCTGATACCCACTGACTCATTTTACTGGATGAGGATTATGAAAAAGGAAATAATCATAAAGACTAAAGAAAATGGTGCAATAAAGCCTCACACACTCACTACCCAGTTTCATTGGTTATAAACAGCCTCGTGTTTTAAAACCTTTTTCTTGTCTGTAGAGAATTATTCTGAAACAAATCTCATGAAAATATGATATATTTCTCTCATAAATATTTAAATATGGGCAAGAAAAGATAATACAAGGTTGTATTAAACTAAAGACAATTATCATATTAAAAAAGTAAAATACAGGGACAGAAAAAAATGGCTCACTCAATGGTTAAGAGTACTTGAAACTCTTCTGGGGAACCCAAGTTTGCTTCCCAGTACCCACACCAGACTGCTCACCTGTACCTCTGCCCTCTTCTTCCAGCTGTGGGCACTGCACTCATGAACATAAACCACAGACAAAACCACATATACATGTAATTTTAATATATAATAAAAATAAAATCATATTTTAAGAAATATGAACACGGTCTTCTGTGAGCTAAATACATAAAAACTCACAAGAAGTAAAAAGATCTAGTAATGCTTTCTCCTCATCTTTCCCCCCAGGAAAGAGCAGGTAAGCTAGAGAGTTCAAGGGCTTGGTCTATAGAGAGTGAGTTCAAGGAGACAAAAGCTACATGTCTCCAAAACCTTTCTCCAAAAAGAGGGGCTATTTGGTATTATAGTAGTTCACAACTATTACATATTATGAGAAGTTTATTACTAATATTAAGAGCATCCTTCTCCATGAGATATAGCAACCACAAAACACTCTTTAGCCTTCCAATGTCAATACGCCTTAGCATATACACAGGTCAATACTTCACGAAGAATCCTTCCCTCTACTCAAACTTACCTTTGCTAATTAAGAACTGAACTGTGCAAACATGACCAGCTCTTGCAGCTTTCATTAAAGGAGTTCTTCCACCTTCTGATTCATGTTCCTATTTTAAATCAAAAACATAAAAAACAAACCCAAACCAAAGCACAGTTGTGTAACGAAAGGGGAATAGTCAACTACTCTTTTCATGAAAATCAAAAGGAAAAGTGGACTTATTTTTGAACACACACACACACACACGCACACACACGTATATATAATATAAACAAGCATATCATGTCATGAGTAAACTAAGAAGAATATGCTGTAATCCTAGATACCAGGAAGTAGATGGTCAACCTACTTCCATATCTCAGTGAAACTCCTACTTTAGTCTTCTGAATGCTCAGATTATAATCTCCTCAATCACACATCACTTTTTAAAATAGAGTCTCATGTAGCTAAGGCTAGCCTAAAAACTCCCTGTGAAACTGAGGCTGGACTTGAATTCCTAGGTGCTCCTGTGAGATTAGCTCTTTCCCACACAAAGGTACTTGACATTTTTTTTTTAATTATGGATCCCTTTTGTTCCTTTACAAACTCCATCCAGCCAATAACTATCTCAAATAACTAGTTACATCTTTTGACCTTTCTTACTTTGCATACATTCCCTATGCTATTTCTTAATAACCTGCACTGAGTGCAGTTACAATGTATTTTACCCTCCTAAGTAATATATAAATACTTATGTTTCAACACTTTATGATGCTTAAAATACAGGCAATTTTTCCCCAACCTACAAAGAAATGCTTATAAGTCGCATTTGCCTTTAATAAACAACTAAGGAAAACTAATTTGTAGAACTATCTCTAGCAGAAAATTTTCTTTGTAAACGGGATGAGATTACTGACAAAAATAAGAACAAAGACTAAATAATGTGTAAAAACAAAAAACCTGACAGTGTAAATTTAAATAATAACAAGGGAAAAAGCTAACAAAGTTAGGAGAAATATGCCTTTGAATTGATTTCTTGGCTTTGTCTGATGAGGAAGGGTCTTACCACTTACTGCAGAGAGACCTTGAACTCAGGTACCTTTGGCTGGCCTTAAACTTTTAGGCATCTTCCTCCTTTCTCCTCTGAGGAATGTACTAAAATGCCTAACTTTTACAGATATAGACTTAAGAGGCAAAGCTTACCAGATCTGCACCTGCCTGGAGTAAGACGTCTGCTACATCCGTGTGGCCATTTTCACAGGCATAGGTTAAAGCTGTGTCTCCCGTTGCTGTCGTTGCATGAACATTAGCTCCTGCAACAGTTAAAAATGAACACAAACCTGTATCTTCATGATAGTCCACATCTCCTAAGTCAGTCAGAATATCCATATCTATGTCTAGAATGAGCACACTGACCTCTTTAATAGAGGGTGCTGGGGAAATCTGCAAGAAATGGCTCAGCAGGTAACACCACTTGCTGCCAAGCCTGACCACCCAAATTTGGTCTCCAAGCCTACATGGAGGAAAGAGGGAGCTAACTCCTACAAGTTATCCTCTACCTCTTAACATATGCACAGTGAATGGCATGTTTACCACAAACAAATGAAGTGATTTTTTTTTTTGGAGGGGAGAGGAGTAAAAGTATTTGAAGTTAAAATTGCAAGTATTGCCTATGACAGGTAAATTATTTAGAACATACACAAAGCATATCCTATCTTTTCAAAACATACTCTGTGTATCATAACAACATAAAACATATTTCGATACTGTGGTACTTATTAATATCATATAATATATTCACAAATGAAAAAAAAACCATACCTGCAGCTAGTAAGTATTTAACTAACTCCAAGTGACCCTCTTGGGCAGCTTCCATCAAAGGGGTAGAACACCCTAGTTCTATATCAGCTCCAGCCTTAATCAGAAAGTCTGCCACTTCCAGAAAGCCTCCACAGCAAGCCAGGGTCAAGGCAGTTTCTTGAGTTTCTTCTGTCTGTGCATTGATATTTGCTCCTAAAATAAAGATTCTCCTTAAAGGAAGTTGTTTTCTAATGCAACTATATCTTTAAAAAAAAAAAAAAAGAAAGAAAGATATCTCTTCCCTACTCTTGGCAGCAAAAAATAAAAAAATAAACAAATGTACATTCACTGAGTCTGTATTTGATAAATGCACTTGGAATATTTGTTTAAGAAAGTATCAGTAATGACTAAAAGGAGTCATAATATTACCCAATTCCCTTGTATAAAGAGGGTAGATGATAAAGACACTGACACAGTATCAATCAGTTACAGTAGTTAACATTTATTAAGCCATTACTATTTCCTGGACAATACTAAAAGTACAGACTGTTAAGGTACATTTATATACATAATTTGAATTTTGGAGGGGAGGCAGTGTTGGAGAATGAACCCATGGCCTGCCATATTAGGCAACTGTATGCTGTTGGGTGGAGACCAAACCCAAGCCCTTGAGAACATTGAGTAAGTATTCCACCCTTGACCAGCATATTCCTAAGGCCTTATGTTGGTTTTATTTTCAGCATCATTTTACATAAAGCTACACAAGCTGAGGTTAATTCACTTATTGGATTACCATAGGCAACACCATTATCATCATTACTCTCATCACACCAGAGTTGATTAGTACCATGACATGCACTGCTGTAGGAGCTTCCTTCGCCACCCCCACAGAAACAAAACTAACTAAAGTAACAATTACCATGCAGTGTAAATGACTCACATTTAAAACAATCCTTTTTACAAAGTTAAAAAAAAATGTACTAGATAAAAAATAAGGCTATAAATCCAGTGAGAAATTATCATCTAAATGTAAGATATTTAAACTACTAGACTGTCTTACTTTTTCTAGAAGTTCCTTATGGTATGAGGAAGTTTCTGATGTACCTGGCTTTTGTTGGTTTTCTGTGCTGTTTTCCCTAGAGAGTGTCTCCATATGAGAGGCCTGGCTGGCCTCAGCACCCAAGCACTGTGATTACAAGTGTCTAACCCGCATCTGGCCTGCTGTACACGTTCACGGATTAAACCTCAAGCCGGGTTTGTCATGCTCTTCCTTCAGGAACTAGCTCCATCACACACTTATTTATGGGCAGGTCTTCTACCTCCGAAGAACTCCTTCATCACATTAGGCTTCAAGAATTGTACCTCAGATTACCTTAAGAAAATGTTCACCGGAACTTGATTTTTGTTTGTTCTTTTATTTTCTCATAGTGCACAATACTGGAAGTTCTACACTGAAGAAAGTTCTGCTTTTTGTTTGTTTGTTTGTTTAAAAGGGTATGTGAGTCATTTTACAGCAGACAAAGTAGAAGTTTGGGAGCAACAGCTCAGTGCGTATATTCTTAGGTAAAGTACAGAAATTCAATCTTAAATGTTCTACAGATTTGTTATTTAGTATTTGCTAGATGTACTTACCTTGACCTAGAAGTAATGCTACCATTTCTTCATGTCCTTCACGAGCTGCCTCCATCAAAGGAGTATAACCTTCATCATTGACCTCTTCCAGGCTAGCTCCTCTTTCAATAAGTAAGGCTGCAAGTTCCACATGTCCTCCACATGCAGCCAAGGTCAATGGTGACTCAAATGAATCAGCTGGCATGTTCACTTGAGCACCACTGTCAAGAAGCAACCTAGCTACTTCAACATGGCCGTCCTATTTATAAGCAATTAAAAATAAAATCAAGTCAGCACCATAAAAAAACACCTTCAAATTAAAAAAAATTCTCAATTACCATACACTAAAGTTTGCTGAAGTTCACTCACACAAGAATAAATCTACATCTGACACTTCAGTAATTATATGATGTGTTACCAGTACCCTTTTATCATACAGAATTGAAAAATAGGAGCTTGAAGATTTAAAGCAAATAGAAGAATGATACCTGTAACCAAGAAGCACTTATCAGCCATCAAGAAGGCAATGGCAAGTACATAATTAAAACAAACCTAAGGCCACAGAGTGCCTGCAGAGCATGGTGGACAATTAACTGATAACTGACAAAGGTCAGATACAGAAACACAAATTTTTCATAAGATCATAAGTGAGCACACTTTTGATCAGGCAGAAAACAGGTTCCCAAACAGTAGAGAATACAATGTACCGTGTATTAAATGAACAAACGTAATGTGCACATGATGTTTCTTTCATTGTTCATTATTTTAACATAAGTGAAAAGAAAAGAAGGTAGTTTTTTTTTTTTTTCAAAAACCTTCATTATTTCCTCACACATATTTCATCTTGCTCTGCAAGTTATATCCACTCTGGCCTAAGAACAAGACATATCTGACAACTCTAATGCCTTATTTCCAGGTAACATTACTATTGTAGCAGTTTTGAAATGTTTCCCATAAATTCAAAGTCAGAGCTTTAAGTTTTTTAGGGAGATCTCCAAATACCTGGCTTCTATTCATACATCTTTTGATTACATCTATCTATCTATCTATCTATCTATCTATCTAATTTATTGAGACTGAGTATCAGAGATTCATGCCCAAACACTTGCATTTATTTATGATATTTTTAGTACAAGTATCTATAGAAAACTCCTCTTTGTCTAAATACCGTGCATTTCTGTGGTATAAGGTATTAACAGTGACTGAATTTCCTTATTGGAGATTATTGAAACCATCAATATTGTTGCTATGTGAGGGGTCTCATTTAATCTTCATAAGACCACCAGACAAGGAACTCAAAAGTTCCAAAGAAATTTATGCATGCTCAAAAGAGAAATTGATTAAAGTAAACACAGGGCTGACGACAAAAAAGCAATATATAATTCAAATAACGTTTCTCATAAACTTCCTATAGTGTTTTTTTCTTAAAGATACATCTCTTTTGTGAAGACTATAAATTAAGGTGCAATAAATCATAAGAGTATTTAACATAATTTAAATTTCAGGGACAAACTCTAATTCTTTTTCATATTTTGTTTTCAAAGATGTGTGTGTGCGTGTGGGCGCATGTATGTATGCATGTGCATACATACATTTGTTTTTTTGAGACAGGGTCCTTTCTATATAGTTCTGGTTGTCCTGAAACTCACTATGTAGACCAGGCTGTCCTGGAACTCATACAGGACCCCTGTCTCTGCCTTCTTACTGCTAGGACGGAAGGCAGAAATCTTGTCTGGCTGTTCTTTGTATTTTGATGGAATCTTGTGATGTAACCATGGTTGAGCTGGTACTCACTATATAGTCCAACCTTGTCTTAAAATAACAGCAATCTTCCTGTTTTGATTTCCTAAATGCTTGGATAACATATGATCATCACCACCAGCTTAAAAATAACAGTTCAGCTGAGGTTCTGTTCCACAATAAAAAAAAAAAAAAAGAGCTTTTGCAAAACAAAAGGTTATTTACTTCACAGTAGCTCTCCCACTCCCACTAGCATGAAAATCTACTTTGTATGTGCATTTTATCCATCTTACCATGCAAGCCTCCATTAGAGCAGTGTGCATTTCATCTGTTTTATGCTCTTGATCAGCGCCTGCTTCCAAAAGAAATCGCACCATCTCTAGATGTCCTAAATCAAAATTGTGTTGGATTACTTATTTATTTTCAAAAACTATTCTTAAAAAGGTGATATATCATTTTTGGTGTGGATAAACAAAGATGTCACATCCCAACATCTCAGATGATCTTTCTGCAAAAAAGTCCCTACCACACCACTTATTTTTCGCTTTCTCTCTCTCTCTCTGTCTCTCTCTCTCTCTTTCTTTGGTTTTTCGACACAGGGTTTCTTCTCTGTGTTGCCCTGGCTGTCCCGGAACTCACTCTGTAGACCAGGCTAGCCTCAAACTCTTCAGCTACTGAGATATTTTATAGTATTTGTCAAGAGAAGTAGCCTGGGATGAAAATCGTTGAAGCTATTACCTCTATGAGACCAAATGCTTAAACTTACAATAACCAGCTAACTTTTGAGGGGAATCTTATTTATAACTTGTACACCACATTTATGAAAATATTTTTAAAACATAACTGAATTATATGAATTCTTTTACTACTACATACATATGATAGAAATGCAGAATTTCAATAATGAAACTTTGTATTTCAGGTCAGGAAGTGACTAAAAAGTAGACCAATATATATATAGTACTTTGGATACTATGTAAGAGAGTAATATGAAATGAGTTATAATAAATTTGTAATCAACTAGAATTAGATCAAAAAAATGTAATACAGCTCTAGACTCGCTAAAACCAAACAGGACAGTAAGCACACTCTATACTACATGTCTGCGTCTACACCTTCTCTATCTTTCAGACTCTCAGAAGATCCCACCAGAAACAAAAGAAGCTAACAGAGTTCACTGATCCTTTCAAAGGTGTACTCTAGCTAGCTTCAAATCATTAAAGTTTGCAAGCTCAACCTTAGATGTTCTTCAGAAAGTAGAGTAGACTACAAAGGAAGGGTGAGAGACAAGAGCTGCCACAAAGTGCTCTTGCCAGCTGGGATTAAGTAATGCAATAGAACCAGTTCTGGGTTCAAAAGTGTTTGTATGAAGTCATCCAATCAAAGTTCCAAAGCTTAACTCCTCTAATCCTTAATAAAGAAAAGCCCCTGTGCCTAATTACCAACCAGGATAGGAAAGTAAGTGATTTCAGTTGTTCTGGCTACATGGAAATCTGCTAACTGCACACACTCAAAATTAAAAAATAAATTTTAGCTGTATTTACACATCTCAATATCATTGGGTCTTATTTTTAAAGGAAATGGGTTCTAAAGTCACTACAAGATCTTGACCACTCTTAAATAGCAAGGAAAAACACTAGGCTGAGTATATGACCAGAGTGGAAAGGTTAAGCAAGCACTCAATGACAAGCTTATCCAGAGTAGCAGACCTGAAGGAGAGCGCCTCCTTACATTTTGTACCCACACTTGCAAACCTTTGTCATAATACTTCAGATCAAGACTAAATGGTGTTTTATGAACTCAATGTGGCATGGTATAGATACAGGCACACACCTGCATGGCTCGTTTTTAAGTTCTTTAAAGTAAAAACAAAAGAAAGAAAAACTCACTTTACAGCCATCTATTTGTCATACCTGTGGAGTACGAAAAACGTGACTCTTTAGCTCTTTTAAGAAATCTTTAATGTTGAGTTCTTGTAGGTGGACATATTTGGCTCACCTAAGAATCTATATTCCCTATTAGTAATATTTTCAGATTGGCTGTCATTTAATTATCATATACCTTCTTGTACAATGTAAAATGCTTCCGAAATGCAAAACAATCAAAAAATGTAATCCCATTAAAATCATCAGTTTTCTTTGATAAAAGAGCTGAACTGTCACTTTCTTTGACAATATTTACAATGTTGAGACTATACAATATTAAATTTAAGTTATAAAACAGTTTAAACAAACTTATGTCAAATGACACTATATACTATTTAGAAACTGATTTTAATTTCACTATTTTATTTCAGAAAAGATTTATACAATACCTTTATAACAAGCTAATGTAAGGGCGCTCTCTTTAAATTCATTGGAATGCGTATTGATGCCAGCTCCATTTTCTAGCAGCAATCTGGCTACTTCCACATGCCCAGCACTTCCAGCTTCCATAAGAGGTGTATGACCATTCTCGTTATGGTCCTCAATACTAGCACCTGATTCCAAGAGCACCTTTACAACATCTACGTAGCCTCCAGCACAAGCATAGGTAAGGGCTGTGTTGCCTGTTTAGGAAGGAAACAATAAAAAGATGTTAATATCACTCATAGACATACAAACTAAAGTATGCATGTACACCTCAGCCCAGTAAGATGCTTCTGCATGTAAATGGACATACAGACCACCAAGCTAGATGACCTGAGTTTGATTCTGGGGACCCATATGGAGGAGAAGGAGGAAGAGGAGGGAACTAACTCCAGGAAGTTGTCCTCTGATTTCCCCATATGCATCATGGCACATGCATGCATGCATGCATGCACATGCATAAATAAAAATAAATATAAAGCTTTTTTATATGAAACAAATTTACATTACAAAAGCAGAAGTGGAAAATTGTATCCATAATAAACCCTAAATAGACACATTACTTGACTGTAATTTCTTTTTCTGAAATCAACATCCTATCCTCTCTTTCTATTTAAACACAATATCAAGCTGTGCCTAGTGGTATGGGTTATAATTCCAACTATCAGAAGGCTAAAACAAAAGGATTAAAAACACGGAGTCTAAGAGAGCCTAGAAAGCTTGGTTAGTGCCTGGCTTGCAAAGTAAAAGGCCTTGGACTTAGCTCATTTGGTCAATGTTTGCCTAGCAGATGCAAGATTTTGAACTCAATCCCTTGTAGCCCCAAACAACAGAAACAAAAACAAGACCTGAACAATAATTCTAATAGACGTACTAACACACAAATAAAGAATCTCACAGAATCCCAGCCCTAGACAAAGAACTGTAGGCAACTAATGACTGCTGACAGTGAGAATCAGCATTTTCTAAAGATGAGCCCTCTAACTGGTTCTCTAACAGCAAGTACACTGCTAAAGTAATATACACACAACCCACAGTAAATGAACTCAGTAAGCCATATTTATATGTCATATAAATATGATATATATAGGTATATATGATACATATGACATATGTATATATCATATCTATGTAACAATAATAAAAGAGGCTGAGAGTCGCAAAAAAGTTTGAGAGTGGCAAAAAAGGAACATGGGAGGGCGTTGGAGGGAGGACATGGGAGGGTTTAGAGGGGTAATGGAAAAAAAAACTTTTGGAGAATTATAAATGAGTATGACTTTCTTTCCTAAAATTAACCTTTTCCTTCCCAAGAGATAAGTTATAGTTAACTTTAATCAGAAAAATGTTTCATAAAGCATTATTTTAAATAAATGTTATTACACCCAAAACCTACCATATATAACCAACATAATACTAACTATCAGTGTCAAATGATTTCAAAATGATTCATATTTTTATTTTTGAAACATATTATGCAGTTCAGGCTAACCTCAATGCACAGAATCATCCTGACTCAGCCTCCCAAGTCCTAGGACAACAGGCATGAGACAAAATAATGAGCAAAAGATTCCCTCCTTAGTGATTAAAAACTCCCCAAGTTAAAAGAGACCACAACTTGATAATTAAAAAAGTAAACAAAAAAATTATGTAGACTTTTATGTAAAACACAACTAAATTTGATTTTAATTTAATCTGAAGAAAACTCAAAAATACAATTTCATATGTTAGACCCAGAGCTGACCCTACCTCCAGAGAAAGAAGAAATCATTTACGCTAAAATTGGGGGCCATTGGACATGTTTTTCTAATCTTTTTCATTGGCAATTAGCAAAATTAGGAGAACATGGTAAAAGTCCTTGTTCATTCTATTCTCCCTATCTTCACTTGTAAGAAAAGGGAAGCCAGGTTCTGAGATGTATAAACCATACTTTTCCACAACTACAGAGCACTCTTTCAAATTGAGTGCTTAATATATTTTAAAAGAACCTAAGAGTGTCTCATAAACAAAACAGGAGATATTTCTTTACATATTAATATAAATTATATTAAATTTGTATACTTAAACCTCATAGAAACGTATCCAAATATGTAGTACTTCTAAGAAACTAGGAACTGTTAAATCTTTAAGAGTGAATAATCTCATAAGAAACAAAGATTAAAAGGGATGCTACAAGCAAATGAACGTGGAAGAGAAGCATGCATGACCTGTTGAAGACTGTGCATTGACATCAGCTTTATGAGCTAGCAGCAACTTCACAATTTTGACATGTCCTCCATTAGCAGCAGCCATTAAAGGTGTGATGTCACCTTTGATTCCCCTGTCTTCCACATTTGCGTGCATTGCCAATAAAACCTTGACAAAGAAAAAAAATGGAGTTAGATTATTTTCTTAATAATCTTTAAAGTTTTCAATATAGTTATTTATATAATAACTACATAAACTCGTAACATTCCTCAAAGTTAAAAATATACAAGCAGTATATAACAATTAGCTTAATGGATAAAAAAATTCATTCTTTTCTTAGTAAATGACAGATTTCTTTTCAAGGTTTATTTCCTAGCACAAACCTGTGCAAGCTCATAGTATCCAGCAGAACAAGCTAGACAAAGGAGGCTCTCCCCTTCCTCAGTGTGCTCGTTCACACTTCGACCTTCAATGAGTAATTTCCGCACAGCATTTACATCTCCTTCTGAACAGGCTTCTGCCAAACTGCGGCTACAACAAGAATAGCGAAGAAAAGCATCACCTCAGGGGATGACAGAAAAAATCTGCATCATACAAGTACTGGTTTTCAGGTCATCTAATTAAAATTATCACCGCTCTAAAATGTTTTCGGTTGTGTACAATATAATAAATAATAAATAGTGAAATCATATAATAAAAATAAAAACAAAAACAGATTATTCAACTGCTAGAAATTTTATATGAAATTAAAAAATTCATAAAATATGTAAGACACCTAGTAATTATAAAAGCCTACCCGAGTAGGATATGGGAGGGGATGGGCAATGGAAGCAGGTAATGTCAGTAAATGGTAAGTGGGGAATTATTCACTTCCACAATAGACTCAGAGTTAGTGCTCTTCTACCTTGTTGAGACAAAGTCTGTTCACCGAAATATGACAAGCTAGCGGGCCCTCAAACTTCTGGGACTTCTCTCGTCCCACTTGCTGTGCCTGGCTTTATTTGTGCTTTGGGTAGTGACACTCATGTCCTCACCCATCTCCCCACATAGCTTTATGTTCAATTGGAGGAAGAAAGAAGTCAGTAAGGACTGAAAACTATAGCATACTAACCATATTTCTTCACATGCTTTGTTCATGCTCCACAACACATCCATACTTTATATATGAAATACGACTTTCTTTATATAGCACTAGAAAACCTTAAAATATTTATACTAAATCTTTAATAATACTAAAACCAGAGATACAAGGAATTATAAGACCCAAGTTAAAGTCTCCTGGCTGACATTCAGATTATTAGAAACAAGATTTATGACAAGAAAATAATAAACCTCATCCTTTAAAATGACCTAAATTATACAAATGAACTGAAAAAAGTAATACATACAATTGATAAAATTAGCAGTCACTAATACATAAAAAGCAATACAGATAAATTGTCTCAGTCAGAGTTTCTATTCCTGCACAAACATCATCATCAAAAAGCAAGTTGCGGAGAAAAGGGTTTATTCAGCTTACACTTCCACACTGCTGTTCATTACCAAAGGAAGTCAGGACTGGAACTCAAGCAGTTCAGGAAGCAGGAGCTGATGCAGAGGCCATGGAGGGATGTTTTTTTACTGGCTTTCCCTGCCTTGCTCAGCTTGCTTTCTTATAGAACCCAAGACTACCAGCCTAGGGATGGCACCACCCACAATGGGCGCTCCCACCTTGATCACTAATTAAGAAAATGCCTTACAGCTGGATCTCATGGAGGCATTTCCTCAAGGGAGGCTCACGTTAATACACAAAACCAGCCAGTGCATAAATGAAAGGTCTTTTCTGATTTTTAAAATGTATGTGTATGTTTCTGTGTGTACATGTCACTTGTGGGAGGTGTCAGCACCCAATATGGGTGCTAGGTACTAAACTTGGTGCCTCTGAAGAGAGCAGCAAAAAACCACCAACCAGTCTCTAACAGCTGTCAGCACTACTCATAAGACTGGCGCACACTTCACCTATTTGAAGATATCTCTCTCAGCTTATACAACTGATATTAAGGAAAAAACTCTATAATTTGACAGATACGAGGTTTCATGCATACACACAAATACACACAAAAAAGTTATCATGCTAAATAGACACAATTATCAGGCACAAGAAAAAAAAGTTTAACAAATATTATTTTCATTCCTATGAAAGTCATGTTTTTATGGAGCATAACACAAAGCACTCACTTGTCCGACTGCCCTGCATTTGCTGTGCTTTCAGCTCTCATCCGGGTAAGTGCAGCAGCAGCTTCATCCAACGCACAACTGACAGATGATGTCAACCTCCGTAGCACTTCAGGGTCTGCAAAGGCTTTACCATCCGCCGTGGATAACTTGCCTATTCCTATTACAGTATTTTCATAGCAATATAGAAATACCCAAATGGAAACAAAGCAAAATTTAGGTTACTAAAATCTGTGTATACTATACTGGACTATAATCTTTAGGTAAATAACACTCCTTACACTTAAAAGTTTTATCCATGTCATATGTTCTTGGATGCATGATCTAATAATACACTCTGGCATCAGGTCTGGGTCTTTAGCCTATCCTTTGATAGATAGGCCAGATATTTTTCTGAAATATCTGCAAATCTTTGGGAGAAGAACTTATGTTCAAAGGTTGTTAAAAGCTGTAGGTATTAAATCATGAACTACCTACTCACTTTTATCAACACATGCAGAAAATAAAGTCAATACAGAAGAAAACAGAGAAAAGAAAAAGAGTTCTAGAAAAATTTTTGGCTTGCTGATTCCATGAGAGCCAGCATATTCTGGACTAAAAGAATACATAAAAAAAACAAAACCTATATAACCATCTATTAAAAACTTAGTACATACAGGCTAGAGAGATGGCTCAGTGGTTAGAGCACTGGCTGCTTTTCTAGAGGTCCCAATTTCAATTCCCAGGACCCACATGGTGGCTCACAACCATCTGTAATGAAATTTGATGTCCCCTTCTGGTGTGTCTGTAGACAGCTACAGTGTAGTCATATGCAATAAATAAATAAATAAATAAACATAAATAAAATATCAAACAACAAAAACTGAATGAAGTATGAATTAACTTCCAAGTTTAAAAAAAAAAGACATGAGAACATCAACAGAGTTGTACTGAGTGAAATATAAAACAAGACTACTCATGTACTGATGCTTACTGAAGTTGAACATCACGATCAGAGGGTCTGTTATGCTATTTTTTTGTGCGTTGAAATTTTTCATTCAAAAGGAAAAGAAGGAGACTGGAGAGATGGCTCAGCGATTAAGAATACTGGCTGGTCTTCCAAAGGACCTGGGTTCAATTCCCAGCACCCACGTGGCAGCTCATAGCTGTCTATAAATCCAGTTCCAGGGAATGACAGCCTCATACCAATATACATAAAGTACAAAATAAAATTATTTTTTAAAATGAAAAGAAAGAAATAAATGAAGGAGAAGTAAAAATCATAATGAGGAAGAAGAAATTATGTACATAATCATCTAATTAAAATAATGTTCTTAGATATTCCACTCTATGGAAATAACACAGTTTAAGAATACAGCCTGCACTGTACATGGGGGAAGGCTGTGCCAGCCTAAGGTCAAAGTAAAGTTACTCCAAAGTATATCCTAGTTTTATGTGTGCTATGTTAAAAATATTAATGTAGTTTATTAATAATTTAATCAACAATAATGTAAATAAGCTATGCTTCACTGAATCTTACCTAATATATTTTCCAAATAAAACACATTACAATTTTCTTAGATTAAAGAACACTACATAGATATAGCATTATGCCTAGAGGCCTCTTTGGTTTGCTAGGCTATGCTGGCCTGGAACAAAATTGAACTTGTAGCAAGCTTCTTGCCTCAGCTTCCCAAGTACTTTAATTACATTATTAGTCACAACACATGGATACGAGCCCATTCTGAACAATGACATCTTCAGGGAAACAGTAGTAATGTAAAGAACAGAGTGTTAATGCAGACCTGTTCAGGTATCGTACAAGCAGAAGACAAGAAAGCAGCACATTAGCTGTGAATATACACAGGAGAATTGCTAGTTTCCACTGGTCTGGGCATGATAATTCTGAGTGTTTACAAGGTAGGCAAATTCCAATACTGTAATCTATTAAGTACTGAAAATCATGTATATAAAAAGTCCTTTTTGATAAGGCTAAAAAGTGGGATATAAATTTTACATTGATTTTAACTGAATTTAAACTTTAAATTTACCAATGTTAATCTATAGTGAATTCTATCATGGTAATGTTCTCAGTAGTAATGATACTTCTGTTGAAATATAATCAATATTTATGAATGGTTGGGCTGAAGAGATGGCTCAGCAGTTAAGAGCACAGGCTGTCCTTTCAGAGGTCTTGAGTTCAATTCC
>NW_021620751.1:2914835-2981160 GCF_004785775.1 Grammomys surdaster
TTTACGTTTTGAGAATTTCATACATAAGCACTGCATTTCCATCACTCCCATCTCTCATTCAGTAACTTCCAACTCCTCCAATCTTCATGATCTCATCTTTAATTATTAAATCATCATCACACACAAATATATGTATGTACACATGTATATACAACCTGTGAGACTATTCACCTTTGCTCATTATTTACATATGCCCAAGGCTGACCACTTGGGATTGAACTAAGTAAGTGAGAGCTTGTCCCTGGAGAAGAAGGAATCTGCTTGCACTAAATTTTTGACAAACTTAAAGACAGAAAACTGGAAAAGAAAACTAAGAGTCTTAGAAATAAATCACAGGTCTAATTTAGTATAACAGAATGGGGGAAAAAAATCAAGGATCATTATATATAAATGACAGGTTTCTAAATAGTAGAATGTAGTAGAGATGACCAGTTAAACCCTAGATCCACTCATTCAATAGTCTTTCTACCAAAATTCTATGCTAGAGTAATAAGAAGCTGTATGTTCATAGAGCTCTAAAAATTCTAACTTTAAAGGTTTTACTTAAATGTCAAGGTTCCTAAATTACCTCATTACTAAAGACTAAAAGTAAAAATAATACAATCAAACATTTCTGGCCCCTGGTAAACCATACAATGTGAAGCATCTCCTAGGAAGTACTGTTCTTTTAATAAATTCTATTAATTTCTCTATGGATACACATATCCCACAGTGCATGTATAAAGTTCAGATGAAAACTTGCAAGTGTCAGTTGTCTTCTTGTGTCATGTGAGTTCCTGGGATCAAACTCAGGTCATCAGGCTTGGTAGCAAATGCCTTTTAACCCACTGAATCACCCTTTCCCTATGAGGTTTTCTTGACAACACCCATTCTCTAATAAATAATAATCTAGTAGGCTTTTAGAAATAACACAGTTAAAAAAAAAAAAAAAAAAGAAATAACACAGTTTTGAAAACAGTCATAAGACACACCAGGAGATGAACCTCTTTTTCTCAACATAGGCACTACAGGTATTCTGGGTGAAATGCCTTTACTCACCAGATACCAGTATTAATTTAACAACCAAACCACATAACCCAGACACAGTCAAAAGTTTCCTTGGAAAAGAAAAACTACCTTCTAGATGTCTTCCCCACAAAAACAAACTCATAGACCTGAGGAGTAAGAGAACCTCTGAAGTAAATAAAAGCAACATAATTCGAAAATGTACAACAGTTTAGAGTAAAACCATTTTCTCCTACTAAGCAGAATGCAAGCAAAGATTAAAGAACTGTTCTAAGTTAACAAGACTTGAGCAACAACAATAAATCATAATATAGATCCTATCTGAAACCTGGCTTGAGCCAGCCAACTGGAGAAAGAGGGCATTTGAGATATGAAAAGGAATAGGAATTTTTTTTGAAAATTTACTTTGTTTTGCTCAGATAGTCTCATGTATCCCTGAATGGCCTCAAACTCACTATACAGCCAAAGATGATCCTAACCTTGGATACCCTCATATCCACCGCCCAAGTGCTAAGAAAATAGATGTATACCATGTCCAGTTTTATGCAATACCAAGGATCCAACGAGGTATTTATGCTTTATGCATCAATGCTTTATTTATATTTAAACTATATATATGCCTTATGCATGTTAGGCAAGCATTCCACCGAATAAGCTTTGTCTCCAGCTCTACAAAATTCTGGATGTTCATCAATTAGAGCTACATACATGTATAATAAAGGCATTTTGGACTGATCTCTTTTTGTGTTTGTTAAAGTCTTACTTTGTAATGACTTTACTGCAAAGACTGCTTCAGTTCCAATTTGTTTTTAAAAGCAAGTATTACCTCCATTAGGTAATAATTTATAAATATCCATGTGTGTGTTTATATGCATCCTTTTTAACTTATCAAAATTTTATTTTCAAGACAGGGATTCTCAGTGTACCTCTGGTGGTCCTGGAACTCACTCTGTAGACCAGGATGGCCTTGAACTTGGGAGATTCACCTGCCTCTATGTACCAAGTGAAGGGATTAAAGGTGTATACCAGCACTGCTCAGTTTCAGTAATAAAATTACTAAGTAAAATTATTTTGTAATATTCTCCCCAATGAAAAGTCAATGTAATCCAAAGTTAAATAAAAACCAAGATCTTTTAACAATGGTAAAATCCAAATAGATGCTGGGCGGTGGTGGCGCATGCCTTTAATCCCAGCACTTGGGAGGCAGAGGCAGGCGGATTTCTGAGTTTGAGAGTTCAAGGCTAGCCTGGTCTACAGAGTGAGTTCCAGGACAGCCAGGGCTACACAGAGAAACCCTGTCTTGAAAAACCAAAAAAAAAAAAAAAAAAAAATCCAAATAGATGTTACTACTAGCAGTTATACTCCTAAATCCTTTTATACTTAAAACAAAAAGACAATCAATCACATGGTGATTTCAAGTAGCAAAACAATCTGGACCAACTGTGAACATCAGCAATTTAAACTCTTTTCTCAAAATATACTCATTAATCTTGTAGCTAAACCCAAAGGATAAGAAAATAGTACACTTTAATTAACTGGCCATCATATATACCAACTACACTAAGCAACATATGCCACCAATCATACCTTGTATTCAAAGCAATAAGTTAGCTATTAGAAACAGAAACCCAAGAGTATTTTTATTATCATCATTGTCTTCCAAAAATATGCAATACAGAAAGACATGCTAAGTTCAAAGAAGTATGATATATACTTTTTAAAAAAGAACATTAAATAGATAGGAGGGCAGAGACGACACAGAGGAAGAAAGCGATTCTCTACAAGCATGGTAAAAAGAGCAATGCTTAAGGAATAGGGCACTTTTATACAGTGCTGAAATGTTCAGTTTATAAAACCTACCAAAAGTCTTCATTTAGGCAAACATTTTCAGACACATAATTAAGAGACCATAAAAACAGTTATTTTAGATAAATGTAACTTCAAAGATGAAACCTATTAAGAATTTGTTTTAATATATCAACTATAAAATGTGAGGTTGTGATAGGAGAGAAGCTCAAGATGTGAACACAAGCATGTTGAAGTTGGGACTGTGTGGATTTCAACATTCTGGATTCCTCTTGACAGTACGACTCACCAATTATTACCAATTTTGTTCTTCTGTAAGCTCTCCTGGCAAAAGACTGGACTTTAAACCAAAAATGTAGGCTTCAAGAAAAGTACCTTATATTTTGACTAAAAGGTTCATTAAAAATTTCCAGGCTAGCAAGATGCTTCAGTGGGTAAAGTACTTGACTCCAAACTTGGAGACTTGAGTTTGATGCCCAGGACCCTCATGGTGGGAAGGAGAACTGACTCCCCGCATCACTCTCGTGCAGCCGAACACTCAATCAGTCCATTAATACCTCTTGTTTACACCTCCTCTGTGCTGAGACTACAGGTATGTTCTGCCACCATAACCAGCTACAAATGTCCTATACAACAACAAATGATTCAGTATTTGCTCCACAACAAAGTGTCTGTAATTAAAAGTTATTTTCTCTGATGAATTTATGACTCTACTTTTAGTATCAGTATGTGATTCTTATAATCAATTTGATAATTTCAATGAAAAATGGTATATTTATACATATAGAACCTCTAATAACTATACTTACATAATAAAACATAAAAGCTAGTTGAAGCTGTAATCATGAACGAATACTAATAGGATTTATCATTAAGAAAATAGCTTTTGCATATAAAAGACACTAAAAAGCAGCACGAAATGGCAGATATAAAACTTAAGGAATGAAGGCCTATGTGGTAATGCAAACCTTTAGTCCTAGCACTCAGGAGGCAGAGACAGGCGAATCTCTGTGAGTTCAAGGTCAGCCTGATCTAACAAAGTGAGTGCCATGGCTGTTACACAGAGAAACCTGTCTCAAAAAACAAACAAACAAACAAAATATTTAAGGGACAACTATGAATCTCTAATGTTCTCACAGTGGTTGATTGCTGGCGATACCATACAGTTTCTTGGAACATGCTAGGCAGTGAGGTGCTGCGCCACTGACCTAGCCTACAAATTCCTGAGTAAAATCTTGTTTGAGCCTAATTTCTGTTAATCTTTTTTGTTTGGTTGGTTGGTTGTTTTTTTCTAGACAGGGTTTCTCTGTAGCCCTGGCTGTCCTGGAACTCACTCTGTAGACCAGGCTGGCCTCGAACTCAGAAATTCACCTGCCTCTGCCTCCCAAGTGCTGGGATTAAAGGCGTGCCCCACCACTGCCTGGCGAGTTAATCATTCTTAAACTAATATAATTCCAAAGATTTTCAGCAATAAAGTATTTTGAAAACACTTGAAATCTTGTAAAGTCAATAGGGCCAAGGAGATGGTTCAGCATGCAGAAGCCTGACAGCTCAAATTCAACTAACCCCCAGAACCCCCAGAAAGGCAGGAGAAAAAAAAAAAAAAACAACTCCACAAAGCTGTCCTGACTTCCACCTACATAACAAAACAACAGTGTGCCCACACACATCATACCCATGCAAATACAAACACACAAATATATAAAATTCCTTTTTTTTTTCTGTTAAAAGAGGGGCAGCTTTTCTTTCAGCTCCCACCAAGCCATGCAGACTGAGGAAGACCTGGAAATTCCAAGGCCTCTTGAGCCACGGCTGTCAGGGCAACAGTAAGCGCCACAAGCACCTAGAAAGATGGGGGTGGGAGAGTGGGGGGGATTCTGGTGGCGGGCATCACAAGATCAACTTTAATAAACATTGTCCAGGTGACTTTGGGAAAGTTGCAATGAGGAATTACCACTTAAAGAGGAACCAGAGTTTCTACCCAACTGTTAACTTATCCAAATTGTGGATACTAACCAGGAAACAGGCTCATGCACATGCTACTAAACAACAAAGCTGGAGCTGTTCCCACTGCTGATGTACCAACAACAGACTACTACAAGTTCTGGGGAAAGGAAGGCTCCTTATACAGCATATCATGGTGAAGGCTAAATTCTTCAGTGAAGAGCTGAAGATAAGATTAAGGACGTTGGAAGTGCCTATGGCCTGGTGACTTGAAACCACAAAGGGTGATTAAATGCTAATATTTTCCACGTAGGCTGAGTGTGTAGGTTCTTTGGTGATGGGCCAGCTGATTAACATTCAGAATGTATGGTGGAGAGACATAGGTCACCCTCACATCCAAAATACTTCAGGATGTGTGCATTTACTTAAAGTGAGTTGGATTTCAGAAAGAGGGTTGTGGACTCATAAGCCCCTGTGTATATTTTGAGTCTTGATAGTCAAAGATATGATGATTCTGTTATCTCAGCCCAATTGTATCTCATAAAAAGCCAGAACAAAACAAACAAATCCTGAGGACCAGGGAAAGGAACATGCTGGTGTTCGAGATATGGTTGAGCAATAACTAAAAGCATGTATTGCTCTTCCAGAGGACCCAGGATAAACCAGCTCCCCACATCCTCTATCAGCAGTTCATAACCACTTTACAACTTCAGGTCCTTCAGAGGATCCAAAATGCCTTTGTTTTCTATAGGCTCCCACATTCACACTGGACATTACACATATACATGTTCGTTTGTTTAAAGAGGGAAGCGAGAGTTCAAAAAAATTTTTTAGAAGTTAATGAATAGTACGATTCATGGTTTTGAGATAGAAGTTAGCAAAAATGAAACTGAACACAACTAAAATAATTTAGATTTCAAAAGTTTGGGAACAAACCATTACTAGTCTAGTCCTGCATTTTTATATTTGAAACTATCCACATTATACTTTTACTAAGATCTATTATGTAAGAATGTGCTAGTGATCATTAACAGAATTAACATAGCCTTCTTGAAAAGTGACACAAACATGACTTCTATCTTTAAGCTTTGAGGTGCTTATCTGTCCACATGTCAGTCGAAAACCTCTAATGTCATCTAGCATTAAGTTCTTAAAAATTATAAACTTTATTATAAAGAAGACTGATCATGTTTAAAGTAAAACAAAGTTGTATGATCTAAAATTTCAAGTAGACTTTTCTTTAACAGTCCTACGATTTAACACACCCACACAGAATAAAAACTTTTAAAGGGGTTGAAAATAGATGAATCAGCAATCGCAATCAAAGGATATTAGTATCAGCTATAGAATAACGCAAAAAAAAATTAAACAGGAAGAGTATCTTATAATGATAATGCTAGGTGACATTGGGCACATCCAGGGTGGTTCAGTTATGAACATACAACAACCTACTAGAACTATATGCAGCTAAACAAAACAAACATGAACTTGACAAATTGTCCATATAGCTCTCTAAGAAATGATGAATATGCATATTATGCAATGGCACAGAGCATCCAGAAATAAAGGTAACTATAATATTTAAAGTAAAATAGATGGCAGAGATATCTGATCATACGTTAGGAAAAAAAGAAAAACTCAAAAGATTAGAAAAAGATGACCTTGCAATTCATGTATGACGTTAAGTTCTTGGTCCAGAAAAATAAACAGAATATTGAATATTAATAGTATGACATTCTGATTGAAATTTTAAAAAAATAAAACATTCATTAATTAATAATAGAGGGAATAAAAATCTAAAAGAAATTATTTTCTGAAAGATTTGACCCAAAATTTTTTTCCTTAAAGAAAAAAATTAAAGCTTTAAATCTAAGATCTTAAAATTACAAATTATAAAGCTGACTACTTACAGGATGAGTCTAGCAAAAGTAAGTACAGCTCTGTCAAGTGTCGTTGACAGAGTGACAAAAGTACACGCATGGGGAGAAACATGCTCCAACAAGTGCAGAAGTTGTCCTACAAAAAGTTGTTATTAAAACTGCAGTATCATAATATTCAAGAAACAGGGTATCTAAATTACAAAAGCTAGAAAATACATGGGAAAATGATCGCGCTTACCACACACAGCCCTATAAAAAAAATCACCCTATACACAAAAGGTAACACACCTATTATTTTTTAAAATAAATATACTGGCAAATGATGTCAGTACTATAAAAAGAAAGAGTATCCATAGGAAAGACAATACAAGAAATTCTAAAGCACGAATTGTTTTCTCCCTCTGTGGACTGCTTCCTCCTATCCCCGCACACTTACTTTCCTACATGGCATTACACATCAAGTCACTAACGGGGGCTCCATCCAGTACTGTCCTCTGCATGCTACACAACATCTATCCTCTCACTTCCTACCGAATGCCATCCCAGCCTGAAAACACTACCCTCTCACCTACTTGCTTATTGTTTCTCTCACACGAGACAGGAATAGTTTTCAGAACCATACAAATACTTGTCACTGGGGTAGCAACTATCCTGTCATTAACTTGAGGCAGTTTCTGCCATTATCTAAATATATCCTTGAAAGAATATTTAAAAAACTAAATTATGATCAAGAATTATAAAACAATTATGTAAGTCATCACATTAAATATTTATTATAAGTGGAAAAAGAACATGGATCATCTCAACAAAACTGTATGGTTAAACTAAACGTCTACTGCCAGGCATGGTAGCATACACCTTTAATCCCAGCACTCAGAAGGCTGACACTGGGAGGTCCCTAAGTTCCAAGTTACCCGGTATTACATGATAAAACTTCTTCATAAATAAAGTACCAGGCTGGAGAGATGGCACAGAGGTTAAAGGCACTGGCTGCTGCTCTTCCAGAGGTCCTGAGTTCAATTCCCAGCAACCACATGGTGGCTCACAACGGATACGATCTGATGCCCTCTCTTCTGTTGTTTCTGAAGACAGCAACAGTGTACTCATATACATAAAATAAATAAACCTTAAAAAAAAATAAGTATCAACGACCAAAAAAGTACCTGTTAAGTGAGGAAAAAATTTTGCTTTATTCCCTATTAAAAATCTAAAGTATACATAAGCTTAAAAATGAAAAGCATTTAATTTACATCAAGAATAAAACACTCAAATCAGAAAGAACAGCAGCTGTTCTGAAAACCTACCAAATATTGAAGACCCAAAAAAATAAATAAATAAAAACCAAGATACTGCTAAGTACAACTACTGAAAAAGAAATATGATTTACAGAAAACATAATTATCTTTCCAGAATTAAAATAGAAATCAGCAAAACTAAATAGTAAGACCAAAATAATAATAAAAAATAGCCTTCCTACACAACAGCAATAGCTCATTAGAAAATATTTTTTAAAGCTATTAGACACAATAATAACAAAAGCTAAAGATATTCAGGAAAATACCTAACAAAAAAGTGTAAGATTTATGAAAATAAAATTTTAAAAAATGTATACAACTGTACTGTAGAACATAAAAGAACACCTAAAGAAATGGAGAGGCATACCATGGTCCTGGGTGGGAAGACTCAATAGTGTAAAGATGTCAATTCTCCCCAAATTAATCTGTAAATTCAATGCACTTCCAATCAAAATCCCAAAGGGATTTTTAATGGAACTTGACATGTTGACTCTAAAGTTCATCTGGAAGAGAAAATACACAAAAATTGCCAAAAAAATTTTTGGAAAAAGACAATGGGGAGGGGTGCCCTACCAGCTGTTAAATATGAAATGAAAATAAAACTGTAGAGTACTGAATCCAGAGCACATGATCTGGGACTTAAAATATGATCAAGGTGATTTCCATGTTAGTGGGAGAAAACAAAGTACCAATCAACAATTTATTGAGGGAGAAAAGATTATTTAGTTTGAAAAATTAAGGAGGCCACTACCATGATTATTAAAAAAATTCAGATGAATTTAAATCCACTAGAAATATAAATAAAACTATTGTACAAGAAAATGTAGGAAACTAACGTGCTCTGATACTGTTAATAAGGACTCTTCGAGAAAGACACATGAGAAGACTGGTAAAGTTCTGACAGTATAAAAATAAATCTAAAAATGCCATAAACTTCATAGGGTAGGATAAAATATCATAAACTATAGCATATTATGTTAAGAGAATCAAAAGAAATTTTAAATTTTTACTAAAGGTAAAATGGACAAAATGTATGAATAATGTTTAATAGAAATATAAGATTCCAGTAAATATGCTCAACTTTATTAAGAAATAAGATTAATATAAATTAAAATAAGGTATAATCTTATACCCACTGGCAAATGTCTAAAAGTTGAGATGGATGGTAGAATATAAAATTTCAACAATTAAATTTTTTCTTCCTAAAAATTATACCTACAAAAATATTTGCACACTTAAGCAAAGATATGTACATGGTTGTTCATTACAATACTAATCTTACCGGAAAAAGGCTATACATTACCTTCATATGCATCAATACAACAGTGGTTAAACAGATTGAAAAGTTAACAATAGGTGCTTGTGGGTTGGCTCAGAGGCAGGGTACTTACCTAGCATAACTAAGGCTCCCCTACCAACCTCCAACCAACCAGTGTGCCTGTCACCCTTCACTTTAGTGTGAAAAACTTCACACTAAATACTACTGGCGCCTTCAAATATGTCATCTTCCTCTCACTTGAATCTAACAGAAGAAACCTTATTTTCTTGCATAACAACAGTTTTAATATTAAGCATAATATATAAAAATATGTATCAAATGAATATATGAATACTGAAAGTACAAAATTTTTATATTGTTAAATATCTATAACTAGATAGTAAAACTACACTGCAGAAAATGCACTGTATATCTTATCTTGAGTAAAGCATACACACAGTCAAGACCGATAAACCAAGGTTATTAACAGAGATGATAAAATAAAATCCCTGAGGAAATTTTATCCCTTAGTTATCTATACTCTTCTGTGTTGCTTACCTTATAAATTAGGGGCTAGCAGTTATGAGCACTCACTACTGTTTCCCAGACCCCAGGTTCAGTCCCTAGCACCCATATGGCCACTCACAAACATCACAAACACAATTCCAGTTCCAGGGTATCTGAAGCCCTATTCTAGCTCTCCTGAGCAATACATGCATGCAATGCACTTACATACATGCAAGCAAAAACACTACTGTACATGAAACAACAATAAAACATGTAAACAAATGTATCGTGCATTTTTCTAGTATGGTTTCAGCAAAAGAAAAACTTGGGAGTTCAGGCATTAAAAAAATCAAAGAAGAACGTAGTCTCACATGCCTATGTTCCTAGCATTCAAGAATTATTGGTTTTAGGGCAGACTGAGCTACACAGAGATGTCTCACCACTACCTCCAACCTCATGGATCACAGTAAAAGAATTATCTAACTATTTCTATGTATTTATTAAAAATACCAATAGCCAGTATGACAGTTTATATTATTTGAAATATATAAGATTAACTATTAACTTGCTGGTACATGCCATTCACCTAAAACCTGTATATCTAACTTTTGTTTGTTTGCTTTTGTTTTTTAGATAGGGTCTCAGGTAGCCCAGGTAGGCATTGACCATCACCTCAGCCATCACTTTCCAAGTGCTGGAATTAGAGATGTACACTACTATATAGTTCCTCAATTAATCCTACTACTATGTTGAGATAGGGTCTCTCTATGAAGTTCTAGCTGCCCTGGAGCTCACTATATAGAACATAACGATGAGCTTGAATGCAGAGATCCCTGTCTCTGCCACTAGAGGACTGGGATACACCTCACCCAGCCTAATTATTTTTAAATGAGGAAGTGTTGATATCAAATTAAATACTGTTTAAAAATTTATTTATGTTTCATACACTGGTGTTTTGTATACATGTATTTCTGTTGAGAAGGCGTAGGGATGCTGGAACTTGAGTTACAGACTACTGTAAGCCCTCTTTTGGGTGCTGGGTACTGAACCTGGGCCCTCTGGAAGAACAGTCAATGCTCTTAACCACCAAGCCATCTCTCCAGCCCCCAAATCAAGTACTGTTAAGACTCAATTAAATCAATGCTATTCATATGTAAAAGTTAAAAAAAATCCAAGTATGTTCTCTATTCATATTATATATCCTATATCCAAAAAAATATTCTATTAGGTTTATGATAGAAAGTGTCTATTGTATTTCTCAATTTTTATTGGGATTTTCTTACTGATCTCTAGGAAATCTGAATTATCTGGGTACAAGCCCTTTATTAGTCATATGGTTTGCCATGTGTTTTTTAACTGGTGGGCTCCTCTCTTTTAGGCATTTTTTCTCAGTAGAATCTGAAAAACAGGCTTTTAATATTGTTAAAGTCCAAATTTCTCATTTTCTTTTGTTTGTACGGTATCCTATTATCTCAAGTAAAAAAGATCAGTGGGTAGTAACCCACTGATTAAAAACTAATTACAAGGACCTGACCTGATAAGCATCAGAAAAAATGTTGTAGCCAATATAAGACCTAGTATTGGTGCTGAATGCTTTTTTTTTTAAAGTACCAATTGTAATACCACTAGAAAGTATTAAATAATTAGGAATCACATTTAATAAACAATAGTTTATATGTTGAATTATAAAAAATTGTCAGAAAAAACAAAGGTAGCTAAAAAATGAACATATAAACGGATTATAAACCTCATATTGTGAAAGATGTCTATTCTCATGAACACAACTCCAGTCAAAAATTCCAAGCTTTTTGGTGGGGTGAGGTCTTTGGGTTTGGCAGTGACATTTTAATATTTGTATAGGAAAAGCTGTAGAATATTCAAAACACTTTTGAAAAAAGTAAATAAATTTAAGATTTACTAGAAACAGAATTTTTAAAACCATGATGGATTATAAAGCCATACTTTTAAAGATGGTTTGATCTGTTGATAAAAAGAGAAACGTACCTTAATGAACTAGTTTGGAATTCTAGAGAAGATCCATAATACTCATGATAACTTAGTTTTTGAGAGAGGTGCCGAGGTGATTTAATAAAGAAAATAGTTTTCTTAATCAGTGGCAAAATGTTGTTCAAGTGTCATTTTTATAGAAAGAAAAATTAGCTCAAAACTCATATATGAAAAAATTCACCATTGAATCATGAATGTAGTAACAGATAAGACATTACACATTCTAGAAAAAAAAGCATAGGAGAAAATCTTTTTTCCTAGCTATGGTCTTAAATAGTTAAACATAACCCAAGCTGCTACCACCCTGTACTCCAAGAACATTACAGATAATTCAACAAAATAGAAACCAGAAATGAGGTCTCACCAGTGTAATCCCAACACTCAGGAGGATTCCACTTTCTAGAGCAGTCTGGGTTAGAAAGGAAGTCCAAAACCTACCTAACAAACTTGCTCTCAAAAGTAAAAAAAAACAAGTCATTCAAAACAGTAATTTCGGGCTAGAGAGATGACTCAGCGGTTAAGAGCACTGACTGCTCTTCCAGAGGTCCTGAGTTCGATTCCCAGCGCACCCACATGGTGGCTCACAACCATCTGTAATGGGATCCAAGCGTACTCATACATAAACTAAATAAATCTTTAAAAAAACAAAACAAAACAAAACAAACAACCAGTTATTTCCTGACCCGTGAAATGGCACCTCAAAGTAATCACATGATATCAAGCCCAATGAATGACCTGTGTGATATATCCATAAGACCCACAGGGTAGGAATGGGAACTGACTCTCTCCTCAAGCTGTCCTCTGACCTCCACATGTGTACAGTGGCAAACCCTACTTTCAAAGATATCAATTATAACTAGCATTTTGCCTTGACCTTTAAGTTATTTTGTACAAATCTAAAGATATACAAATAAAACAAAATATTTTAATGCCATGCTGAAAAACATACTTTATTATTCTTGCTTGGGTATCTATCCAATTCCAAAGTATTAAAACTGGGAAGAAATTAGCCACTTTTATGGTAAGCCTTTTGAATTTTATTTTAGCATGACTTTAGGTTCAATTAGAATGAGAAATACTAAATTTAAAATAAACTGCATTTCCTAGACAGATTAGTTTTGAAAACTGTGTGTATTTAGATACCAAGTTCCATAAACACTCAAATATAAAGCAATGTTCCTCTTTTTCTCATCAGAAGATAGGACAACTACCCACATTTGCTTCCTTGTTTAGAGAAGATATATTAGTTCGAAATAATATGTATCATGGCTTATGAAAAGGTCAAAAAACAGGAAAAAAGCTTAAGGAACTAAACTGAACAAGATTAATGAGGCAGAGACAGAGGCAAAGACAGAGGGGTCAGATCTGTGAGTTTAAGGCCACCCAGGACTACATTGGGAGTTTCAGGTCAGCCAGAACTACATAGTAAGACACTGTCTCAAAAAGTAACCGGAAAAAAAAAATTATTTTTGGAAATATGTTGACCATCAATTCTATTATTATTATGGTAAACCTTTTAAAATTTTTATTTTAACTGTACAGTGGCTTTACTGTAGTGGTCAGGAAAGGATAGAGAGCCCCAAATGCCTTACAGTTATAAAATTATGGATTTTGTGAATTGAAATGTGGCATTATACTTCTTTTGAAAGTGGTTTACCTGGAAAATCTTAAAAGCAGTTGCATAAGCCCTAGAAAGTGTGCCAAATGACCTAAAGGAATAATTTTAGGGGCTGGAGAGACAGGACAGCAGTTACAAACATTTGCTGTATTGGAAGAGGACAGAACCCACATGGCAGCTCGCAACATTCTGGAACTCTAGTTCTAGGGGATCCAATGTCTTCCTCTGGTCTCTGTGGATACCACACTTACAAAGAGGAGGTAAAACACTCATACACATAAAATAAAAATAAATCAAAACAGCAACTAATATTAAATCTTAAATATTAATCTCTACTAACAACTAGAGATTTTAAATAAAACTGTTTCATAAAACATAGATGGACAACATTCCTTAATTACTTTTAAATCAGACATTTAAATAGTTCTTTTAGGTTCTAAAATACACATTTAAATAATGAATATGGATTGTGGCTTCCCTGTTTAGTACTTTCTCCAAGAACCATGTCACATGACTTAAGTATTACTAGCTTTCTGTAACTAAAAGGCTTTTGCTATTCATTAGGGGCATAATCTAATAAAAAGGTTTTCAAACTAGTAACATAAGCCCTGGAAATTGTAATTCAGGAGGAGTGGTACAGCTATGAAACTGGATGTTACCATGTGGCCTTGGGAGGTCTAGAGATCCCTACAAACACCAAGCTGGCTTTCAAGCTCAGAGATCTGCCTACCTCTGCTTCCAAGTGCTGGAATTAGAGTCATGCACCACCACGATGGGCTTTGAAAAGAGCGGAGGAACTTGTTTGTTTTTCTTGTACTTTGAAAAAATATTATTGTATGTATGTGTATGTATGTATGATATGTATATGAGAATGCAGGCCACAGGTAGAGTTTAGGTGAAAATTTTGCAGTTAGTTCTTTCCTTCCATCTTTATGTCAGTTCCAGGTATCAAAGGTGTCTCCAGGCTTTACCTGATGATCCATCTTGCCATCACAGTAATTTTTTTCAGTGACATTATTATGGTGCCTTGACAAACAAATAGTAGTAGGCAAATAAGGCTGGAGCCACTGAAAGTCTAAATCAAAGTTTTGCAGTATCATACATAAAACTCAAGTACTACAATGTATTATTTACATTTAAAATATATGAAAAAATTAATAACGTTCAATTTTAAGAGCTCTATAGCATTTCCCATTTGCCCAATGTTCTATTTGTCTGTCGCTATTCAAAAACAAATGTGTATTAAGTATTTAAGCCAATTTCCTGCCAACTAAACTATAATTACTTATCTTGAGTGGGCATAGTTCTCAGCTACTAAAAGGAGAGGTCCTGTGATAGAAAATAGGAAATCAAATTATAATGGTATTACATCACGGTTTACATTATTGAATAATGTTTATTGAATAATGTTTATATTAAGGCACTGAGATTTGGATGTGGAGACAGGAAAAGAAGTGAGCTAAATAAAACAAAGATATATGAAAAAGTCTTATGGAAACACTCTGTAAGTTAATCAAAAAATACAATTTAAAACAATAAAAAAGGAGTTTGAACAGAGAGATCCTGCATAAGTGAATAAACAATGCTATTCCTAGAAGACAGGGGTTATTAAATGACAAATGACAATCTTTGTGCCAGGCATGAGATAACTACACATTATTGGTCAGAGAGGCTCCACAGGTCCCCCAAATGACATAGGCTAGCTTGGTTCCATATGTGCACACATGCAAGTGCACTCCTTGTATCAAAATGAAGAAGGATTGGGAGAGAATTCCAGAAAGGTTAACAAGTCACACTCCTCTTCCCTTCACAGACCTCACAGCAATCATCTACATAATTGAAAAAAAATCTCACTTACCGATTTCTTTATAGAAATTACCATTATCTCTACTGTCTTTCATCTCCTCCCCTTCAAATTACCAATCATAGGGGCTTTCCTTAGAAACCTGACACTTACAGTTTCCTCTATCTGGAATTCAACATTCAAGTATCTACTCAATTTGCCACTAAGTCCCTATGAACAAAACAACCTCTTTTGTCACAGTCTGCTCAAGCTTTAGATTTATAATATAGTACATTGAACACTAAATAATTCTAGTTAATACTATTAGTATACTAAAGGTCATTCACTTATCTAGCTGCATATTGTCAATCTTGCCAAATAAAATACAAACTTCATGAATGAAGGAACTTTGATTTCTAGCTGTAGTTCAAGCCAAAACAGTACAGGAAACCTAGAAGGCAGTTTGTTGAACATACATAACTTCACTAAAGACACTACTTACTTAACTCTGCCAAGGCCTTTGGTTGGAGATGCTAAACCATTCCCATGATTTTTTTTTTAACGCACTAAAAAGTTTCTAAGAACAGATGCACAGCTTCTTTGTATAGTCTTAATGTCACAATAAAAATTTCTATGAATTTACTGTCTATTACAAAACTAGAAAATATAAATCATTAATTGTTCTTGTAACAGTGATTTGCTTATATTATTATTAAACATGTTTCATGAGAATTGAATATTACAGGGGTGATCAAAAAAGAAATACTGAAAAGATTTAGTGCACTAGCTGGGGAACAAGCTAAGTATCAATTACAAAATAACTAAGAAAAACTTTGAAGTCTTTAAATACTGAAAACACCTACTATGACAGACTATGAAATATTCCTTCAGAAAATTGTTTGCAAGGCATCACCTACTTAAAATCTCTACTTCTAATCATTTAAGAAAGAAACATTTTTATTCTTTTGGAAAGTTTGGGAAAAAATAGCTTAAAATCATCTTGGTCCATAAGTCTCACAGTACCACAGGTGAGCAACACTGAGATTTGCTTTTCTTTTTCTCCACCTCCTCAAGAGATTCCAATTTAATCATTCTGGGACATGCTTTCAACATAAGACTAGTAACTGTAATGTAAGGTCAAGACAAAAATCAATGATGGACAGATAAAGGATAATAATTAAACCACAAAGTTTATTACATAAATATTAAAATAGTATCTTGAACAAAAAACATTTAGACATTCTGCCAGTTTGTTTGCTTTAAAGAAAATTGATGGCCAACAGGTATACAGAGGAAAGTTGATACATCTTTAAGAAGTGTTACTTGAAATCATCATGAGATATGCCTTATACGTGCTTCAATGACAACTATTAAAACAACTGAGTCAAGTAAGGTAATGCATGCAGCAATTACAGAACTCAGGAGGCAGGAGCACTGTGAGTCTGAGGCCAGTTTACATTAGTAAACTGGTATCTCAAAACAAAAATTACGACCAGTGGCAATAAAAGATTGCAAGAATATGTAAAACAAAGAATACTGATATGATACTATAAGAAATGTTGCTGGGCAGTGGTGGCACATGCTTTTAATCCCAGCACTTGGGAGGCAGAGGCAGGCGGATTTCTGAGTTTGAGGCCAGCCTGGTCTACAGAGTGAGTTCCAGGACAGCCAGGGCTATACAGAGAAACCCTGTCTCAAAAAGCAAACAAATAAACAACAACAAAAAAACCAACACAAAAGAAATGTCTATTAAAGCCATTAATATAAATAATATTGAAGTTTCTCAAAATACTGAAAACAAAATTAGCATGATTTACCAATCCCACTGTGGAGAACTAAATCTGTATTTTCTGTATTTCAAAGAGATTGTACTCTTCAAACAAAGCACCCATAGGAGGACGAATGGATAAAGAAAATATAGTATATATTCTACCTAGCCTTTAAAAACACAGAAACTATCATGACAACATGGAAACATACACATCCATCATTTTAATATTAAGTTGATATTTTAAAGCATATTTTAAAATATAAATATGCATTTGACTTGTCAATTTTTAATGCATAAAATTATACAATAAAAAGCATGAAACAAAGGAGTAATGCAAATGGGACAAATAAAAAATAAAGTGGTAAGAAAACAAAAGTTATAATTACATAAAAGAGGTGAACTAAATACCAACTAAAAGATACAGGCTGATTTAAAAAGAAAAAAGCAATTATCTACATGGCACACCACTCCTAGGAAATATCCTTTATATAGAGAAGGCATTACACATGAGCATCTCTCATGGGAAAATTAATGACAGCATACTTCAAGACAGTATTAACAAAACTTAAGAGAAAGATATAACAACATTAAAAGGATCATTTTGACAGGAAAACAAAATGGTCTCAAATTTGCAAATATTTCTGAGTGAAGCTCCAAAATACACAAAGTAAAAGCTGACAGAAAAAGAATGAACCTCTCTATTATTATAATTGAATTGTAATTTCAGCATGTCTTTCAGCAACAGAACAAGCAGACAGAAAATCCATATGGATGTAAAAGATGTATGCATCATTAGTTAACATAATCTGCCTCGCATTTATGGAACACATTAACAATTAGTACATTCTTAAAAGGACCCGTCAAATATTCACCAAAATGGTCCACACAAGTTTCAACAGATTTAAATAAAATGAACTCTAAGTATATTTTTGACTATGTATAATTAAATTGGAAACCCATAATATTCTAACATATTTAGAAATGTAACAATCAACTTAAAATGGCTCACACAACCTTTCCCAAAATAAGCTTTCCAATTTGACCATATGACCAAAAATGGCCTATAGAATTATATTCTCAAATTCTCCCCCCAAACACCATATAAACAGGACATTATATAGGAACAAATGCCCAAATGTTAGGCAGGAAAGCTTAATTTTACACTGAAATCAACTGAGCAAGACAAAACGAATCAAAAGTGAAGTCATAAGAGAAATCTAAAAACAATGAAACCTGAAAATTAAAATAAAAAATGTATCAAAAGATGCGATATATACATAAAGCAGCCCATAGAAGAAAATGTATAGCTTATGAAGGCTAACAAAAGGAAAATAGAAAGATTTCCACATAAACTAGGAAACAAAATTAAAGTAAGGAAAACAAAAATCTATAAAATCTATAAAATATTAGATAAACAAAATCAGTAATATAAAATGTGAACCAATGGGAAGTGCAAAGAAAATAAGAGTACCAATTGCCAGTACCATAAGTGACAGGTGGGGGGTGGGGAGTTAGAAAGCTATGAGGCCCTAAGCTCAACCCCCAACACCTATGTAAAATAAAGCTGGGCATGACAGCTGATGCACTTGTTATCCTAATGCCAGGGAAGCAAAGACAGGAGAAGAGCATAGACATGACCAACATCCAAAGCCAACTATCAACTCAACTACTTAAGACTAAAAATACAATTTCTTATGAGATGAAAGAACACCAAAAATGATACAGAAATTCCAAACATATTTTAAAAAAGTGATGTTTAGCTACCATACAAGTTACAAGGTGAATATGTACTGTGCTCTTATACACAAAGCAGCAGCAAACAATTAGAAAATAACAATTATCGAGCCAGCAGAATGGCTTAGCAGATAAAGACACCTGCACCAAACCTGAAGAACTGCGTCATAACGTGACAGCACAGAAAGAACTCCTGAGAGGTGTCCTCTGACCTTTGCATGTGCACAATGGCACATGTGAGCTGCCACACACAAATGTAATTTTTAGAAAAGAATTAGCATCTACAACATTAAACAGATAAGATACTTGTAAGACAAATTAAACTATTTGCAAAGTGTTTTTTTGTGAAGACTGCACACCAATGCAGAGAGAAATTCAAGAAAATGCAGTGTGTGTACTATGTTCACCTTAAGGGTCCAAAGCAGGCCAGAAACGCACCAGTTTGCAACCCTGTTCTAATTACTAGCCTGAAACAAATCAGAAAATATGATAAATGAGTACTTCATTATTTTTAACCAAGTTCATTTTGTTAATAAATCTTTGGATAATAAATACTTTATAGAAACAAATGAAGCTTGGTGCTGTGTATTTCCATTACTGAGGCCAAATGAGAAAGTGTTTCCTCAGATCTAAGTTTGGGAGAAATATGAGTTCACCAGATTGTCTCATGTACCAAGAAGCTATCAACTATGCACGGATCAAAGTCCATCCAATTCCACATTTAGAACTGGTTGTCAGCTCACATGAAATATGCTTATGGCATATATGCTTCTGAGCTGTCCCCTTACCCCTAGTCTTAACTTATTAATACTGGTTTTGTTTTTATGAAGTATATGCTCTATAAATTACCTTAAATTATTTTTGTCTAATTATAATCACATAAGTATAATAATGCTTTATATAAATAAATACATGTTAAACATATGCAAACTACTTTTAAATCTAAGAGGCAACATCCCTATGTCTATATTACCATTCAATCAGAGGTGTAACACAAACTATAAAGTATCTTTAATGTACTATTAAATCTATTACTTTTTCAGAATAAGAAAGGTAGAAGAAAATGAATGAAAGGAAGGTTAGACGGAGAACACTTCAAGGGGAAGGTAAGCTTAAACTAGAACTTTGAAGCATCCATTAGTAGCGGGCTGACAGCTATAATAGCATTATTGGCAAGGTGTCATGGAAACACAAAGTGTAACACCAAAGACTGTAAAGACAAGTTAGGAGATTTAACAAAAACCATCCTGTGCTTATTGAGCCAAACTGAATTTTGCTGCCCCCACCCCCACAATCCCTATTGTTTTGTGTGTGAGCAATGATCCCCAAAGATTCTGTTGTCTCTGCCTTCCATTGCTGAGACCCACTGTGCCCACAGACTTTCCTTAGGTGCTAGACAGCCAAACGCAAGCAGGTACTCAGGCTTGTGCAACAAGCACTTTCCTCCCTGGCTTAGTGCTTTAATGACGGAAGGACACATAGTACATGAAAATGGTTTTTTTCTTTTTTTTTATTGGATATTTTATTTACATTTCAGATGTAATCCCCTTTCCCCCAGAACCCAGGAACCTCCTATCCCATCCCCCCTCCTCCTGCTTCTATGAGGATATGCCCCCACCCACCCTCCCACTCTCACCTCCCCATCCACGATTTACCCCCCACTGGGGCATCCAGCTTTCACTGGACCAAGGACTTCCTCACCCACCTATGCCTAACACTGTCATCCTCCCCTACTTATACAGCTGGAGCCATGGGCCCCTTCCTATGTGCTCCCAGGCTGGTGGTTTAGACCCTGGGAGTTCTGGTTGGTTGGTATTGTTGCTCTCCTCACGGGGCCTCAAACCCTTTGAGCTCATTCAGTCTTCTCTCTCACTCCTCCATTGGGAATTGCATGATCAGGTCAATGGTTAGCTGTGAGCATCCGCCTCTGTTTATTTCAGGCTCTGGCAGACCTCTAAGGAGACAGCTGTATCAGGCTCCTGTCAGCATGCACTTCCTGGCATCCACATCAGCATCTACCTTTGGTGACTGCTCAAGGGACGGATACCCAGGTGGAGCAGTCTCTGGACGGCCCCTCCTCCAGTTTTCTGTCCCGTGCTTTGTCTCCATATTTGCTCCCATGAGTATTTTGTTACCCCTTCTAAGAAGGACCAAAGCACCCACACTTTGGTCTTCCTTGTTCATGAGCTTCTTGTGAGTTGTGAGTCTATGAGTTGTATCTTGGATATTGCAAGCTTTTGGGCTAATATCCAATAATCAGTGAGTGAATACCATGTGTGTTCTTTTGTGATTGGGTTACCTCACTCAGGATATTTTCTAGTTCTATCCATTTACCTAAGAATTTCTCGAATTCATTGTTTTTAATAGCTGAGTAATACTCCATTGTGTAAATGTACCACATTTTCTGTATCCATTCCTCTGTTAAAAGACATCTGGGTTCTTTCCAACTTCTGGCTATTATAAGTAAGGCTGCTATGAACATTGTGGATCATGTGTCTATTTACTGTGTGTGTGTCTGTGTGTGTGTGTGTGTGTGTGTGTAAGAGAGAGAGGGTGGGGGACTGAAGGGGGGGAGACAGAGAGAGAGACACACACACACACTACCACAATACAAATATGGAGGTGCAGGAACTGGTTCTTTCCTTTCACCATGTGGTTCTGGGAACTGAATCCTGGTACTTAGACTTTGTGGCAATTTACCCACAAAGTCATTTTGCCAGCCATTTTCTAAATATATAACCAAAGTAGTCTCTGAGAAAAAAACAAAAACCAAAAAAACAAACAAAACCCCTCAGGACTGAATGAAAACCAAAGCAGCATCCATGTCAGTGCACAAAGACAAGAAGAAATCTACAGCCTTCAAGGTGAAAATTGTTCAAGGCTGTTTCTGCCTGATTCAAATTCAAGGATCATCTCCCACTGGCCCCCCAAAAAAAGGAAGAAGGAAAGAAAAAGAAAATGGTCCAAATTTGAAATAAACGTTTCATGTCTTTGTCTTCTGACTCTCTCTTTGGAATTTTAAGACAGTTTCTCCGTTTTCCCTGAACCCAGAGATCCAAGTCCCTTGCCTCCCAAATGCTTGTGCTACCACTATACTCTTGTCTCTCACTTCTCAGACCATGTGATCAAACAACTTACAAATAATCCCTAATTATGCAGATTGAAAAATGACATCTGATAGAATTGATAAAATCATTTCAGTTTTTCAGTATCTCTGTCATGAGACTGGTATTTAGTACTGTTTTACAACAAAAATAAGTTCCTAGGTGCTTGAGTGACAGTCCCGCACTTCTGAGCACTTTATACTCCGGAGCCCTGCCTCAGCTCCTGATAGCCTCACGGTAGCTAGTCACATCCATGAGTTACTAGTCCCAGGGGATCTGACAGCCTCTTCACAAACTCCATAGGCACCAGGCACATCATACACACATATACATGCAGGCACTCAACCACACACATAATAAACTAGAAATTCCTAAAAGAAAAGCAACCTATTTTCATGGTTGTAATCCTCTCACTACTCAAAGTCCTCAAACTCTTCACTTCTAAAAATTCTGAGTGACAGGCAAAGATACGACTCAAATTTAGACTATGTGGTGCATTAGTAAATTCAATAAAATGATAAAGCAATGCATTAGAATGAAGCTTACTTAAAATCTAAAATCTAAATAATAGCTTTTGCTCCTAAGGGTAGTTAACTTGGGTGATATTCAGGTAAGCTGACAGTTGTTTAAATGTGATCACTGGGACCTAACTTCTGTAAAGCAGGTTATCTACCTCTTCAGATACCTAAGACTCTCTCCAGAAGTATTGAACGGTCAAAATTACTTTTAGGAGATGGTCTCAGGTAGCAGCCTTCTTGTACAGTGGACACAAAAGCACAGCAGTAGACTCAAAGCAGAACAGAATCCCTTTCCCTTCCCCTTTCCCCTCTCAGGCTGGCCAGAACTCTGTGGCTATCTTATCCTATCCTGGAGCTCATAGAACCCTGTCCATCTCAGCAAGGATTATAGGTGTGCTGCCACTATGCCCCAGCAATTTAAAAAATCTTCATCCAAGAGTACATCATTTAAAAAAAAAATCTATATAGTAAATTTGAAGGTATTTCTGCTTAATGTGTACGATAGTTACCTCAAGAAAAACTTGAGGATATGAACAGAACAAAACATGGGATGCTATTTTTAAAGGATTTTTTATTCAGATTTAGTTGGTAGACATTCTCTCCAAAATGAATGAAATCAAGAATGTCATTTCAAGAAAGACTGTCCATATTATATGTTAACTATTAAATTCAGGCTTGCAGGAACAACCAGACTCTGGAAAACATCAGATACTGTACCTTGACACAACGTGGCCAAGTTTTCAATTTTTAGACAGTGGTGGTAACATTATACAATATGATTCTTTAATTATACTTATATGTTAAGTACATAGAGAGTGTGTGTGTGTGTGTGTGTGTGTATGTGTGTGTGTGTGTATGCATACTAGAGTGTATGCTATGGAATTCACGTGAAGAGATTAGAGATCAACTCATGGAAGAGTCGATTCTCTCCACCAAGTAGGTCATAGGGCCAAATTCAGATTGTCAAGTCAGCCATTTATTTGCCTTTGTTTTTTATTTGTTTTATTATTTGCAGATACTGCATCACACAGATCATTCTAAGCTATGATCCACACAATGCACTGAGCACTAGATTCCAATGATCAGTGTGGGATTAGAAGCTCACTGCATAGCCTCATCTGAAACTGATATTCTCCTGTGAAAGCAATTATATTTATTTCTACCTTTGTGTAAACAGTCTGGACCTCTGTTAGTCATTAAAATGTTTCTAAAATGTAAAGGAATTACTACCATAAACTTACCTTTTAGAGATTTTTTGCACTCCCAAAATTGGTATGAAAGTAATGTGGCAACTTCTGCTTACTGTTCTAAGACAAACTAGGCTAAAAACAAATTTATACTAAAAAAAAATAGCCAAAAGAACGTGTGTGTAGTATACATAAGCATGTATGTATTATATATGTACAGAGTTTTAAATGTCAAAAATGGTATTTGACAGCCCCTCACAAATATACATACATACACATATATACTTAAAAAGGCAACTTATGAGAGTATTACAATGAAATCCAAACAATAAAAAATTTAAAATGACAATTTAAGGAAGAATGATGGTGGTCCATTTAGAAAGCACAGCTACATTAGAGGCATGGAGAACTCTTGAGTTCAAAGCCACCCAGGAGTCTTACACAGTTAGACAATGTCTCTTCCCCAGAAGACTGTGAGCATGTACAGGTAAAAAGTAATAAAATAAATGAAAAATGTCAGCTTTCTAAAGATACTTCTGAAGATAAGGCTTCTATTTAGACAGGAAACAATGAACAATGTTAGTAAACAAACATAGATTGACATAGGTTCTCAATTTTAGATTTTAATGGCAAAAATTTCTTCCTCCATATCCTTAAATTTTAACCTCATGAAACAAAATAAGCTGAGCTAACTACTGAATTTCTAGTATTCATCTGCCCACACTACATGTACTTTAAGAAACCAGAAATGAGTAAACAGATGATATTTACTCATCTAACATGTCTCACTTCAATTATAAAACCTCTTTTTGAATTGAAATTACGTATCAACTGAAACAATTTGCATATTTAAAGTTATTTCCAGCACACTGACTTACATTTGTGACCTAAGGGTTACTCCATCCAGTTCTTCCTAGTAGAGTATGTGTTAAATATGCTGGTATGTTTTACAATATAAAATGAAATATAGTCAGTAACAGAGAAGAGACTACTTATACAGGAAACTTAGAACCACTACCAAAAACAGCCAATGGTAAGTAAATAGCACACAGAGGTTCCCTATTTGAACTATAAATAGAATGACTGATGATTTACCCACCTCTTGACAAATGAAAAATAGTTAACTGCTCTATGGCGTTTTCAATCTTTAAAAAAAAAAAAAAACAAACTCGTGCATATCAAGTAGGATTATACAATACAATGGGGTTATATGATAAATGTGTTTATTTAATTTCAATATTATACTTATTATTTCAGCTTTAACTCAAGAGTGCAGTCAACTGCTAAAGCCATGAACATGGAGACAGGCCTTTTACCTTATAAATACTGTGACCTATAACATCAAGCATAAATCAATAATCCTAGCTTTAACTGACAAAGAAATACAAGACTGAGCATGAAAATTATACTCAATATTCCTGTTTTCATAAATTTTTCAAAAGAAAAAATAAAAACCAAAGAATATAGTTTAAAGATTAGGAATTTAATTAAAAGATGAGTAATTTCCTGTATTTCATGTCGTTGTATACAAAACCTATATATAGTCCTCAAGTTTCTACAAACACACAACCCTCAGTCACTCCAATTCAGACTACTCTATGCCTCTCATAAAACTGAGGGCTTTTCTTCCCATTGATCTTCTGAGGACTGCTGAGACAGGATACTGCATATAACTGACAGGAAAATCATGACATTCTGAAACTAGAACCACGTCTACACAAAACAAATATTAGATTGACAAAAGTATACACTGGATCAAAGTCTATTCTATTTCTAATAATTTTCTAGTATCTTGAGTATTATTAGTTCCTTTTACAGAAGTTTAGTATATACATATACCTGTGATTGTATTTAAAATGTTTAAGATGTTAAAATGTAGTTTAAAAGTAAATCACAAGAAAAATGAAATTTAAAAACAGAACCACAGTACTATGGTTATACATCTGTATTTCTGATTTCAAGTTCTCTTTTTCTAAGATTTAATAAGAGAACCTTTAAAACTTATTATGATTCAAAGGGTCAAGTTACAAAACAAAAAAAATTGATGTTTATTTAATATAAATTTAAATATACAATAGTTTGATATTTTTAATAAATCTAAAATGGCAAAGGCAGAAACTACAATAGCACACTTAATGTTATTTACAGTAAGACTGACAATGCTAGACAGGTACACTTCATTATCCATTGTGAATATTTATAGTAAGTAAGCTCTTAAAAAAAGAAAAAAGCCAGAGGTTATTTCTCTGGAAAGTTCATTATAGAATATGTGTCTACTCACTTACAATATTAAGGCACTTTTGAAAATTGTGCAATTCAGAGTTAGAAAATATATTCTTTGCCTATTTATTCTGGCCCTGTACCACTCTAAACACTTTTGCTTTTGAAAATATAATCCTCTTGTTACTTGCAAATTTTTCACATCCATTCTGCCAACTAAATTAAATTATAGTATTTTAAATAGAAAACTACTCTGTTAGAGTTTAATGCAACAGGTATAAAGAAACCAAATTAAAATAGGTGGGAAATTAGGATAAACAAAAGTATAGTGACTTTAATAACTGATAACAGTGAATAAATAAATGATGCAACATCTAAACCTGGCATTTAATGGAAATAATTATTATCAATTGTTATGCCAGCAGGAAAGGATCTGTAAAGTACAAAACTCTTATCAAAGGATTTTTTTCATTAAAAAATGAAGACTTCTAAAATATTTTATAATCTTATATTTAAATGTCCTAAGAAAACTGTTAAATAGGTTTATCAATGCTCCATGAATCATATTTCTATAAAATCCAAGCAAATCTTTTAATAAACAAATTAAAAGCACCACCAGCCCTTTAAAATCTAACTAGGTCTGTTTAAACTGAATTGCCAAAGAAGTCATGTGACCGCCTGTAATTACTGAATGTATATACCACTGTTTTGCAGTAAATAATTTCACAGCATTTTAAAGGAAACTAACTAATAGGGTCAAAGCTAGGGGCGAAGTGGGGAAGAGAATGGAAATTAACCATACAATTCAACTTACACAATAAGGTTGGGGGGCATATTAGCAGGTGTCTGCAAGGAGGTAGTAATACAATGGAATCAGTTTTCATTCTGCAGAACCCTGAGACTTGCTGCAATGTCAGCTCCAGGCACACACTGAAAGACTCCAGAAAATGCTCATTGATCATGCAGCACTTTATAATGCGCATAGGCTTTTTTTCTCCTCTTGGCCCCGCCTAGTTTCCCTTTGCAGCAGCTCCCAAGCCCTCTCCCCACAATGAAATCTCTCTTTTGAAGACAGTGAAATGGTAACAATTATCCTCACACCACCATAAAGCCTCGATATCTGAATAGCCGGGCTTTTTATTCCTTTTCTCAAAGAGGAGAAAAAAGAAACAGTGCCCACCACAATAACAACCCTGCATCCTCACAGATTAGGATATGAGATTTACACAAATACAGTTTTTGTTAGAATGCTACAACCAAGGCCATAATCAATTACAGTTGCACTTTGGCACCTATTTCCTTGAACTGCTTTCTGTTCAAATAGTGTCATTTAAAAATAATATAATCAGAAAAAAATGTATAATTTAAAATACTCATGGAATTAAATCATAGGAAATTTCAATATGCATTCTAGCATCAACACTCAAATTTTAGGGTTTTTAAATTAAATTCCTAATTTATTTTGCAGTAAAGTCACATGAGAAATGTAGGATCAGAGTGTACCACTTAAAATAAGCAATCATACTATCAGGCTAAAATAACAAACAGTTTTTACAGGAATTGCAAGCACAGCTTCAGGCTTCGATATGTAAATGAATTCTAAGACATATGATACTAAACCTACTTCAAGCTGCTTTGCAGACCCCACCTTCTAATGAGTTAATCTAAAGGTCACCACCAGCACAAGGCTTTTAATTAAGTCCAAACCCTCTCTCCCTTTTTTCTACCAAATACATCTACAATTTATAAAACACGATGTTTAAATAGTTTAATAGTCATGTGAACCAGATTGACACATCCTCACAGGAAATAAGAGGTCTGTCCGGATCTTGCTTTTATGCTCTGCCTCTCTCTGCTCTCTAATCTATTCATCTGTGAAACAATTCTAGCAGATAAGATTTCTTTGTTCAAATTTCAACTTTCATTTCATTTACAGACCTAACCCTACCTCAAGAATGTCTTCTAGTACATATGCTTCCATCTCAGCCGCTGTCTCCACCATGTTTTATCAAACTGCCATGTTTCTTACTGCACTATGATTAGATCATTGCCAGCAGGAACACTCCTCTGTGTCAGCAAGGGAACAGGAAATGGAATGTTCTATTACATGCCTAAAGCAGCTTAGCTGTTCACCAGCCAGGCATCTACCAAAAGAGCAGGGGGTGACTCATTCCGTATTCTTTAAAGACACAGAAGCTCTATTCCGAAGCAAACTTCTGTCAAGTAATTTCAATAGATAAAAACCTCACATTTTACCATTACAAATTATAAAATCCCAATTTTCCTAAAAGAGCATGTGTGTGTTTATATTTTTTAAGCTACTTAACACGTTGGTTTCCTGTTTGAACAAAAGAAGTCCAAGTGGGTCACACAGCAATTTATCCTTTATAAAGTCTTACAGTGAGATTAATTGCTGTATCAAAGATGCAAAGGAGGCATGATAATGCTAAGTTAGGAATTTGGGACATCAAGCAAGTGGATTATATAATATACCTAACTATCGTACCTGATTTTTTAAGAGTGTAAGAATTATCTTAATGTAGACTACTACTTTGTATAAACTTATCTGTTTACAAAATCTTGTAAGTACAAAATTAACATCTATATACTCCAGTATACATTCTTTTTTCTGGTAATGCCTTTAACTTCATTCATTAATCACAACAGTGTAGTTTTTCTAGTAATATAAATATTATAAGGCACCTGGCTTAATTACTGCATATCAGAAAGTATGTTAGGGGTAGCCAACATCAGGTTTCTTCCTAACAAGACTACATGAGATGAAGAGAGATAAAGTATCTATTGTGTAAGAAAGACACCTTTACTGTGGCAGGCACTGTATGAATTTTGTCTTAAAAAAAAAAAAAAACAGAAACATGTTTTTTAGCCCTCATAATAAGTCAGCTATGTGACAGTAACTTTTACTATTAAGTACAGTGGGTTTACTATACACCACTGAAATATCGTTGTGTCTATTAACTCACATAATTTCTAATGTCTTAAAAGATGCTATTATTATACCACTTTAAAGATGTGGAAAGTAAGGCATAGAATACAAGCTGCTTAACCAATTATTCCTGGCTAAACTGACTTGGCTGAGGAACTAAAACTGGTGAATCAAGGTTCTAGATTTTATTCTCAGAATCAGCTACTGAAGTCTTTCTGTAGACAATATTATTTACATTTTATCAACAACAACAAAAAAAAAACAATGCCTCAGGCCGGGCACAGAATTACATCAAACAAACAAACAGACAAACAAAACAAACAAAAAACCCACACAAAACCGCATTCAATCTAGAACTGTAGGACTAAGTAAAGCTAGTGGCAAATGAAGAGTATCAAACGCTGCTGCCCTTGGCCCACATGCAACGTCCGCATTTATGTATGGCACTGCTACTTGGCAGCTTTTCCAAACATCTCCCTGTTGGAACACAGCACAAAGTAAAACCAGCAATCTGAATTTCATTACCTCCTACCTTCAAGGTCAACTTTAAGCTTTCTTTAAGCAATCTTTAGGTTTCAAATAAACTTCATCTTCAAACCAAAGGGCAAACTTTCTCTCCCTCAGAACTTCAGTATCAGATACGTTTGAACTCAAGGATTCACTGGTTAGAACATTCTTTTTTTTTTTTTTCTCATCAGCCAGGAAAAGGCTTCTCAAAATATTTTATTTGAAAACAAATAGGTTCCTCCAAAACTCAAACCAAATATTCTGGGGCTAGCAGATAGCTCAGTAGGTAAAAGCTGTACAGGCCTAGGCCTGAAACCACAGAGAGAGGGAAGGAGAGAATCAACTGTACAAACTTCAGTATGAACAGAACACACATTCCAAATGTTCTGTAAGATTTTGTTATACATCAAACTATTTATTTTCCATTACCTTTCCTTTCTAAGCCATCTTGCTAATATAAACTCAATGTTAAAGCAAGCGAAAATACTACTAAAGGAAAGGCATACACATCTGTCTTAAGATTCATCATTTTTCATAGAGTTACCTTCAGTTTTACCTTTTATAAAATAAAGGTGACATGGGAAAAAAATTCCATGTCAGTTGTTCAGAAAAGATTACAATGAAAAAAGACCATTTCCCCCCAATGGAAGATATTAAAGTAATTAACATGACAAGACACACAAACAACTATAAATCAATACATAAAAATAATTTACAAAACAAATCTTTAAAGTATTTACTTAAGTAAAATTCAAATGTTCTGTAAAGTTTCACATTAAAAAGGAAAGGAAGTTTACTAGCATCTAGGCTCAGAATTGGTTTCCTTAACAAGAAAAAAAAAAAAAAAAAAAGCAGCTAAGACAGAGAGTATACACAAATGTGTTAATTAGCCAGAACACCACTTTGAATATTGATGTGTTTCCCCAAATTTTATTTACTTATTTTTGGTGGTAGCAATCAAACCTGGTGAGATTTCAAAATCCACATTTTCAAAGTACACTGTAAAGATTCAACCCACAGAAAAACATACTAAGAAAAAAACATTCACTTCTCAAAATATATTTGACTTTTCCCCCTACATTATCAGATAATGTAGTATATTATCAGCTACACTGTATATGTCAGTTTAGAGACATAGTCAAAATACCAATTATATAATAGCCTAGCTAAGAATAAGTGAAAGATCATAAAGACTTAAAAAAAAAATTTAGTGAAAATGTTTACAAAATACAGCAAGATTTTTCTAAAAGAAAACTTATAAAATATCAGTGTATTATCTGTTTTACCCTATATCTGCCCTAATCTGGTTATGCCATAAAATGACTCAAGAGTCTAGATATATATCTAGACTAATAAGCACAGTAATATTCCTTTAATTACCATTAGGTTATTTTCTCTTCTACTAGCTTCAGTTTCCATATAAAATAATATATATGCATGGGAAACACTAACATATAACAGAACGCATCACAGGACTAAAGATGAAGTTCCCTGGTAGGAAACTGACCATGTATACGCAAGACCCTGAGTTTTGTCAGCACCACAAAAATAGAATTAAAAAGCAGACAAAAATAAATCTCTTATCATCCTTAAGAGGTGCAACCAATTTAGTATATAACATTTTCCATACACACCCTAGTGTAAGACTATTTTTACACAAATGGAAACAAGTTACTGTTTATCCACTCCAAAACAGAAACACAACAAAAATGGCATCTGCACAACCATTTACATAACACACATACAATGCATCTAAGTAATCTAAAGATGACTTAAGTAGGCACAAGATGGGGGGGACCATGAATAAAGTCTGATTGGAAGGAATTGTCTGAGAGACCATCAGATTTCGTACATGAAAAGGAGAAAAACTGTCACTCACTTGCTGAATCACAGGTAGCTGTTTATTTTTTCTAGGTCTGGAGAAAGATGATGTTTATAATAGAGTCCAAATCTTGAAAGACAGCAACGGAACCTTCATATCCGTATCTTTCTTCTCAGCTGAACTGTTCAACTTAGCATTCATTCAGTCACATTCATTTTCCTACTGAAGCTGCTCTTAACCTTTTAGAACATGTACAGGAAGCTGCACAAAAGTTATATACCTATATAAATTTTATATAAGGGATTGAAGTGTTTTGGTCTCAGTTCTCCAAACCAAACCGGACTGTGTACGCAAACTGTACATTAAACAACCTGTTTAAAAGAAACAGTCTACAACATATGTTTCAACTAGCACATGTAAAATACCTATTTTTGACAACTGTTCTAATTTCCAATAAAAACAACACTGCAACATATTTCAGTTCTCTACTGAAAGGCATTTAAATTATACATAACAGCTCACAACACTATATTTAACAGCCTTCAGTATATATTCTCTATATATGCCAGAATATAACCATATAGTAACTTTCTAAAGAGACATATCTATAAAAATGTTTCTGTATTAACCCTAGAGAGTGATACTATTTCTCTACAAGTACAAAGTATTACTAACACAAATATATTATAAATCTTAGATCTGAAACCAGCATTATTCATGAAAGTATCTTGGCTTATACTAAAAACTCAGAAGTTACACCTTCGTATCTTTAATTTCTTCCCTTTATATAAAAAATTATTCTTGCTATATTAATTTCAATTAATTACTGTTTAAAATGCTATAATGCAAAGTCTATGCAAATATAAGCATCTGGAGAATAGAAGAATCTGACCTGTAAAAATGTAATCTACTTCTGTTAAAATGCAAATTGCATCTAAGGTTTGGTGCTTCTTAACTTGAAGTCATAAATAGATGTCTCCCAAAGAATTCAATATACTAAAATACTAGAAACTTCATGAAACATTTGAGTAGATTCTTATTAAGTAAAATATGGTTAAATGCATTAACTTATATCTTCTGAATTACTTTCTAATTATTGTGGAGATTTTTGTTTTTAGAGTCAAAGTCTCACTGTGTAGTCCAGGATAACAGAGAATTTAAGTAGTCCAGTCTAATCTAGAATTCATCTTATTATTGCCTCAGCGTCTCAAGTGCTGGGCTTATTGGCATCCACCACCACAGACAGCCAAATTATTTATTTTAAAAGGAGAAATTTTAATGTAATCTTTCCACATATACTAAGAGGAAGAATGGGCAACATTAAAGAGTGTTTGGGGGCTGGAGAGATGGCTCAGTGGTTAAGAGCACTGACTGCTCTTGCAGAGGTCCTGAGTTCAATTCCCAGCAACCACACAGTGGCTCACAACCATCTGTAATACGATCTGATGCCCTCTTCTGGTGTGTCTGAAGATAGCAACAGTGTACTTGTGTGTGTGTGTGTGTGTGTGTGTGTGTGTGTAATAAATAAATCTTTTAAAAAAAAGTGAGTCTTCTGTTTCTGTTTTAGTATTTTTGAGATAGTCTTGCACAGCACCGGCATATGAACTGGTATACAAATGTTATGTGGCTGGGAAATTGTGGATACTCCTGTTTTCATCCTGCCCCCTCCCCCCCAAGGCCCCACAGAGTGCATGGTATCACTACTACTAAAGAGTTTTAACAACACGGAGCACTATGTAATGTCTACCTGTTTTCTAACATATATCCTATATCTGAGAGTATATTCTAAATATGACAAAGACTATGTTCTCTTTATATTTAAAAGACTTAATTTTATCATCTAAATAAGATTCTTCTCAGGCTCATATAAAAACCCCCAAACCAAAGTAACTTTTTTTTTTTTTTTTTGGTTTGGTTTTTTCGAGATAGGGTTTCTCTGTGTAGTCCTGGCTGTCCTGGAACTCACTCTGTAGACCAGGCTAGCCTCGAACTCTTGAACTCAAAAATCCGCCTGCCTCTGCCTCCCAAGTGCTGGGATTAAAGGCATGCGCCACCACTGCCCGGCCCAAAGTAACTTTTGTTTTGTTTGCTTGTTGGAAGCTGAGGCTCACTATGTATGCCTGACTGACCTAAAGCCGAGTAACTTTCTTTTTAAAGATCATCCTTAACAGTTTAAGCATTCATTTATACATTTACTGAGTATTTACCAGGTTTTTAAAGGTCTATACTACACACTAGATAAAGAATGATTTTTTTTAAAAAAGTGTACTTCATAAATTCATAAATCTACATGAACCCCATCTACATGACTCCTGGCCAAGTTTACCATCTCTCTAAAATATTCACCATTTTTTCTCATTACAGTTTTTCTATTCTTCCCAAATCCAACTAATATATAAAACATAAAATTCAACTTACAACAGCACAGAATAGAACTATTATATTTAAATACCATATATTTCAAACTAGATGTGTCCTGTATACTAAATATGATTTAAGTAGCCTCATCTAAACTTAACAAAGTAAACATTAAAGTAAATAATACAGCTGGTGCCCCAGCACATCTGAAGTAATAGCTGTGTTTGCTGACACTTGCTATTGGTCACACCATGAATTCATTATTTTTCTAGTATTCACACAATAGGATATATATATACATACATACACACACACACACATATATATACATATATATATAACTGACAAAAAATAATTTTTATTTTTTAAGTTCAATCCACTTTTCAAATATATTAGTACTGTACAAGATCTTCAAATAAAATTACAAGCACAATAAAAATTAATTATTTCAATGTTTTATGTTTTAAAAAGGCTAAATCAACTGATGGTCTAGTACTTTTATTCTGGCTAGCAATGCACTAACTATCCCCTGCTCTAAAGCAACCACTAACTAACGGAAAAAAAAACAGACACACATATCCTTACCCACATACATAAGCTGGAAGTGACCTGGGAATATACACCTAAATTCTAACGGAAAAAAAAATCTTAAAGCCAGAGGCATGAAGAATTGAGACATAAAAAATCCTAAGATGCTCAGGGACTCCTTTTGCTGTCACTAGCTCTCTTCCTCTGATTCCTTGCTGGCCTGGGTTCCCTGATATTATTGTCCAATTAGTATGGTGTCAAGATATGTTACCTTTATGCTAAGTCTCACCTAAACTATCTTTACAAATTCTGAATGGTTGACCTGCATGCAATTACTTCAATATTGAGACTTTCTTTTCAAACTCACAATTCAATGTATTAAGAAACATTGTCTCTAGGGCTTGACTAGAAACTATAAAAAGAGGCATTATCCCCTTGAGGGATCACTACAGAACTGTCACATGAAGAAAACTCAGCTTTAGTGTTTCTACTTCCCCATCAGTATGCAACTTCTCAATGATCACTTTTCTAAACCACTGGCCTATATTTTTAAGAAAATGATTCTTTTAAGTTTGTGTGTTTTGTCTGCATATAGGTCTGTACACGTGTGTGCCACGAGCTCAAGAATACCAGACCATGTAAATGCTAAGAACCAAACCCAGATCTACTGGAAAAGCAGACAGAGCTCTCCATCAGGAGGATGTAGCTTTCAGTTACTGCTTCAATGCCATGCATGCTGCCACACTCCCTGCCTTGATGATGGACTAAGCCTCTGAAACTGTAAGCAAGCCCACAATTAAATACTTTGTTTTATAAGAGTTGCCTTGGTCATGGTATCTCTTCACAGCGATAGAACAGTAACCAAGACTGATATATAATTAATCAACACTGTGAGAAAGGAACTTTAAAAAAATATTAGATCATTTATGTAAGTCCACTAATTTCAAAGAGAATTTTCATCAGTATCAATAAAATAGAGTTGTAACTTCATAGGTGGCTAAGAATATGACACGATAGCTGTGCACTTTATTAATCATAACTCAGTTTTCTATGTAGCTCTTTATCCAGGGAGAGAACAAAAGCTAATTCTCACATGGGGTTTTTCTCTCCTGGATGATCAAAGAAAAATAAAGAATGATGGATAGTGATTTAATTTTTTATTTTTTTAATTAGGTGCCAGAAAGATGGCTCAGTGGCTACAAGTGTTTATTACTCAATCATGGGACCACAGATCTCAGTACCCACATTGGGTAGCTGACAAATGCCTGGAACTCTAGCTCCGGGAGATCGGACATCCTTCTCAGAGCCTCTGTGGACACCTGCATGTATACATGAACACATAAACACATACAAACAAAGACCTAAATAAAATAAGTCTTAAAAAATTAAAGTAAAAATAAAATTTACTCATTGGGTCTGGTAAGATGATTTGCTGGGCAAGACATCAGACTTGTACTCTATTCCTGTAATTCATGGACCAGAAGAACCAACTTCTCTAAGTTATCTTCTAACATCTATACCCATACCATGGCAGGAATGCACTCACACTCAGACCCATACCACATAAATAAATAAAACACTTGAATCAACTAGAGTATCTCAAATGTTATATGACAACCTCTCCCAAATGAAAATTTCTGCAGTTGCTTAACATAATTACTGGGGGCTGAGGTAAGGAAATAGTTGACTGCAACCTTAAAAAGGTAAAAAGAATTGTTTCGGACCAAAAAGAATCATCCAAACTTCATTCCAGAATTCCATATATGGATTAAGTTGAAAATGAGTTAGCAAGTAACATGTAAGACCATCTGTTAAATCATCTATGTAAAGTATCTTCATTCTTTGGAGCCCACTTTCTTAATCTGTGACTTGCCCACCCTAAGTCATGTAAATGAATGTCTGGATTGAAGAAAAAAAAGGTAATACTAAACAGTTTCTGAAACAATCAGAATTCTAAGAAAAAAGAAACAACAAAAACAAGAAAAAAAAATAGGTATGGTGGTACTACTAATACCACCACTTAGGTGGCAATCTAGTACAATTTTGTTAAATTTGAGACCAGCCTGGTCTACAGAGCCAGTTCCAAGCCAGCCAGTTCTATGGTAAAGATAGTCCCAAAAGAACAAGCTTCTAAATGCACAGCAACAAAAATTTTAAAGCAAATTCAGGATGAATTCAATATGTTTCTGACAGCTTTCAACCATGTTGCCTACATAACTTCACTGCAGCCCTTGATTCTGAATGTAACATAAAACTTAAAGTGATAATGATTCAAGATTATTGTATACGTTTTTAATTAAAGTGTTTTTACTGTACATACAGTTTTCTGAACTTATAAAGTACTTAAATATGGATCATTCTTCAGCATATATTAAATTAGTATCTTTTAGGTAATACTGCAATATAACTGAGTTGGCGAGGGGTGTCATATAAAAACTAATATTAATGATTCTGACTCTGGATTAGAGCAGAATTTTCAAAGATTTTTGAGGTGGTCCTAGACATACTTTTGCCATTCTGTGTTCTTCATTTACACAAAGCAGCTTTCCAGCACTGATGGCTGTAAAATCGATGCATCAGTGCAATCTTTAAAATGCTGAAAATATCATGTCCTACAATATAGAATATTCTAGCCATGATTCAATCCCTTTTGTATAAATAAGCAGATCCACCCTACTAGTATGTAAATTAGCCTTCATCTTTAAAAAATGATAAGCATACATATACCAAAGGAATCAATAAAGGTTTTATCTGTATGTATTCCTATTTTATACACCTATATATCCAGGTGATGTGAAAGTCTTCAAAAGAAAAGGGGTCCTATGGGGAAAAGTTAAAAAACTCCAATTTAAAAACACCTTGTTAAAAATAAAAAGTTCATTAGAATGAACATGAAGAAAACAAGACTATATAATAATCTGCCTCAAATCAAGAAGTACCAAAAAAGGATTCTAAAATAAGATGGTAGCTCAATTTCAAATTATACATCCAGGAAAAATAATACTAGGAAACAAAATGCAAAGACAATAGGTTATTTCAAAATTAAATGCAACATTAAATACAATATTTGTAAAGTATTCAGATTTTAAAGATATTAGAATCAGGCTACTTTTCTTATATCCTTTAATTAAAATCATCATAAAAACTTCCGTGGGAGCCTCAGTGGTTAAGACTCTGGCTTCTTTTAGAGGATCTAGTTCAATTCCCTACAACCACATGGCAGCTCACAGCTTTTTTAAGTCCAGTTCCACAGAATCTGATGTCATCTTCCAGCCTCCATGGACACCAGGCATACTAGTGGTACACAGATACACATGTAAGCAAAGCAGGATAGGTAGGTAGGTAGGCAGGCAGGCAGGCAGGCAGGCAGACATAACTCAAGTCTAACAACTAAACTTCTGTTAGGGTATTGAGGACAGGGGACCCTAGTATTTCATTAAGGCATATATAAACCTTAACATTGGCCATTTACTTAAGCAAGGCTGTTCTTCTGGGGCCCGTGGAATAAAAAAATCAACATTCTCATGCAAATACAAAAGCACTACAATACTAAGTCTGTATTTAGGTCTTGGTATAAAAGACAAAAGAGTCTGGCTAAGGCTAAGGTATGTAAGAACTTCCTGATACCAAGGCACATTAACAACTTAAAGCATATTACTAGGAGAATCCAGGAACTCCTGGAGATAAGACAGCTAAAATGAATGGTAAATGAGATCTTAGACTGTAAAGTAGTTGTGTGGAGGCAAACTAAAGTAAATGTGAAGGCGAGAAGAGCCCACTAAGTGAGGACTCCATGTTAAAGGGTCTGAGGTTAAGAAAACAGCACATTCAGAGCCAACAATAGGCCTCACTGATTGTCAAGCCTAACACGTTATTACTATGCCTAACAACTTTAGTTCCCTAGAAATACATAGTGGAAGGAAAGAATTGAATCCCACAAGTGTCATAGGCCAGAGACAACCATGCACATACAAAATAATTCGATACATAAATGCAGTTTTAAGCAATTTTAAACAAAGTATCATGCTCACATCTTTGCTTTTTATACTTGGCCATTTCATCCATTGCTAAGCCCATAGCAAAAAAAGCCATAAAAATAAAATTTGCCAATTTATTAACCATAGAAAGTTAACAGTATGATTATTAAAATTTTAAAGTTCTAAAGTTAACATATATATAAATATATATATACACATATATACATATATATTCCATTTAAATTCTAAAGACCTAGTAAATCCAGAATATAATCTTGTTTAAACCAAATAACTAACATTTTGTGGACTCCTAATTATAGAACTCATGCTTGTAATATCATAGCCACTCAAAATAGTACACATACATTTTATTGGGAATACATAAATTCAAGTAACGGCATTAGATAAAATTGGAAAAGAAAAATAAAGAGAGTTCTAAATAAGTATTTTAAAAAAATTAATCAAAGGTGCATAATATGGCCCGGGATAAAAGCACTTGCCACCAAGCCTGAAGGATCTAAGTTCAATTCCCAGGACTCACAGGTAAAAGAGAAGTAGCACCTGCAAGATGTCCCTAAACTCCTTATGTGTGCCACGGCAAATATACACAAATAATGTAATAAAAACATTTTAAATAGCTAAGTATCTTAAATAATAACTATATTTTTCACAAGGCTCTCTAAAATTCTTTACCTTTCAACTTAAACAATTTATAGAAACACTAATAAGTTCACAAGGTTTCATTTACAATCATTTACTAATTTTTTAAAAAAAAAGTTTAACAAAGCTCCTTTTGTTTGAGGGTCTGAAAGTTTCAACCACCATGTCATACTTATCTGGCAACATGGCCATTCTTCTCAATTTACATTTTGAGAACTTACAATACCAGGTTATCTACAGAGTAAGTGTTTTTATAGGATGTTTAAAAATAGTGTAAAGACAAGTATCTGATTTACTGATCACCTTCACAATTTATAAATTCAGCCTCAAGATCAGCTACACGAATCTTCTCAAGATGGAGGTTAGAGAACCAAGAGGATCAAAGAACAGAACACAATGAACAAGGCACAAAAGTCTGGTAGGGAGTAGGGAGTAGGTCTTGCACCTACAGTAGTAGACTAAGAAGCCATCCTTAGAGACCTGAAAGAAGACTCAGACAAGAGACAGAGTAATTTGCTGGATTCTGTAATTTATACAAAAACTCATTTTTAAAGCAACTAACAGGACAGTAGAGCAAAGGCATTAAGAAACCCAATTTTAGTGGATACTGTCCATATACCAATTCTACCATTTACTCTAACCTCAAGAAAATCACTTCTATGCCTTGATTTTTTTTTCAACTATAAAATGAGTGATAAGCCCTAACATTATGGAATATACATAAAGCAATCGAAACTCTGCCTAGGACTTAGTAAGCACTATGTTTTTGGCTTACTACTAAATATGCAGAGAAGTGATCAATGGAATTCTCTCCAAACAAATTACAGTTTCAAAAATTTTGTGTTGACCTGAATAATAAAGTGACAATTAAAAAAACAGACCCATGGGGCCAATAAGATGCTCAGTAGTAGATAAAGGTACTGGCTGGCCATGCAGGTCTGATCTAAGTTTGATCCCTGGAACCCACATAAAGGCAGAGAAAATGGACCCCACAAAATGCCCTGACCTCTACACACACACACACACACAATTTTTCACAGGTAGAATCTGATACCAATTAAGAAGAAAGCATCAGAAACTATTTTTTAAACATAATCATTTACGCAAAACCAAACTTTTGGTTCCATAAATGTTATTTATGTACCTGTAAAAAAATGTAGAGGACAGGCGGGTTTCTGAGTTCGAGGCCAGCTTGGTCTACAGAGTGAGTTCCAGGACAGCCCGGGCTACACAGAGAAACCCTGTCTCGAAAAACAAAAAACAAACAAACAAACAAAAATTTGTAGAGGAAAAGGCAGAAAATAAAGCTTAAAAACATACCTGATATAGAAGAAAAATTTTCAATTATTATTCTCTATTTTACTCTAGATTTAAGCTTTCAGACAACAAAGTTAATATATCTTTAAGACTACAACAACATAAAACTGAATACTACCAACAACTTTATGTTTCTGGTAGAAACTTCTAAAAGGTTTTCTTTGATGTTGTTCTATTCCCCCAATAGAACTTTAGAGCTTAGAGAAGTTTTAGTCTCATTATTCCATGAAGTGTAATTGTGTGAGTTTTAAACCATTTACAGTTTATCTGAAATATATACAGAAGGTCTGCAGAGTTCAGTGTTAGTGCCTGCCTAGCATTTAAATTCAATATTTAATTGAATATTTGCTTTAAGTTCAGTATTTAACATGAGTAGAAAAAAACAGAATACTTTAAAATAAAACTGGAAAAAAAAAACTTAAACAAGACCAGAGCAGCAGTCAAGAGAACTACAAAATAGTCACTGGCTATCTTGCACTAAGTAGGTCCACAGCCAACCTGTAACAGTTTTCATCCTGTGGGTTTGGAGCCCAATGAGGTCAAATATCAGATATCCTGGGTATCAGGTATTTACATTAAGATTTATAACAGTAGCAAAATTACAACTACTAATTAGCAACTAAATATTCTGATGGCTGAGGCTAACCACACATGAAGAACTCAATTAAAGGTAGTCACAGCATTAGAAAGGTTGAGAACCACTGATCTAGATGAAACCAATGATGACAAAAAGAACACTAAAAGTGGCTGCAGCTCTTCTTAATAAAAGCTTTGTTTGTTTTGCTAGAAATCTGTAAAGAGGAGGAAGAAAGAAAGAAGTCAGGCCTGCACAGGAAGAAAAAAAAAATCTAACAAAAGGGCACTCCATGAGAAAGGCATGTTACTACATGCTTGTAATCAATCTTGGATGCTGAAGCAGAATTGACACCGAAACCAGTCTGGGCTAGTATTAAGATCTTACCCTTCCCCCACCCCAAAACTAAACAAACAAGACAAAAAACAAACAAATTGGGCATTAACCCAGTGGATGAATATTTAATATGCACCAGGTCCTGGGTTTAATCCCCAGGACAGCAAACCAACAAACACACACTTGGATTACAGGAAAAAACACACATACCTGGATTACATGAAAACCAGACAGAATTACTTTGTCAACCATAAGCCATTCACAGATATTACCTATTTTTCACAGAACATATGAAACTCATTTGTGTACATAGTTTTTTTGTGTATAGACAGATACAGAGAATATATCTGTGTACATGTGCACACTTTTTGTGGGTGTAAATGAATATGCAGGCCATAGGTAAACTTGAAGTACTTCCTTATCTTTTAAGGCAAGCTCTCTCATTTAACCTGGAGCTCAGCTACACTGAGATCCTCTAGTCTCCATATCCTCAGCACTGGGATCACACACATGCCATACTCAGTTTTTACTAGTCCCTAAATATTTTGTGTGGGGGGTCTTTAACATATACAAATGGGTACATACAAAGATGAATCCACAGAGGAGATATATTCTGATGTACTATCATACTGTACACACATGAAAGACAACACTTCAAACAATGAGAAAGGATAGAGTATAAAATATCTAATCAATGCGTTAACTACTTGGAAATATCAAATTAAGACCCCCTCTTTCTCCACGAGCCTACATGTGAAATTAAATGTTTATAAAAACAAAAACAAAAACCCACAGCCAAGAGAACAGCCAATAGGTAAAAGCAACACAAACACCCAACTGATGAACATGGAGACAAAATGTGGTTCATACATACATACAATGGAATGCCCTCAACGTGAGAAAGGAAACACTGGCCCACTCAACACAGATAAACCCCAACAACTGATAAACTGAAATAAGATAATCACTATTTGATTCCACTCATTTGAGCTACATAAATAGAATATATCTAAGAAACAAAAGGTTAACAAGAACGACATAGAGTGCTTCAATAGATGTACTTTGACTTCCAAGGTGAAAAAGTTCTGGATCTGTTGCACAACAATGTAAATTTTGCTCACACTACTTAACTGACACTTTAAAACCAGCAAGATTTTACTTAGCATTATTTGTAATTTAAGAATAAATTAACCATCACAGGAGGTATGAATTGGCGGGGCGGTGGTGGCGCACGCCTTTAATCCCAGCACTTAGGAGGCAGAGGCAGGTGGATTTCTGAGTTTGAGGCCAGCCTGGTCTACAGAGTGAGTTCCAGGACAGCCAGGGCTACACAGAGAAACCCTGTCTCAAAAAACACAAAACAAAAAAACCAAAAAAAAAAAAAAAAAAAAAGGAAAAAAGAAAAACAAACAAAAAAAAGGTATGAATTGGTTTCAAAAATTACTAGGCATCATATAAAGCACTGATGAAACTCATTTCTTCTAGGGGATCCAAGGCCTCTTCTGGACTCCATGGGCGCAAGGCAAGCACATCTACGTAAATGTAGGCAAATTGTCATACATATAAAAATGTTTCTGAAGAAAATATAACCTACATATAAAGGAAATCTGTATTAGGTAAATCTTTTTAAGACTGACGCAAGAACATAGGTTTTCCCAGCAGACTTCTAAATCCAAAGTGAACTGAATGATCTTCACAAAGTGTGAGCTAGAGTGTTTCTGAAATCAAATCCATTGTGTTAAAAGCATTTAAATTGGCTATGGTAACACACACCTTTATTCCCAGCACTAAGAAACCCGAGGCAAGAGGTTTCTGATTTTGAAGCTAGCTTGGACAATATGACTAGACCCTTATCTCAAACAAACAAGTTTTACAAATCCAACTTTCTTATAAAATGTTTTTTGATCAGCTTATCATTTCTGGCAAAATTTGAATGAGCTTACAGAAAAAAATACTATATTGTTAAAAGATATTGGCATCATAATTAATGGTGGCACAGCTTTAATACAGTAAGGGGAAGACAAGAAGAGAGTCTGAAAGAGTGTTAGCCCTGACAGTGGCCACTTTGGCTAGTTTTTAAAACTGGCACAGAGAGGAAAAACAGTTGGCATAAAAATCTAAAAAGACAAAAAATAATATACTAGACTCAACATGACAATTTAAAAACTCAACTGAATAAACTAAAATTTGAGTTGTCATGCAGAAGATAAAAACATCAAAATCAATAATGTTAATACTTCAACAATAACTAATTAAAAGATATAAAGGAGATAGAATTTATGATGGCAGTAAGAACCACAAAACAATCCACAACGAATGTTTAAAAACTGTATGAAAACTGCTCAACTGCACATAGTGATGCAGGACTTTCAGCTCAGCACTGGGGAGGCAGAGGCAAGCAGAACTCGAAGTTCAAGCCCAACCTCATCTAACAGAGGGAAGTTCCAGGACAGCCAAAGCAACATAATGAGACCTGGGGCTGGAGATGACTCAGCAGTTAAAGAGCACTGGCTACTTTTCAAGAGGTCCTGGATTCAATTCCCAGCATACACATGGCAGACGATAGCTGTCTGTAAGTAGTTCCAGGGGATCTGACATCCTCGAAGACATATAATGCAGGCAAAACACCCATACACATGAAATTGAATTATAAAAAAAAAAAAAGACAAACCTCAAAAACCAAAAAACAGAACCCTATGAAACTGTGTAACTTTAGTAAAGAAAGATTAAAAGCCTGAAAAATAAAAGCATGCTGTATTTATGTGCTACACATCATTGCATAATGCATAGCCTATCAAATACAAAAAAAAATTTGTGACAATTACAAAAGATTAATTCTAGATAGAACATATCTGGCAGGTTAGAATCCAAATTCCATCAACAATCTTGAACCCTTGGGGGCTCCCAGAGACTGAACCACCAACCAAAGAGCTTGGTTGGTGCAAAGGTACATGAGCTGTACCTACCCACCTCCGTATGTAGCAGATGTGCAGCCTGGTCTTCATGCAGGTGCAGGAGCTGTCCCTGAATCTGCTGCCTGTCTATGGATCCTATTCCCCTAACTGAGCTGCCCTGTCTGGCCTCAGGGGGAAAGGATGTGACCAGTCTTGCAGAGACCTGATGTGCCAGGGATGGGTGGGGCCCACTCACTCAAGAGAAGGGGATGGGGAATAGAGAAAGGAGCTGTGGAAGGGGGAGAGTGGGAGAAAGGGGGTGTGGGATTAGTGAATAAATAAGGGTGTAAAGTGAATAAATAAATGAAAAAAAATCCTGACAAACAAGATTAAATGACTGACACCTGTCTTCTAAGTCATTAAAGCAGCCTAAATTAATCATATGAAACCACAGACACTTCAGATTTGTCACTTTATAGAAGCAGCAATTTCTGGAGGATGAGGAGATGGCTCCGTGGGTAGAGAAGACTTGCAGTGCAAGCATGATGAACAGAGCTGTGCCCCCATCACCCATGTTAAAGCCCAGCAGACAGGTAGCTTATCTGGTAATCCCAGAGTAGATACCTGGAACAAGACAGCTAACTAGACCTCTGGGTTCAAGTAAGAACTGCTTTCACACAGTGGAGAGCAATCAAGGAATACACTGGACCTCCACAAACACATACCCATGTCATCAGTACAGACAAGGCACACAGGCAAACATAAACACAGAAGAGAAAACACATGCGCACATGCACACACACACACACCCTTTAAAAGGTGTTAACAGGCTTTAAAACCCACTCAAATATTTATTGCTAAAGTTTAGTGAAGGATCAATATGGGACTTCTGTTTCTCATCCCTGTCAACTTAGTGGTAAAAATGGAAAGGTGTAGAAGGGCAAGTCTCCCCCAATAACCTAGAGCTGAAGAAGCTACTTTGAACCTCAAGGATAAGAAAAATCAAGAGGGGCTGGAAAGATAGCTCAGGAGTTAAGAGCACTGGCTGCTCTTCCAGGGGACATGCATTCAACTCCCAGCACCCACATGGCAGCTCACAACCACCTATAACTTTAGTTCCAGAGGATCCAACACTCTCTTCTGACTTTCATAAACAGGTATGTAAGTAGTGCATTGACACAGATACAAGTAAAACACTCATCCATAAAATAATAGTAAATTTTTTTTTGTTTTAAATACAGAAAAATCAAGAGCCAAGGGAAGAACAGCCTAGGTAAAAAACCCCAACACACACAAAAAAACACAGGTTCTAAAATAAGAACCTTCTAGCTCAGAATGACAAAAAGATACGGATCAGATAAAAGGGTACAAACAATACTGTCGAAATGGAAGCAGCTGTTAAGAAGTCTTGCAGACCAAGGTAGGAGCTTCAGTTTTATTCTGTAATGTCCTACATTTTAGAAAGAGTGACCACTTGTTAAATGAGAACTGAATGAGATACTGGGAGAAAAGATGGAAAAGGGGAAAGGAAGGATGAGAGCAAGTTTAATGTGCCAGGCAGAAACCAAATTACGAGGATCCTATGAAATCTAAGTACTATAACAAGCAGCACTAATGGGCTAGAAGTAACAAAAGCATGACATAGAAGGACTCAAGGTATAGTTTTGAGGTTCTATGCCTTTCACTTTCCATTTTCCTATCTTGTCATGTTAGCAATGGAAACCATTCCATGAGACTCAGGTGGGAATAAACTCCTCTAGTTTACCTTCTACATGGTGAATATAAGTTAGTACTGAATGAAGCATCTTTTTCAAAAATAGAACCAGCCCAGCTAGGCCAACAAGATTATTTCAGAAAACCAGCAGACATATTTTCTCTTGTATTGTTAGCTAAAAAAGACAAGGTGATCCTAGAACTTTGTTAAGATATTAATTATCCCCCAAAGTCCACATAGTCCTTCTTTAGGCAGAGAGCCAAATAGCAACAACTAAATACTAAATTATGAAATTAAGTTCTGACCAATGGGATATAAACAAGAAGCAACATTTACTATCCTGGGCCAATCCTTAAAAGGAGGCTATCCATTACCATCCTACTGTTTCCTATTCTTTACAGGCCACATATAAATTCACTAAGGCTATCATACAAAATACTATAGATTGGGTGGTTCAAACAGCGTTCATTTTCTCATAGTTCTGTCTAAGACCAGACTATCAGCAGTTTGGTTTCTCCTGAGACCCCTTGCCTTGCTTGCAGATGATGATCACTTTCTTCCTTCATCTTTGCACAGCCTTCTCTGTGTGCACATCTGATTTCTATAGCTAAACTTCCTTTTATAGGGAGACCAGTCATACTAGAGTAGGACCTATCCATAAGACCTGATTTAAACCTTAACTATTCTTTTAAAGGTTTTATCACTAAACATAGACATAGCCTGATGATACAAGATTCAGTCATGGTGATCTGGAACATAGACATTTTGGTTGGTAATCTATACTACACTAGATTTTTTAGATCAATCAACACTGCAAGGCAGAGCTGTCAGAATGTTCTGTGCTAATTGGAATGTTCTATATCTACACTCTTTGATATGGCAGCCAATGGCCATACATGATTACTTAAAGTAAGTTTAAAATTTAAGCAAAATTATAAACTCTGACTCTCAGATACCACTAACTACATCTCAAGGGCTCAGTAACCAGTGTCTACCGCACTAGGCAACACAACTTAAGGGGCGATACAGTAAGTAGTTAAGACAGCCAGAACTCAGATCTGTGGATCTCTATGCCTGGAGTGTCAGAAAAAGGAAACAATGAACAATCAAAACGCCCCACAACAAGAACAAAAAGTCCACTCTACCCTGTGTGGAGCACATGTCTTGAGTGTTTTCACATCAGTCACTCATCTAATTCTTAATACAGCAATTAGAAGGCATTAGCCTAAACTAAAAAGTCACAGAACTTGGAACGTTCCAAGATGGAAAGCAATGGCCTCTGGTTATACTTAGGAAACATTTGGAAATCCCTTGCCTATAATAGTAAAGAGAGCACAGTACACAGCTCTGAAGAAAGCAGAAAAACAATATACTCGTGAATGCTAGCTATGTATCAACAACAACAAAATCCTAAATTTAGCTACAGAGAAAAAGCAAAGACGGCCTGTGAAAACAATACTAAGGGCGCCTAAACTACAAGAGGCCCAGTGGTCAGTTACTTCTCAGGCTAAACAAGGAGGCTTTGATACTCTAAAATACTCAATAGTTCTATGACTTAAAGCAATTTTTCTCCTGCCAAACAGTAGCAAAGATAGGACTAAGAAGTGCTGCTTTCCTACCAGTGATAGCTTCTGATGAGACAATCAAGTCAGCTACTCTAACTAGATTAAGAAAGGAGGGCAGGCAGCACCCAGTCTGTTACAAACAGTATCTCCAATCACACAATAATGTATTCTTGCCTTGAGATTTTGAAGATGTAAATCCCTAATCAATTAACTAAGTGTAAGAAAGGGTGATTTTTCTTAGTGAGCAGGACGTACTCAAATGAGCTCCTAAAAGAAATCTTGTTCTTGCTACAAGAATGGAACTCTGATCATAAGCTGAATCCATAATTGTTCTCTCTTCACGACTGTTCCTAAGTGTTTGGGGAGAAGAATGTCAGCCTTTGGTCCTGAGTTTCAGCTTGCTCACGAACTTGATTCCTAACTGACTTCCAGATTGGCTTCCTTAGGCAGCCCTTACCATCTTATAAGACAATTTATTCCCTTGAATAAATCTCTGAATGTTATCTAACTAGCTAGATAGTTACCAATCATATATAAATCTCCTACCTGTTCTGCTTCTCTGATTAATTCCTGACTGATAATCATTCGAAACTATTATTTCCAATGTCCTCAAGTAGCCAGGAAACATAAGGGAGAAGGGTCAGAAGACAGACTAGATGTGCGAAGAAAGGTGTGTGCAAATGTTGGGTGGCCAGGTTCTGAGTTCAATTATCAAGAACAAGTTTAGACTGGAGATGCCAATTTGAAGGTGACTGACTGTCTTATAAACAATATAACAAAATAGAAGATGATACAAAAAAATCACATAAGATCAGATTGAAAACAAGACCCAAAAGAAGCAGTAAATAATCAAAAGATGTGCAATGAGGTGTGTAGGGGGAAGCAAGACCAACAAAAGACTAGCTAGAAAATACAGAAACCAGAGGAAAAGAAACAAGGAAAGGGTAAAGTTCTCTGAAGAAGCAAGACTTGGCAACTCACATAGAAAAAGAGTAGGAGAGCAATTAACAAATCAAATCCTGTATCTAAAAAGAGTACCAAGTTTTCTCTGGAAACCAGAATACTTACTACCAAAAGAAAAACTCTACAAAATCTTTACATACGAGGTCAAGGAAGGTCTCTTGTGTGGCGTGTCCTATGAGTCATAAAGTAATAATACAATTTACTAAGCAAAATACTGTTTTCATACTGTAAAAAAAAAAAGAGAATATATGGAACAACATAAAGAATATTCATAAACAGCACCAACAATCACCAAGAAAAAAGTCCAATGTAAAGAATCAAAGATGAAACCCTCAAAAGCAATCTAAACAAAAAACATAAAACCAGTCACTGTTGACAATTATGAAGATAAAAATGCTATTTTTAGCCATGCAGTGGTGGCACACACCTTTGATCCTAGCACTCAGGAGGCAGAGGCAGGGGGATCTTTGTGAGTTGGAGGCCAGTCTGACCTACAAAGCAAGTTCTAGGACACCCACCCACGCTGCAAAAAGAGAGGAAAAGAAAATCACATCTAGAGATACTCCCATGCACTTCTGATTACAAGCTTGGACTATTAAACTAAGAATTAGAATCTAATTAAAATATCTTGTATAGGTACAATATAAATAGGTACAAATAAATTCTTTAAGATATGATGCTCCAAACATTTTCCAGATTAAGTAGCTAATAAAGAATATTTATGTAATATTCATAGTTGAAATTTGGCTTCATGAAAACCAAACAGTTAAGACTCTTAAGACTTACACAACATACACTACAATACTGTGGAAGACATAAAAAGCAAAGCCAAGCTTCTGCCTTCAGACCTGATAGTCCTAATACTCTAGATATAAACTGCTAGGTCACTTAAAGGTAAAGATTCACAAGAAAAGAGAGAGGACACTATTTATCCTGATAGGCCTTCTGCTACCACTTACTTTCTCTAAAGCAGTTTGTAAAAGTTAGATCCAAATAAAGGGATGTCTGATTAACAGATCACTCTGGGTATCTAATAAAAAGCTGGATATAAGCTACAAGTCTGTGGGAAACAATTAAAAAAAATACAAACCAAAATAAATGATTACATAAACCTTATCCAGACTCCAAGTCAACAACCTCTATTTTAAAGGAAATATCTTTTTCTTTTAGCATAATAAAGAATAAATGAATGATAAACGAATGAGCAGGTTTGGAATCAAACCAGGGTTAAATCCTGTTCTGACACTCATTAGATATACCTCCTTCACAAAGTCACTTAAACCTGGGTGGTTGGGGTGAGGAGGTCAGAGGACTGCTTGTAGGGAGCCAGTTCTCTTTCTGTCATGTGAGCTCCAGGGGATCAGACTCAACCCATCAGGCTTTACAGCAAATTGGTCCTGGAACAAGTTTTATACTTCTGAAACACATTCCTTAAACAGAATATATGACCATTTAACCTCATTCTGACATTCTCCTAACCTCTGTTTACTCACTGGTACATTTTTAATTTACACGTCTTTGAAAAAGCTTGTTTATCATTGCTTACTCAATGCAGATTAAGCATACAGTAGAAACCCGTTTTTGAATAATGAAATAAACATGGTGACACCTACTTCATAGGGTTATGGAGACAGTAAAATGAGAAAACATGAAAACTATCAACTTCTTTCACTTTCTTAACAATGCTATAAAGTAGGATCTATTATCCCCATTTATACATAAGAAAATGAGCTAGAGAGGTTAAGTAACTGAACTAAGACCACACCACCAGTAAGTGATGAGTCAAAGACCTGAATACAAACTCCACACACAGTCCATGCTCAGAACCATTAGCTAAGTCTTTGTACACAATGGGCACTCAAGTACTATATTTTTTAGTATGTTGTTAGAATATCAGAGGCATAAAGCACCTATTAGGCATTCAATAGCCAATGATGATTAGTTAACTTGTTTTCTGTCTCTACAGAAGTTTCATAACTCAGAGTAATTAAGAAATTAAAAGACACTGCTGGGCATAGTGGTGCATCTTTTAATCCCAGCACTCAGAAGGCAGAAGCAGGCAGATCTTGGTGAGTTCGAGGCCAGCCTGATATACAGTGTGAGCTCTAGGACAGAAAGAGCTATACAGTGAGATCCCCTTCTTCCAAACAAAACAAAACTGGGGGGGTTGGGGGGGTGAGGGGAGTTGAAGGTGTCAAAATTTAAACATTAGCTATTAACAGGCTAAGAAGGAAGACAAGAAAGAAAGAACTCCATTCATGATCTCCTGCATGAACACTGGACTCTCCCTAGAACTGATACTAATTAACTAAACAGATCTGTATGTTGTCCCTTTTTTTCCCCTTGTTTTTTTATCAAGTTCTCTTTAAATAGAAGATAAGAAAATAATTAAGAGAGAAATTCTTCAAAGATTATCCATTTAAAAAACAATGCTATATTAGTTGATGTAACAGAAATGGGAAAACAGTACAGGCAAGTTTCTCTGGGCTAATCTGATTTCATGCCATTTACAACAGAGGAACCTAACATCTTCCCATTAAAAAAATAAAAGAAATGAAAGAAGAAATTAATGTCGTAAGTCTAACTTAGATAGCTCCCCCTTGTCCCTCATCCTCAACCCTACCCCCTTTACAGGTGCGAGACTCCTGGCCTGCAGATCTCCTCAGTACTATCAGCACTGACTAACTCATTGGCATCCACTGTCTAAAGCTCTTCTCTATTTCAAAACCACATTTTCCTCAAATATAGGTGGAATTCTGACTGATTCCGACCATACTTATATTTTATGCCTTTCTCTTCAACAACACTGCTCTTGAACTTAAAAGTCCTATCTTTAATATTTCTTCCCTTTGAATTATGCTTTAGAGAAAAGCTGTCTTCCACTCATATCTCCAAGTTTGTTCAATAGAATGCAATCCTATTTCTGAAATGAAGTATTAACTCTTTCAATTCTACTTTCTTCTTGTAAATATTTAATTTAATCCAATGTACAACACGCTTCTATGTTGGGAAACATACTATATTCTTTACTAGTCAGTAGCCCATTGAAAGTTGAAAAAATTACACCTTCAACTTAGAGCTAAAGTCTTGTGTCAAAAGAAGGGTAGAGACAGGGAAAGTTTTCAATCTTCTAACACTCTTTCTAGGTCCAGCTGAGGCTGTGTGAGCATCGAAACCATAGCATCCATTCTGAGATATTATGGAGATACCTACTCTAATGGATAAATTGCAGTTGCAACCAGGTACTACAACTTACAACTAAACTTACAAATAAAGCTCATATTTAAATTCATTTTTCTCCCTTTTTTCCTCTTTCAACAGAGAATATCCAGCTAACATTTCTTCAAAACCAATATATTTTTGTTGTGTTAAATCATCCTTCACATTTTCAAGTTAGACACTGCAAAAGTATACACTTTCAGATTCCCTCCTAATCTTTTGATGATTTTTTTACTGGAGAATTTTAGTTCAAGGATCATATTATCTGCATTTTTAAACTCTGTAGGCTAAAATAATTTGGAAAACAAACAATAACAACAGAAAATATACTTCCCAAGTCCTGAAAATTAACTTCTGAAGACATGTCAGGACAGTGAAAAAGAAAAAGAAACTGTTGCCCAACTTGCCCACCTGACTCAAGTTGCAGCCCATAGCCCACAGCTTCCCTCCTTCCCTCTGCTCAGAGCACGGAGGCCAGTGCAGAGGGGACTGCTCCTTTCTGTCCATGGAGGCCAGAACAGAGAGGACTGCTCCTTTCTGTCCATGGAGGCCAGAACAGAGGGGACTGCTTCTTTCTGTCCATGGAGGCTCCTTTCTGTCCATGGAGGCCAGTGCAGAGGGGACTGCTCCTTTCTATCCATGGAGGCCAGTGCAGAGGGGACTGCTCCTTTCTATCCATGGAGGCCATTGCAGAGGGGACTGCCCCTTTCTGTCCATGGAGGCCAGAACAGAGGGGACTGCTTCTTTCTGTCCATGGTGGCTCCTTTCTGTCCATGGAGGCCAGTGCAGAGGGAGCCACTCCTTCTCATCTTGTCCACTTCTACCTCTCACCACGTGTGATACACACTTTGCAATGGCTCAGCTTTCTTACATGCATTTCACCCAACAAATGACAAACCTACTGCTTTACTTGTGCAGATGACAGTGCAACACACACTAAGAATCAACAGTCTTAGTTGGTCAAGGTCAATATATATAATACTTATTTTCAGATGAAAAACTCAGGCCTACAAAAGTAACATACCTACAACTTAAGGAATTATTAGGCCATGGACAAAATTGCCTAGGTAAGTGCGGTTTGTAGCAGAATACTTCTTTAAGTATTACATTAAGTATATGGCCTTGTTCCAAACCAGAGCTTAATGTTAGAAAACTTAAAATTTCACTACTGGTGTTGTACTCACAGCTACTAAACCTGAAATTCAGCACCAGTTTTTGAAATAGGTCAGAAGGGAGACAAAAGGAAATAAATCATCATTTTCAAAATGTACAGTTGTCACTGAGTCTCTAAAAACTTTTTCAACAGGTTCTCCCTGATTCCTATTCTTGCAACCATCGGACACTATCCTCCAGTTTCCTTTAAACCTTGCTGTCCTTGTTCTTAAATAAAGAGGCTGAGCTGCAGGGGAAAAGCCTTCCCACTTCTGAAAATTGTAAAGCTGGTTAATTCTAAGCATCAAAACAGAAAAGGATTCCATCACATCCTTCTCATCACTGTTTCAATATTAAAGCTTTGTTTTCTTTTTTGTTTGTTTGATTTAATGGTGTCTAGGGCCTCAGGCCTGCTAGACACTAAGCCTGGTCTCCATTGCTTACAATGAAGCCTGAGCAACATACTATCCTGAAACAATCAGTAAGCAAGTGCAAACTACCCATACAAATTTACCATAATAGGCCGAATAGAAAGAACAGAAGGGAGAAGTTTTGAGGTATACAGTTCTACTCTTAGAAAATTTTCTATGTAGCTTCATCTAAGGTTAGTTAGAAAAAAACTTTTTGTCTTATTGCTAACAGGTCTCTTTCCAAGTCCCTTTCCAAGGTCTCTACTTGAACAGAATCTGGATGGAAAAGGAAGAAGAAAAAAAAAATAACTCAAAAGCAGCCTTTTACCAGGCTCTAGGTTTGGGAAAAGAAATAAGTGGCAAGCAATACTTCTGGATAATTCAATTTGTCTTCTTAGAACAAAGTTTTAGTCAACTTTTACAGTTTCTTTCCTCTGCTGCCTCAAATTAATATTTCCTCCATATCAGGGTGTTTAAAGCTTCCATTTCATAGTAATGACAAGAGGGTTAGTTCTAAAAGCGCTAACAACTCAACTGGTGGGTTGGCTATCAAGTATGGTTCATTACGCTTTTAGGTTAAAAGGAATAAGGTCCTACAACGCCGCCTGTCTGTAGACCCAGGAAAAACTATAAAGAGTTATGAAACCAGATCACTAGGACATAAGGCCTCCCTATCCCAATCACAACCAAGCCTTGGTGCAAAGCAGACGCTTCTTCCCTGCTTACTTTACAGTAAGTAAACTTAATTAATTGAATAAAAGCAGGATCTGGTTTGATTATTTCCCATTAAGGGAGAACCTGATGAAATATTACATATATACGTAGGGCACCAAACAATTTTTATGGACTAAGTAAGTCATTTGTAAACGCATACGGATGGACGGAAGATCCGCTCATCCAAAAATCTTTCAGAAATCGGGGAAGTGAAGATGACTTCAGCAGCCACAAGTTAAAAAAAAAAAAAGAAGAAAAGAAAAGCCCTGCAGCAAAACAGTATGGAAAAGTACAGCCTCTCACGTGTCTCTCCTAGATACAAGTACTTAGCTCCGAGTCCATTGCAATCTTACCACCCCTCCAGAATTGCTCTTCGCCACCTTACACTGACAGAAAACTACCAACCTCGCGGTCGGTCCCCCGGGGACTCTCCTATTATCTTACCCCTCCCGCTTTAGCTCCGCCCCAGCCCCAGGAATGAGGTGGCCTTACTGGCCCCAGAGAGACCACCCTCCTGCCCCAAAGTGCCACCCTGGGAATCTAACCAACCCCTCCGCCCTTAACCCTGTGGAAGAAGCATCCTAGGCTAGCAAGCTCCTCACCAACTCCGTGCACTCTCTGGTCCTCCCACCCCCACGTGTCAGCTACCCTCCCCCACATCCCCACACCTCACGACTCAGGCCGAGCAAAGAAAGGGGGCAGCCGAAAGCCTGGTCCCCAAGGCAGATCGTAAGCTCCGTGGGCTCGGTCCCACCGCAAGTCCCCTCCCACCTTAGGCCCTTCACCGTCCCTTCCGCCCTCCTCGGGGTGAAACCAGGCCCTTGCCTCAGAAACCTCCTCTTCCTCGTCGTCGTCGTCCTCCTCTTCCTCGCTGTTGTTGCTGCTGGTGCCGCCGCCGCCTCCTCCTCCTCCACCGCCGCTGTTGTCGCTGTCGCTGCTGCTTTCGCTGCTGCTGGGGGGTCGGCAAGTCCGGTTGCGCTTGGCCTTGTGGTGCGGCTGCTGCGGTGGCTTCTTCTTCAGGAGCAGGTCGCAGACTCGCACCATCCCACGAGGAGACGAGGCCGAGCGAGCCCCGCCGCCGACCTCCGCCGCCGCCGCGGGGGGGGCCGCCACTGCCGCCGCCGCCGGGGGGCTCCCTTCTCCCTCAGCCGCCGCCGGAACCGTCGCCTTCTCCATCCCCGCGGGAAGAGGGGGGGGACGCGGACGGGGGAGGGGCGTGCGGGCTCCGCTCTACAGCGACTTGGGTCGCGCCGGGGCCGACACAGCGCTCCGGGCCGCCGCCGCCGCCGCCACCGCCTCGGTCACCTCTACTGCCGCCGCCGCCGCCGCTCCGCCAGCTCTCACCTCGTCTCGCGATACTAAGGGCGGGGAGCTTGGCGATGGGAGGGAGAGAGGGAGGGAGGGAGCGAGCGGGAGGGCGAAGGGGGGGCGAGACGGAGCCGTGCCCGGGAAAGCCGTGCTCGAGCAGGCGTCCGGAAGGTGCCACCGGGGAAGTGCGCCTGGAGTGGCTTCCGCTGGGGAGACCGAGTCTGAGCGGGGACCGCAAGCAGGGGCTGCGGGCGGGCGAGCGGGCGAGCGGGCGAGCGCCGGGACGGCTTGTCTTCTCCGCGCTACTTCCCCCACACACAGCCCTGCAGCCCTCCCTCCTTCCTTCCTGGCTTCTGATTAGAACGCAGCCGCAGGCGGAAGCGCGGGTGACGCCATCAGCCGGCGCCCCGGTGGCCGCGCGCGGATCGCTGCCTGCCTCTCCAAAGTGCAGACTCCAGGGCCGGGGAGTGGGCCCCCCGCGAGGGTGCTGGGGTGCAGGGAAGCGGAGGCAGTGGATGAAGAGCAGTGGGCTCGGGCTGAGTGGGAGGCGAGCGCGGGAACGCGGGGCAGCTGTGCGAGCGGGAGGTCTGGCCCCCCAGATCCGGGAGGTGGGGCCTCGCCCCGGACCTCCTGGACAGACTTTCCTGCCTGGCCATTTTCTCCAGCTTAAGCTTTGGCTCTTAAGAGATAACTTCGTGAAAGGAAAGAGACTCCTTGTGAGGTCCAAAAGAAAACTGTTTCACCTCAACCATACCTTGGAGAGATCACGTCCTCACTTTTAAAACTCTTGCCAGAGTTTGAGTCTCGGATCACAGACTTCCAGAACCTGACTTTTACACCTTTTGTAATATGTGTGAGCTGAATCTAGTGAAGTTTAAGACTATACAGTTACGAAGGTGTGTGTGTGGGAGCTGTGCCAGCATTGTATGCATTTCTCGGTCTGGATTCTGACATCATTTTAAGTACCTGGAGAACTCGCAGACGGATTGAAATGTAGCTTTCTTCTTGAAACAAAGTCTCCAGTGTATCCCAGGCTAGCCTTGAAGTGGCGATCTTCCTGAGATTATATAGGTCTGTACACCACCGTGTCATGTTTATGTAGTTTATTGAACTCAGAATTAGCAATTTCTGGTCTAGTACGAGTAGTGGCATAAGGAAAATAAAGCAAACATCGAAGACAGATGTACTGGCACAAGATAAAAAAAGTGCCTCAACTGACAGAGTTGCCATTTTAAGACTTCTAAGTTTAGCTGGGTGCCCTTTTTTTTTTTTTTTTGTATTTTCTTTTTAGTACTGGCATACCATATGAAATGTGGGCAGTTGCCAGTACGCTACGGAGTACCACAGAAAAATTGGTGATGACTAAGTCAATTCATTCAAGCAAAAATTCATTATGTGCCTACTGTGTGTGTTATCTATGAAACCAGAGTCTGTTTCCAGGGGCTTCTCTCTGTACTGTGTACAATAGTAAATATACAAAGTGCTACACATCTGTCTATTTGCTGAGTTCCTGTATACAATATAGTACAAGACAGTGTATTATGTATCTTATGGCCATAGATTTGGACTATATGGTTTCAGCGGGATCTTGTCCATTTTCTATAGTCTTCAACACCTTTGTCTTACTTTCCACCTAAATACCCGTTGCAATCTTTGAATGCCAACCCCCTTTCATTATATGACTGACTTCGAATTTCACAAGAAGACTGAAGCCACTACAAATTCCTTCAATTTTCCAAATGTTAGAAATGGGCTGATCTTTTCTCAGTATGGAAAGAATGACAAAACTTGCCCTTATGCAAGGTCAACTCTCCAACTATATTCTGGTTCCAGTGTCTCTCTTTGGCCTGGTTTTTGTTTTTCTGAGTTCAGTCCTTCACAAAGTTTGGCTCCCTTTTGTAACTTACTCAGGTTCATTCCTTCATAGTCATGTTCTTTATGTATGAACACACTTTAGAGCAACTTCATTATTTGAACAAAAATAGTTCTTGCTTTACTGTATAGAAATGAAAGATAATCTTTTCGGGGACTTGTCAGATAAAACCAAACTATTAGAATAGTCAAGTCTCCTGGGATGATTTGTATCAATTTTTGAATATTTATTATTTAGTTATTTTTACGTATTTTCTCCCTTTGTCAACGTTGTAGCCAAGACTGGCTGGCCATTTATTAGGCACATGGATCAACTAAACCTCACATGTTTTCAAGAGATCATGTCCCGGTGATTGAATTCTAGGAAATAAAGTGTGAGTGTTGGTAGTATGCTTGTTTTCAGGCCTAATGGGAGTCCTACTGAGCTCATGATCCACCATCTTGATACCAGTGAAATACCACGTGGTCTTGAAACCATTTGTTGCTGGTATCAGAATCTGAAGAGAGCGTTGTTTGAGAGGCTGATCCTGCCTCAACGTCCCAAGTGCTCAGATTGCAGACATGCACAACCACCCACAGCTTCAGGTTACATTTTGAGCCCCTACTTTACCTGATGCTTTGAATATTAAACATCTATTATTAAAGTTTCCAAGGGTGTCCCAGTATAAGAATTTCCTTCTTTTGTCTAATTTCCAAGTGATTGTGGGGGAGTACAAATGAAGGCCAAAAAAATCACCATATTAATGATAGGAGGAAATTGCCTGATATAGCATATTCATCACCAGTAAGAATATTAAAACCGGGCTGGAGAGGTGGCTCAGTAGTTAAGATCACATATTGCTCTTATACAGAAACTGAATTCAATTCTCAGTGCCCATGACCAACTGTAATTACAAATGCCTCTGGAAAACACATAGAAACAACTAAAAATGAGTTCTAAAACATTCAAGTAATTATACTCACATATATGAAATATATATATGTATATATATATTCAATTATATTGCCTCTGAGAATGAGGGAAATTTATACCTCCAGCCCCCAGAAATGCTTGACAAAGACTGGAGGAAGGAATGAAAGAATTTGATCACTGAGCAGCCTTAGTACATGATTAAAAACAGCTTAAATCACACATTCTTCACAGATTTAGTAGTTATTCTACTCACGTGCCTCTGCAAATGTAGAAAAAGACCAGGAATGGATCATGGTTCTTTTACAGAGAGCAAGATCTCAACAAGGTTCTTTTCCCACGAGTATCATTGACCATTTTCATTTCCAATCATAAACGTTGGACTATTTATCTCTCTAATCGCTCTTACTAAGTCTTTCTTCTGCATAGCTCAGGGCTCAAACTTCAGGAGTTCTACATTAGCTCATACCTTTTCCCTACTATTTTTCTATTTTGCCTCTCTCTATATTTTTAGTTCCACCAACCATGGTTAAGGCTAATGATTCTACAGTCTTTATTCCTAACTTATTAAGATTCAGAACTACCAATGAATACTAGAATGTGTAAGCTAATTTTTTCAGAGCTTTCAGTACAATCTAAACATACTCAAGGATACTAAGTCATTCCCACCCTGTCCTACCTAGTTTTATTGTCAACTTGACAAAAGCTAGAGTCATCTGAAAGGAGGGAACCTCAATTGAAAAAAAATGCCTCCATAAGAACTAACTGTTAGGTATTTTCTTAGTTACTGATGCATGAGGGCCTAGCCCATTGTGGGTGGTGCTGCTCCATGGGCTGGTTGTCCTGGGTTCCATAAGAAAGCAGACTGAAGCCGGGCAGTGGTGGCACTTGGGAGGCAGAGGCAGGCGGATTTCTGAGTTCCAGGACAGCCAGGGCTATACAGAGAAACCCTGTCTCAAAAAAAAATAAATAAATAAATAAAAAATAAATAAAAATAAAAAAGGCAGGCTGAGCAAGCCATGGAAGCTAGTAAGCAGTATCCCTCCATAGGTTCTGTATCAGTTCCTGCCTCTAGGTTCCTGCTGGATTGAGTACCTGTCTTGACTTCCTTCAATGATGAACTGTGCTGTGAAACTGTAAACCAAAAAAAAAAAACCCTTTCCTCCCCAAGTTTCTTTGGTTATTTCCGTGTTTTACCAAGGCAGTAGCAATCCTAAGACACCGCCACTCCCTCCTCTCTATATTGAATTACATTTTTGTACTCATAGCCGCTGTCTGTTATGACAACCTCAACCTCGTATTTCACCTACACTGTTGGAGTAGTCAGTCCTGCTTCTGATCACCCAGGCTACTCCACTGTACCCTCCATACCCCCACCTGACTTCTCATCTGAACAACGACAACAAAAACCAACATATATTCATTGTAGAATATTAAGAAGTACAAAATGCACACAAAAATATCAACTACAGGTAGCCACTGTTGACATTTTTATACAGATCTTTGCATAGTGTTTTTTTGAGTATTCAAAAACAAAAAGTCCACTGATGTATTTTAAAACAATAATGAATGTATTTTTGTCATTTTGCACAACTGTCATCTATAATATATAATGAAAAGTGATGGTTATGTCAATTTATTTCAGATGAATTCTGTTCTATAGCCAGGTCTGACAGATGACACTGTCATGATGCTCTTTCGAGGTGACCAGATGCTTTATACAGGTGTGCTTTCTATAAGTCCTCACAATTTAATCTAGTCATATTCACTTATTTCTATTGTTTTGATTATTTTTTAAATTTTTTGTTGATTTTTAAAATTTGAGCATTTAAGACAAAAATCAACATTTTATCCAACATGAGGATGAAACCCGCTAGTGCACCAGGCACTGCATTAAGTGAGAAAACGGTGAGCAAACCAAACATAGCCCTCACACTTTGAAAGAGGTGCTGGTGCACAAAGAGGCAGGTACATGGCTACTGTAAATCTGACCTGGGAACTCTTGTTTGGGGAAGTGGGACTTCCCTCAGGTAGGACAGGGGAAAACAATCCCACTTTGATGGTTGACTAGGTTGCAAGATATGTCAACAATAGACCCTTCCTTGAATAGAGCTCTATAATAGGGAGTTCTTAGGGCAGAGGGAGAAGGCAAAAAATATGTTTAGAAAAAGGAGCATTATCCAAAATATCTTTGAAAAGCAGGCATAGGAGGTAGTGAAAGTAAAGTTGGTTACCACCAATCCTGAAGACCTGAGTTTAATCTAAAGGACCGTCAAGGTAGGAGGAGAGAACTGACTCCTACAAGTTGTCCCTGATCATTGTCCACATGCTGTTGTATGTAGCTGCCCATGAATGAATGAATATATACATACATACATACATACATACATACATACATACATAAATGTTTTAAAAGCATGCTAAGAAAAAGAGCCCGGGATGTGGCCCCATGGTAAAGTTTTTACCAAGACTCAAAAAGGACTGAAATTGAACTCCAGCACCAGGACTAATAAATGAATGAATACTTAATGCTAAGCTACAGACATGTAACATGTAAGCAAAAACATGGAAATGAGTGAAAAATGTTTACAGGATGAATCTGGAAAGATGGGAGAAAACAAATCCCACAGGCCTTGTGGGAGATGCTAAGGATCTTAGATGCTGAAATGACCTCTCTCTCTCTCTCTCTCTCTCTCTCTCTCTCTCTCTCTCTCTCTCTCTCTCTCTCTCTCTCTCTCTCTCCCTCTCTCTCTTTCTCTCTCTCTCTCTCCCTCTCTCTCTCTCTCTCTCTCTCAAACTTATTCATCAATGACTTCAATCTTCTTTTCCTTAATCTCTCCTGTCACTCATGTTTTATGCTCCCCTTTACCCTCTAGTCACTATTTTGTAACAATAATTCCCTTACTTCAGCCAAGTTAAACTTATTAAGTTAAACTTATTAAGCTGAGGTCTAGAGACTGACAGTCCAATTCATAGTCACTAACTACTGAGCACTTCTGAATAGTAGAATTGCTACATAAACTATTCAAGTAAGTATTGTTATATAGCCCAGGCTGGCCTCATATTCTCAACCCCCTGACCTCTGTTTCCCAAGTGCAGGGATTGTAGGATGTGCCACCATGCCCAGATCCATTACCTCTATTACTTTTAGGCTCAATTTTCTTTGGCACAAAGTTCTATTTAGTCCGAAATTATAATCAGTATTGCTTTTCTACATGTCCTTTGTTAGATAAAGGAAGAATACATGGATGGAAAACTTAAAGATTAGTGGATAACCAGAATGAAAAGAAAAATACTCCAAAGGTAATGGGTGACAAGATAATGAGTGTTGAAATCTTTGCTCAGTGTGCAAATGAGCTACCCACAGTTATGTTTTGTATTCCATTTTATGCTGGTTTAGCAATGCCTGTCCTTTGCAAGACTTAAAGTAGGTACTGCATAGACTCCTGTCCAGAGATGTGTGTGTTCCTGAGTTTTGTAACTTTTGAACTGACTGTCAAGAGAAACATTTTCAGGGTGCAGATTTGGAACAGATTAGACTATAACCATCTCTGTGGCCCCAGAATCCAGGGAGTTTTCAGAGTTTATCCTCTGAAATTCACACAAGAAACTGGCCAGATATCTCCTGGAACTCCACATATATGCAAGTATTTACAGTATAAAATTTAACCAAGAAAATGAAATGCAAGCAAGACTGTGTCTTCACACAAAACAGTAGTTTAAGAAGTCAGGTAGGGTTTCTGTAACATGTATGAAGCTTAGAGGATGCCACTCCATGCTTGTAACAAGGAAAAGGCCTGGCCAAACTGAATAATTCTTAGATTGCCAGAGTTGTGAGTTTACAGGGAGAACTATAGCCCCAAGGTTGGTGAGACAAACTGGTAGACATAGAGAACTCTGAAAATGGAGACATCTGTGGAATGCAGTGCTTGGTTAGGAAAACCTCAGCTGCAATCCATGAGCTTGCTGGAGACACAGCCCGGACAAGCCGGAGAATTCAGATCTTATAGGGATACAATGACTGGGGAGGGGGTCCAAATTATCCACTCTAAACACTAGCAAGTCCTCATGCTGGATAGCAGAGAAAATTGAACCTTTTGGGGATTGGGAGAGGCATATGTTTGTTTCTCAGAGCTTTCTGGCCTGCCCTCAGGAGAAATGACCTAATTTATTGGGATTTCCTCAAAGTAAAGCAGCTTCTACTGTAGCAGTAGAGGGAAATGGATATCTGCCTGGGGTTATTTAGAATAAAGCACTGAGAGCTCATAGTGTGAGTTCATAGGCTCACTAACAGCTGGACTGGGTCATAAGACTGTAAGATGTGTCTCCTCCCACTGCATGTCTGCAGTTCCTTTGACTCAGTATAGTATGGTCACCTTTCAGCAAAATTACGTGGCGTGTAAAACGCAAAGGACCTTAGAATGAGATTTGACAGGAAGCTTTCTGACTAAATGTTCTAGCAACGGAAGTAGATGAGTCTTAAGGACATGCTTTGGAAAGGACCTAAATTTACCAGCACCTTCCTGATCTCAAACTCAAATGGTGGGCAGAGAGAACAGACCCCTGAAAGTGGTGCTCCAACCTATGCTCGAGACATGATGCGCAAACACACATGTATGTGACAAACAAATACAACTAAAACTGGGAGTTGTGGTTGGTTATGTGATCTCAGTGTATTCGTGGAAACAGAAATCCCTGAAACATCAGTGGGTGATCATCAATCTTTATTTAAATGAGCACTGTAGCTGTCAAGAAAGAGAAAGCTACTGAGCTACAGGGTTTGGGCAAAACACATAGCAACAGTGAAGAGGGGGGATGCAGATGTCTGGGATGAACTGCATGCTTTTAGCTGTACTAGAGAAAAGGGGGGAAGGGAGGGGGAAGGGAGGGGAAGGAAAGGAGGGAGGGAGCCAGAGGTCGGAAGGTGCTTAAATAAAGATCACAACAAACTCTGTATTTTAAATTTAATCCGTGAATCTGTTCAGATCAAGAGGGATTTAAGGAATTTCTTCAAAAATAATGCTAAAAGCAACTCTCCCATCTTTAGATCCAGAACAATCATATCTGAAAACGAGATGCAGAATATGATATTCCCAAAATATGAGGATGTTCTCTTTTGTTCCTGGTTTTCCAAGAGCTTCTATCTAACACAACTTTTGTATCTTTAAATACCCTTTTCTGTATTTATTGAGATAGTTTTCTTTTTCTTTTCTTTTTCTTTCTTACTTTGATAAATTGCGTTGATTGATTATTGGGTATTATGTTAAGTGTGTACTCCTGAAGTCAGTTCTCTATATCAACTGTGTGAGCGTTGGGATTAAACTCAGGTCTTTCTGGGCTTGGTGCAAATATCCTATTTATCTACTGAACTAAATGGTAAGTACATGCTTTTTAAAGACAGCTGAATAAAGATCTCTTTCTATTTATCCATTTGTTGGCCACTTCTGGTCACCATTTCTTGATCTCATTCTGGTTTCCATTTCTCTATATCAGTTTTAAGATCCACTAAGCCTTGTTATTATTAGTATTTATTAATTATGAATTATTAAAATATTAATAATAAAATATTAATCATGGTTAATTTTGCTAAAAGACTCCCTCCACCATTTCATTTAGTACGCATCTGTTGGTAATGATTTTTTTCACCTTTTAAAGCATGTCTAAAGTCTTCATTCATTTTTGATTTTGAGGGCTATTTTTAGTAAGTAAAGTACTCCAAGTTGTGGGGGAATTATTTTAGTACTTTTAGTATATTATTATTATGTCCTGTAGCTCACATTCCTCCTGATAAGAGACCAATTCTCATCATTTTTCTTTATATCAAACACCTTTTCCCTTTGATTAGCATACAATTTTCTTTTTATCACTATTTCAATGAAAGTAGGAAGTGGGGGGACCCTCAAGAATGTACCAGAGACCTGGGAGGTGAGAGACTCTCAGGACTCAAAGGGAGAGGCATTAGATGAAGTGCCCTACAGTGGAGAGAAGGAACTTGTAGAGTCTACCCCCAGCAGAAAGACAGGAAATCAAGTGGAGGGATGGGGTGGCCATCTCACAGTCAAAAACTGTGTCCCAGAATTGTTCCTGTCTAAAAGAACTGCAGGGACAACAATAGAGAAGAGCCTGAGGAAAAGGAGGTCCAGTGACAGGCCCAAATTAGGATCCAGCTCAGGGAGAGGTCCCAAGGCCTGACACTATTACTGATGCTATGGTGTGCTTACAAGCTGGGGCCTATCATGACTGCCTTCTGAAAGACCCAACAAGCAGCTGAAAGAGTTAGATGCAGACATTTACACCCAACTAATGGACAGAAGCTGCTGACCCCTGTGGTTGAATTAGGGAAAAGCTGGAAGAAGCTGAGGAGGAGGGCGACCCTGTAGGAGGACCACCAGTCTCAATTAACCTGGACCCCTGAGATCTCTCAGACACTGGACCACCAACCAGGCAGCATACACCAGCTGATATGAGGCCTTCAATACATATGCAGCAGAGGACTGCTAGGTCTGGACTCAGTCAGAGAAGATGCACCTAACCCTTGAGAGATTTGGGGACCCAGGGAGTGGGGATGAGGGTGGGGATGGGGACATCCTCTTGGAGACAGAGGTTGGGGGGAGGGAGAAAGGAGGTGTGGGATGTGGAATAGTCGGAGTGAGGACCGGAAATGGGATAAAGTCTGGACTGTTAAAAAAAAAAAAAAAGATTAAATTAAGAATAAATTTTAAAAATGTAATAAAGAAAAAAGAAATAAAGAACCAGACCAATATTTGTTCTGGTGTGAAGCATACCTAACTGAGGCAAAATATGTCTGTTGCCTCGTCGTCTTCTGAAGAGGCGTTCACCTCTGACTGCAGATAGCAGGCATTCAGACAGCCCTCACGTGTCCTACAAATGATGTTTGCTCTAGTCACGAGCCTTCCCTCCTGCATGCAGGTACTGTCCTTACGTGAGTGACTGGAATTCACCTGGACATTCAAGAGATTCTTTTGGGATCTTGGAGGCTTTTCTCTACGGTGCCTCCCCAACGACTCTAGTCTTCCTAACTTGCCTAGAGACAGCCTCTTCTCATTCCCGATTTCTTCTCCCTAGACTCTAGAGAAACTTTTCTAGACACTTCGTTAGCATTATGGCTTAGCGTGACTCATTTGTTTGCCTTTCTTCTGGTGGATGTCACTATCCTTCAGTGTCTGATGCTGAAAGCCATTGTTCTGTAAATCTGTTTGCTCCTAGTTGTTTTAGGAGGAAAGGCAACACCAGTCCTCCCCCACTTGCTTTGACAAGAAACAAAAGTCCAAATTGAGTTTTTAAAGTGGACTCACCTTCTTACAGTTCTGGTTGTGAGCCTAGCCTTTAACAGCCGAGCCCTCTTCCCAGTCCATATTAAGCTTCTCACTGTTCTTAGGATAGAGTCCACACTTCTTAGGGAAGTTATCAAAACTCACCACCTCTTGCTTATCTCAAGCCACCTTTTCCTAACCTCAGGCAAACCAGCCACCTTTCGTTTGTCCAGGCTGAACAGGCACTTCCATCTCTACCCTCCTTTTCACACGGTTACTTCGCTCTAGTCTCCAGAGTTTGGCTTAGTATCGTTGTTCAGGGACATCATCCTCAGGTTCCCCCAGTAAGTTGTGTATATTAGTTAGTTTTCATTACTGTAATGAAATGACTTGTGGAGGCTAAGTTTTCAAAGGAAAGAGGTTTATGGCTCACAGTTTTTGAGACCAGACAACCCCACCCTCCAGGCAGTTTAACCTATGATGATAGCCCTCTTGGCTATAGCACAGCACAGGTGATTGGGTTGTACTAGGAACATGTGTGAGAACAAGAAATCACGTCACAGAACTGGAAGCCACGGAGGCCCTAGGCTGTCACAAGCTTTTCCAAGGACTTTGAGTTAACCTATGAATTTCTCACTGTGTCTCATCTTTTAAAATCATACCTTCCAACATTTCTACACTAAGGTCAGGGTCTCAAGGCATGAAACTTTTCCAGACGAGCACACACGATATCCAAAACATAGCATGATGATTTTATGCTTGCCCCTAAACTTTAGAATCAACACTAATATTGAGATGCTGTAATATACTGAATAATTTCTGAGGCTCTTGCAAATTGTAAAATTTCTGTGCTGTAATCCAACACACATTCCTAAAACAAAAACAAAAACAAAACAAAAACCAAACCTAAAATGTCATTTTGAAAGAATATGTTTGTGAAGACAATATAGGAATTTATTAAATTTATTTGAATGGGATCTAGTTGCATGAAACAGTTCTATGAAGACTTCACTGAAATTAAATGTCGATATTTATACTTACCTCATTTACAAATCACTTATATTTAATAGATAGTCATATTATAAAGACTAAAGAATGGATATAGAATCAATCCACACCTCTAGAAACTTAAGATGTATTTAGTGAAATTCCAGCTGATAAATGGAAAAGGAGAGAGCTAAATTTGCAGATAATAATGAGTGTATTTAAATAATCCTTGTGTTAATTAATTATCTGGACCGCTTAGAAGAAAAAGAAACAGAAATTAGGCACAAGTGGTTAAATGAAGAAAAAGTACAGAGATCAAGTGGTTGAAATGTTGTCTATGTGAGGAGTCAGTGTTGGAGAAAAGGCCAGTAGACGATTGGGAAGTCATGAGCTGAATCCATGCAAGCAGGCAATAAGGAAAGACCACAGCCAATCTAGAACACTTAATGCTCTAGAAGTGAGGGATGGACAGCCTGAAGCTCTCCATAGTACCCAGAACTCAGTGGTGACTATGTGAGGAAGGTCTGATTCTAGGAAACCAGATAGAACATAGTTAGATTTTCCCAGAGTTTCCCCTTGACATTCTTACATTCTCTTTGGAAAGTCTCCCTCCCTCCCTCCCCCCCCCCCCCCCTCCCCCCCTCCCTCCCCCGACCACGACAACAAACAAACAACGACCC
>NW_021620751.1:2981260-2996915 GCF_004785775.1 Grammomys surdaster
ACACACACACACACACACACACACACACACACACACATTTTCTGTATGTCTCTCTTCTCTTTCTCCTCTTTCTCTTTCCTTTTACACTTTTACATATTGATTTTTACTCTAGTCACAATAACTAAGGTAAGAAATGAGCCTAGATGTCTTTCAAGAGATGAATGGATACACAGTGGAAGTTTATTCAGTTCGAAACAAAGTTGAAATTATGTCATTTTTAGGAAAAATGACTAGAACTAGAGATCACTGTGCTAGGCAAAATAAGCCAAACCCAGAAAGACAAACCCCACTTTCCTTCTAGTATCCAGCGTCTAGACAGGAATATATATTAATGTAGGAGGAGTTTGAGGAAGGAGTGGTCTAAAGGAACCGGAATATATAATGGGGAAACCAAAATAAAAATATGATTTTTCTCACATCCAAAAAATATATATGAGAAAAGAAATCAGAAAGGGGAGTTTGTGTTCCAATTGTGTGCCAGCCGAATCTGGCATGTCCCCGCTTGCTACAATCTTGTCATAAGGATTACTATTCACAGGCCTTCTTCCACGTTCGCATCACTGAACTCATAGTCATCCTTGGAGTTTGTCTCTGGCTCCACTCCCGATTTATAGTTGTGGCCTTGTCCTTTGCACTAGACTTCGCTCTATTTGGCTTCCTATTTCTGATTCCTGGCTTGCTCAAAAAAAAAGTACTAATGTTTATTCTCCAAATCACTTCATTTTTATGATTCTGCAAGGACCCAGTACCCGCTCTGGTCAGGAGCCACTGACTCTCTCAGAATCAGTGGACCTTACATGAAGATTCGCATCAGTGGTTATTTATATAGTTTTACTTTATTAATACCATTCTCACAAATGCAATGGCAAAGTCCAGATCACTGCTTACTGTGGTTTTTGGCTTCTTTTCTTCAGTAATCAGAGTAGGTTGCAAAGGCACTGGATTCTGAGTGAAGACCTAGAGCTAGGATCATAGGGTCTAGTACAATGAATCTGGGTACTATACACACATATACATGCACATGGTAAACCTCAAAGTGAAAGTTTCTGTATGGATCAAGAAATTCATTATTGTCTAGATAAAGGAATAGTCCTGAGCACTGGGTAGCTACTGTGAGTGGGGTCACAGTCTACTCTGAATCATCTCCCTCATCTTCAAGAGTAGTGAGCTAAATTTTTCATGTATTCAACAGGTTTATTGAGAAACTACTATATATGTACTGATTATGAGACCAGAACTTGAGGATACAACAATGAACATGCATGGACCCTGATGTGCCTGAGCTTAAATCATGCCAGTTTCAAAGAATGAAAAGAGGTTGTTATTCTCATTACTTCAGCGAGCTAAGGAAAGGATGTTGCCGGCTGGGTCTAAGAAGCAAGTAAAAGCCAATCATAGGGACTAGAGGAATGGCTCAACAGTTAGAGAAAACCACAGTTCAGATTCCAGGACTTATGTCATGTGGCTCACAGCCCCCTATAATTACCAGTCCTAGAGATCTGCTATCCTTCTGACTTCCATGGGCACATGTATGCATGCAGAACACGCGCACACACACACACACACACACACACACACACACACACACACCATAAAACGAATTAAAAGAGGGATAGTCATAGAGGGATATTGTAAGGATTTCTATCTGTATTCAGAGAAAGGTACACTGGGAATGAGGTGTATTCCAGAGCATGCTGGGGTTTGTGCTTTGCAAGATATTAGTTGCCGATGTGGAAGTAACCCAAAGGGCATATATCTACTAGCCAGAGGCTGATTTGGTAGATCCAAGAAAGATACTATGTTGTCTTAGACCACTGCATAAGCAGGAGAGGTCAGTTGAAGTGGTAGAATTCAAGTAAAATGTTGAAGTGAGTTAAAAAGGCTTGCCGATTGGTTAGAGGTAGAATATAATACTGCTCAAATTACAGAAACTTCAATTAGCCAGTCACTTTATAAAAATGATCACCTCTCAAGCTTTGCTAAGAAAATGGAAGCCATCAGAGAAAACCTTCTTTCTTACCTGTGGAGATCTGCCCTTAATACGGGCTGAGGGGAGGTTGTGTCTTCAAGGAGAGGGTGCTTACAGTTAAAGTAAGAGAGTAGAGGACAAGGTTAGACATGTTTCTAAAGGTGATTGGGAGATTGCTGCAGGTAGTTTTTCTCTCTACCCACATTTGCTCCGGGAAGGTGGCCCCCTACCGGAGATAGATCTGTAAGACTTGGCTGTCGTCCTGAGCTCCTTACTAAAGTCTGGAAGATGGGGGATGGGTCTATTGAGCTGCAAAAAGGAGATGAAAGCAAATGATAAGAAGTGGTGGGTGGGAAATACTTTGTCATACAAGGCAAGTATGGGTGGAAGGTACAGGAAAAACACTTTTAAGGAAACTGGATAATGATCGGAGGTAATGAGAAGATAGGACCTGTGGCTAGATACAAAAACCAGGGGCTCTTACAGTAGAGCTCTGTACTCCCCCCTTTTTTTAAAATAGAGTTGTTTGGTTGTCTGGAGTCTAATTTCTTGAGCTCTTTGTATATATTGCATATTAGCCCTCTATCAGATGTGGGATTGGTAAACATCTTTTCCCAATCTGTTGGTTGCCGTTTTGTCCTATTGACAGTGTCCTTTGCTTTACAGAAGTTTGCAATTTTATGAGGTCCCCTTTGTCAATACTTAGAGCATATGCCATTGGTGTTCTGTTCAGGAACTTTTCCCCTGTGCCCAAGTATTCGAGGCTCTTCCCCACTTTCTCTTCTATTAGTTTCAGTGTATTTGGTTTTATGTGAAGGTCCTTTATCCACTTGCACTTGAGCTTTGTACAAGGAGATAAGAATGAATCAATTTGCATCCTTCTACATGCTGACCTCCAGTTGAACCAGCACCATTTGTTGAAAATGCTGTCCTTTATCCTCTGGATGGTTTTAGCTCATTTGTCAACAATCAAGTGACCATAGGTGTGTAGGTTCATTTCTGGGTCTTCAGTTCTATTCTATTGATCCTCCTGCCTGTCTCTGTACCAATACCATGTAGTTTTTTTTTTTTTATCACTATTGCTCTGTAGTACAGCTTGAGGTCAGGGACGTTGATTGTCCCAGAGTTCTTTTATTGTTGAGAATAGTTTTCATTATCCTGGGTTATTTGTTATTCCAAATGAATTTGCAAATTGCTGTTTCTATCTCTATGAAGAATTGAGTTGGAATTTTGGTGGAGATTGCATTCAATCTGTAGATTGCTTTTGGCAAGATGGCCATTTTTACTATATTAATCCTTCCAATCCATGAGCATGGGAGATCTTTCCATCTTCTGAGATCTTCTTCAATTTTTTTCTTCAGAGACTTGAAGTTTTTGTCATACAGGTCTTTCACTTGCTTGGTTAGATTTACACCAAGGTATTTTATATTATTTGTGACTATTGTAAAGGGTGTCATTTCCTTAATTTCTTTCTCAGCCTGTTTATCCTTTGAGTAGAGGAAGGCTACTGATTGGTTTGAGTTGATTTTATATCCAGCCACTTTGCTGAAGTTGTTCATCAGGTTTAGGAATTCTCTGGTGGAAGTTTTGGGATCATTTAAGTAAACTATCATATCTGTAAATAGTGATATTTTGACTTCTTCCTTTCCTATTTGTATCTCTTTGACTTCCTTTTGTTGTCTAATTGCTCTGGCTCGGACTTCCAGTACTGTATTGAATAGGTAGGGAGAGAGTGAGCAGCCTTGTCTAGTCCCTGATTTTAGTGGGATTGCTTCAAGTTTCTTTCCATTTAGTTTGATGTTGGCTACTGGCTTGCTGTATATTGCTTTTACTATGTTTAGGTATGGGCCTTGATTTCCTGATCTTTCCAGGACTTTTGCCACGAAGGGATGTTGAATTTTGTCAAATGCTTTCTCAATATCTAGTGAGATGACCATGTGTTTTTTCCCCCTCTGAGTTTTTTTTATATAGTGGATTACGTTGATGGATTTCTGTATATTGAACAATTCCTGAATTTCTGGAATAAAGCCTACTTGATCATGATACATGCTTGTTCTGATATGTTCTTGGATTTGGTTTGGGAGAATTTTATTGGGTATTTTTGCATCAATATTCATAAGGGAGATTGGTCTGAAGTTCCCTTTCTTTGTTGGGTCTTTGTGTGGTTTAGATATGAATGTAATTGTGGCTTCATAGAAGGAATTGGCTAGTGTTCCTTCTGTTTCTATTTTGTGGAATAATTTGAAAAGGGTTGGTATTAGGTCTTCCTTGATGTTCTGATAGAATTCTGCACTAAAACCATCTGATCCTGGGCTTTTTTTGGTGAGGAGACTTTTAATGACTGCTGCTATTTCTTTAGGGGTTATGGAGCTGTTTAGATGGTTTATCTGCTCCTGATTTAACTTTGGTACCTGGAATTTGTCTAGAAAATTGTCCATTTCATTCAGAATTTTCTGTTTTGTTGCGTATAGGCTTTTTTTTAGTAGGATCTGATGATTTTTTGAATTTCCTCAGTTTCTGTTGATATGTCTCCCCTTTCAGTTTTGATTTTTATTAATTTGGATACTGTCTCTGTGCCTTCTGCTTAGTCTGGCTAAGAGTTTATCTATCTTGTCGATTTTCTCAAAGAATCAACTCCTGGTTTTGTTGATAATTTGTATAATTCTTTTTGTTTCTACTTGGTTGATTTCAGCCCTGAATTTGATTATTTCTTGCTGTCTACTCCTCTTGGGTGTATAAAAGCTCTTTGTTCTAGAGCTTTTCAGGTGTGCTGTCAAGCTGCTAATGTGTGCTCTCTCCAGTTTTTTTTGTAGGCACTCAGTGCTGTAAGTTTTCCTCTTAGCATTGCTTTCATTGTGTCCCATACGTTTTGGTATTATGAGCCTTCATTTTCAACAAACTCTAAAAAGTCTTTAATTTCTTTCTTTATTTCTTCCTTGACCAAGTTATTGAGTGCAGTGTTGTTCAGTTCCATGTGTATGTGGGCTTTCCATTGTTTTTGTTATTATTGAAGACTAGCCTTAGTCCTTGGTGATCTGATAGGATGGTAGGGATTATTTCAATCTTTTTGTATCTGTTGAGGCCTGTTTTGTGACCAATTATATGATCTATTTTGGAGAAGGTACCACGAGGTGTTTAGAAAAAGATATATTCTTATGTTTTAGGTTGAAATGTTCTATACATATCTGTTAAATCCATTTGGTTCATAACTTCTGTTAGTTTCACTGTGTCTCTGTTTAGTTTCTGTTTCCATGATCTGTCCATTTCTGAGAGTGGGGTGTTGAAATCCCCCACTATTATTGTGTGAAGAGCAATGTGTGCTTTGAGTTTTAGTAAGATTTCTTTTATGAATGTGGGTGCCCTTTCATTTGGAGCATAGATATTCAGAATTGAGAGTTTATCTTAGAAGATTTTTCCTTTGACCAGTATGAAGTATCCTTCTTTATCTTTTTTAATAGGTTTTGGTTGAAGGTCGATTTTATTTGATATTAGAATGGCTACTCCAGCTTGTTTCTTGGGACCATTTGCTTGGAGAATTGTTTTCCAGCCTTTTACTATGAGGTAGTGTTTGAGGTGTGTTTCCTGTATACAGCAAAATTCTGGATCCTGTTTGTGTATCCAGTCTGATAGTCTGCATCTTTTTATTGGAGAATTGAGTCCATTGATGGTAAGAGATATTAAGGAAAAATGATTGTGGCTTCCTGTTATTTTTGTTATTAGAGGTAGAATTATGTTTGTATAGCTATCTTCTTTTGGGGTTGTTGGAAGATTACTTTCTTCCTTTTTCTAGGTTGTAGTTTCCCTCCAAGTGTTGGAATTTTCCATCTATTATCCTTTGTAGGGTAGGATTTATGGAAAGATACTGTGTAAATTTGGTTTTGCCATGGAATATCTTGGTTTCTCCATCTATGATAATTGAGAGTTTTGCTGGGTATAGTAGTCTGGGCTGGCATTTGTGTGCTCTTAGAGTCTGTATGACATCTTTCTAGGATCTTCTGGCTTTTATAGTCTCTGGTGAGAAGTCTTATGTAACTCTTATAGGTCTGTCTCTGTAAGTTACTTGATCTTTTTCCCTTACTGCTTTTAATATTCTTTCTTTGATTTGTGTATTTGGTGTTTTGATTATTATGTGACAGGGAGAATTTCTTTTCTGATCTAGTCTATTTGGAGTTCTGTAGGCTTCTTGTATGTTCATGGGCACCTCTTGCTTTAGGTTAAGAAAGTTTTCTTCTATAATTTTTGTTGAAGATATTTACTGGCCCTTTAAGTTGGGAATCTTCACTTTCACCTATGCCCATTATCCTTAGGTTTGGTCTTCTCACTGTGTCCTGGATTTCCTGAATGATTTGGGTTAGGAGCTTTTGGCATTTTTCATTTTCTTTGACAGTTGTGTCAATGTTTTCCATGGTATCTTCTGCACATGAGATTCTCTCTTCTACCTCTTGTATTCTGTTGGTTATGCTTGTGTCTATGACTCCTGATCTCTTTCCTAGTTTTTTTTATCTCCATGGTAGTCACTCTTTGAGATTATTTTATTGTTTCTACTTCCATTTTTAGATCCTGGATGGTTTTGTTCAATTCCTTCACCTGTTTGGTTGTGCTTTCTTGTAATTCTTTAAGGGATTTTTGTGTTTCCTCTTTAAGGGCTTCTACCTATTTACCTATGTTCTCTTGTATGTCTTTAAAGGAGTTATTTATGTCCTTTTTTTTTGGGGGTTTGGTTTTTCGAGACAGGGTTTCTCTGTGTAGCCCTGGCTGTCCTGGAACTCACTCTGTAGACCAGGCTAGCCTCGAACTCTTGAACTCAGAAATCCGCCTGCCTCTGCCTCCCAAGTGCTGGGATTAAAGGCGTGAGCCACCACTGCCCGGCTATTTATCCTTCTTAAAGTCTTCAATCATCATCATGAGAAGTGATTTTAAATCTGACTCTTTCTTTTCCAGTGTGATGGGGTACCCAGGACTTGCTATGGTGGGAGAACTGGGTTCTGATGATGCCAGGTAACCTTGGTTTCTGTTGCTTATATTCTTGTTCTTGTCTTTCCTGTCTGGTTATCTCTAGTGCTATCTGAACTCACTGTCTCTGAATAGAGCCTGTCTCTCCTGCTCTCTTGCTTGTGTCAGCACTCCTCAAAGTCCACCTGTCTCTGTGATCCTGTGATCCTGGGTAATAGAGCTCCTGGGACTTAGGCTGCCTCTGAGATTCTGAAATCCTATGATTCTGGGCATGTTAGAGCTTCTGGGAGTCCAGCTTCCTTTGGATGTTTTGGGATTGGGTGCAGAGCTATGATCCTGGGTGTGTTAGAGCTCCCGGGAGTCCAGCTTCCTCAACTGCTTTGAGTGCAGTGAATCCTCTGCTACTCTGAGTACAGTGGTTCCTCCACTGCTCTGAGTTCCCTTAGGATGGGTCAGGATATGATATCTTCACGGAAGCAGACCAGCTAGGAGTCTGCCCCAGCAAAAAGGACAGAGCAAGGGGCAGAAGGGGAGTAGTATTCAGGAGGGTGGGGTTTTGATGGGTGACAGGTCCTGAGTGCTCCAGGCTCCCAGCTGCAGCTCTGGGGCATAGTTTTGTGGGGGAAGGTTCTTACTGCTGCTCTGAGTACAGTGGTTCCCCTAGGAAGGGTCAGGATATGGTATCTTCACAAGAGCATACCAGCTAGGAGTCTGTCCCAGCAAAAAGGGAGACAGGATCTCTTAATGCATAAAATTTAAAGGTTTTTTTGGTGTGTGTGATTTTTAAATGGAAGAACATATATATTAAAAAACATAAAGTATATATTTTCATTAGAGAAATGAGTATTAGGATTTTATGTGTTTATATCTACAATAGATCTTTTGTTTTGGTTTGATTTTGAGACAAGGCCTCGCTAAATAGTCAAGTTTGGGTACAAACTCATGATCTCTTCCTCTAACCTCCCAAGTACTTGCAAATGAGGTGTTTTCAAAACTGCTCAGTTTCTATGGACTATTTAGGACCACATTGTGTGTTATCAAAACTCTCAATATATTTTGACAGATTCTGCTCTGAAAAAAATCTTTAGAATTCATATTAGACACAAAATTAATTGTGATAAAATTAATAACTTTGCACGGTTTCTATTGGTTCAACTGTTGGGAGCCGACTTCGAGCAGAAAGCGGCTATCATCCTTGCAGCCATCTCGAGCCATATACCCTGACAAGAGACTTGTTTTCAACAGCCTACAACAGCTGAGCACACTCTGATAAATATGTTTTTCTCACATATCTTGTTTTGTTGTTTAGTGCCCCCAGCTGCAAGGCGCACATGGTAAAGTGTCTTCAGCTGCATTCCCCTGTTTATTCTTATATATACCTAGGATTTCCTTTCATTAAAGGAGAGACTTGGGTTGAGAATAGACTGTCTCGTTTCTTTGCGTCTCTCATCCCTCTGTCCCCACTCTCTCTCTTGCTAGACCCTGACCCACAGATTGGAGCAGCAAAATGGGCAGTTACAAAGTGGTCCCCAAACATGGGGCAGAACGGGACAGTTACATTCGACTGCTATAACAAGAAAATGATCTCATTAGACAGTAACATGTGAGATATGATCTTCAAGCTTATTTGTTGAAGGTGGTAAAGTTTAAAATGGAAAAAAAAATACTGTCCTCCAGAGTGACTTGATCACACTGAGTGAACACGAGGGGTCATAAGACCAAGACCATTATGAAACCCAAGCACAACTATGCATAACCTTCCAGTACTTTCTCTCCCATTTCCCAACTCCAGGTTCTCCTCATACTACTACTGACAGAAAGTTGAAACAATCGCTCCTGATCACAGTTTGAACTGTGCCCAGCCGGAGGGCTTTCCTTCAGAATTTTCCTGTTCTTCATGGGTGCCCCTCATCCCCATAATTCCATTTTCTGCATGCAGGAAGTATGCTGCTGCTGATTGTTGTGGCAACAGAGAGACAGCAAGCATAGGCATTTCAGTAACATAGAAAAGTCAAAACTAACAGGACAAGGCTTGCCCCTCAATGGCTCAAAGGCTCTTTTTTGTTGCTCTGGGCAGCATAACTCCAAATTGTATACATTCCTGTTCACAGAATTTAGGAATACAAGAATTGGGAAGATGATACACAATTTATACCTCTAATTACAGAGTGTTTAAGATCGCTCTGAACTCATTATAGAATTTATTATTAAGAAAGGCAGCAAGAACTTTGGAAATGAAAACAGTCATCACCCTGTAATAAGTACAATTTATGTTCTCATGTATATGCCATAAAAAGTTACAAAAGTTATATTCTCTCTAGCTGTCTCTCTCTTCTCCCTCTTCTCCCACTTTCCTTGTACAAATGTTTGTCAGCTCATATTGGTAATCCAGAGAATTTACTATTCTTTTAGTAGTGTAGCATATTTCAGAACATCTAAATGTTAGTGTGGGAGCGATCTTAGGTACTAAGAGACAAATAAACACGTGAAGGAACTCAAGTGACTGAAAATAAAACATAATATCTTCACAAGAGAAGTACAGGAAGACTCCAGTCAAAATAAGGCACTATAGCGAGCCCTGTGAAGAACATTTCAAAAAGATAACAACGGCTTTCTAGAGCTACTGAAATGGGGAACATGGACAGTGGTTTTTGCATTTGAACTTGAACAGAGATTCACAGTGAAAAAATTTTGATTTAAGCTTTGATTCAGAGCAGCTCAGTACCGAGAACACTGTGGTGTGTGAGGCAAGAGGGACTGAGTCATTGCCAGGAATAGCTGCTGCACCTTGTAAGCTATCTGAATGTAATATTTCAACATTTGACAAATGAAGCATTTAAAACCACTCACATTGAAGGAAGCAAGCTTAAATTGGCTTACAAAATATAAAGGAACATCTGAATATTTGAGTTAAAGGAGTTAATTGGGAAATGTTGGTGTAAGTACTATCAGAAACTGTATCTGTGTAATAAGAGTTAATATAAATAATAAGCTTAATAAATTTGCTCCAATAAAACAAACAGATGATGTGGCATGATCAATTAACAAAAAATAATTTTAGCGATACTTTTTTTTTTTTTTAATTTTTTTTTTTATTTATTTATTTTATTATGAGTACACTGTAGCTGTCTTCGGACACACCAGAAGAGGGCATCCAATCTCACTATGGATGGTTGTGAGCCACCATGTGGTTGCTGGGATTTGAACTCTGGACCTCTGGAAGAGCAGTCAGTGCTCTTAACCGCTGAGCCATCTCTCCAGCCCCCAAAAAATAATTTTAATATTAAAAATTAAAATACTCTTTCAGTGATAATTAAAACTATATTATTTAATAAGAATTTTAGTCTTATTATATTAATATATTATATTATAAATGCATTAAAATTAAAATGGCCAATGACGGAATGACATTGGAATTATTGTATTTGCTGTTGACATATATATTGTTCAAACTATTTTTGATGTTATTAGGCAACACATATAAAAATTTATATACTATGTTCTCTTTTAATCTTGTTTTGTTTGTTTTTGGTTTTTTGAGACACAGTTTCTCTGAGTAGCCTTGTCTGTCCTGGAGCTCATTCTGTAGACCAGGCTAGCCTTGAACTCTGAGATCTGTCTGCCTCTGCCTCCTGAGTGCTGGGACTAAAGGTGTACGCCATCACTGTTAGGCTCTCATCTGATAATCTAACAATTATAGGAATTTATTTTTGTGGAAACACAAATAAGGTAATATGGTGTAATATATGTATATATTACACAAATTAATACACACACACACACACACACACACACACATATATATACACACACGACCAAAACAATGATAATATCAATAGGCATGAAGGGAGAAATTTCACAGGATGCTACTCCTAGACAAAGAACTACAGGCAACTAATGCCTCTGTTAGGAGGAGAAGTAACCTCTCACAGAGATGAGTCCTTTTGTTTGTCCAATGTACAGTAGTCATCCCTGAAACCAAGTGCATACAAAAAGTAAAAATGAACTCAGCAGGTTGTATTTATACATATTTAAACATTCACATATACATATACATACATATGGATATGAAATAATAATAAAGAAAAAGAAGCTATCATTTTGAGAGCTGTGGGGGTCATGGGAGGGGCTTGAGGGAGGAAAGGGAGGGAGGAAGGTGTTATAATGCTATTTTATTAAAAACATTAAAAACTACCATCTTAAAATATATTTACTAATCTAAAATAATATAAAAAGCATATGTAATACTACCATTGATTAGATTTTATAATATACTAAGTGATAGTGTTTGAAAACATTTTATCTCTAATTGGTTCAGCAATCAGACCTACATGTGGCAACCAAGAAAACTCACTTCCAATGGATTGATACTCTTTATCCTATTCAAATTACTGGAAGGAGGTTCAGAATTTAAAGGTAATGAACCATCTTGAGTGTCATGCAAAATACCATTGGATTCATGTTAGTTCTACAATTTACAGTGGTAGTCATTTATAATTAGGAAGAAGAAGTTTAATGACACATGCAGTGTATTTGACATAATTCTAACACCTCTCAGAATGTTTTAATGATACATAGAGAGCTTATGAATTTCAAGAATGCTGCTCTGCTGAGCATTGATGTGGTAGATACTGCAGATAAAATTACCCATGGCCTGAGGTCAGCATTTCTATTTTGGTCAAGCTTCAAAAATGGCATATATAGCTTGACCATGCTGGCCCTTTTTGTCCTGGGAATACTTTTATTCCTTCTCATTATGTTAAAGCTTTTCTTCAACAACATCAGCATGTTGGCAGCCAGGTACATGGCTTTAACCTGAAAATGGACCCCCAGATAGTTACTAAATTAACAGGCTGGCAAGCCAAGGACAGGTAAGATTCTGCACAGAGCCTTACCAACCTAAGACAGATTTGCATTGCTTTTGATTATGCATATTCCATGACAGGTAAGGATGTCATTCTTGTCAAAATGACCTAAGACAGGCTTAGTCTTGTTAATGGAATAAAAAAGGGGGAGAAGCAGAGAGCCTTTAGGGCTGCTTGGCAAGAATCTGACCTGGGCCAAGGACAAGGAAATGGGCTACTTGGCAGGAATATGATATTGGCCAAGGACAAGGAAGTAGGATTCAGGCAGGAATCTGACATTAGACTAGAACAAAGAAGTAATTTCAGGTAGAAATCTAAATCTTAGGCTACAACAAAGAAGTAATCTCTGGCAGGAACATAAATATTAGGCTAGAACAAAGAAGTAATTTCAGACAGGAATCTAAATTGTTGGCTAGAACAAGGAAGGAAGTAGGCTTCAGACATGAAAATGACCTTGGGCTAGGACAGGGTAGTAGACTCAGATACTTTGGTCATCCTGATAAGCCCTTAGAAACAGTGATCATGGGAGTGTTCACATAATTGGGTTTAATACCTTGCTTTTTCTTTGACTTTTTGTGTTTAATGTATTGCTTGTTCCTTGACTATTTGCATCTATTGTATTGCTAGTTCCTCAACCTAGAACTGACCTTAATACATGCATGTAATCAAAATGGTATAAGAGCAAAAAGGAGGAGTGGGGATGGGATAGGGGGGTTCTAGGGAGGGGAAATGGGGAAGGGAATGACATCTGTATTGTAAATAAATATCCAATTAAAAAAAAGAAAAAATAAATTAAAAAAAAGAAAACTCACTTCCAAAATGAAAGTGCAAGCTCAACATGGTGTTGCACACCTATAATTCCAGCACTCAGGAGGCTGAGGCAGGGAGATTATCTCAGATTCAAGGCCATTGTGTATTTTATCATACGTTCCAGGCCAGCCAACATTGTAAGATCCCGTCTCAAAAACAAAACACAACAGAAATAGCAAAAAGTGCAGCCGTCACATACTCAGACAGCTCATGCTCCCGTGAGTATTTTTCAGACATGAGACTTAATACGTTTTGGACAACTGCGAACATATTGAGCCTTGAAAATGATCTAGCTATGTTGAAGACTCCACATAAGATCGGATCCATTACTCGGCAATAAACAACTAAATGTAAAAGCTAGATATAATTCTGGATATTCCTTTCTAATAACCAGAAAGATCTACTGTGCTTTTCTCTTAATGTCCACTAAGTTAGTGAAATCACTAGCAGCGAGATCCAACTTTGTTAGAAATAATCTTTTTATGCAAACACTCTTAATTAGCACAATGGAGATGTCTATGCATGTCCTTATCGGTTGAAGGCTTTGAGACAGGATTGTGATGTATGACTAATACACAGTAGTTCATTGCTCAAGGTTACTAGTGTTCAGTTTATAAAAAAAAATGGAGAACAGAAACCATTTATACAATATTCACATTGCATTGAGTATTATAAATAATTGAGAGATGGTGTGAAGTCCACAGGAGGACTGTAGAGCCAAGGAAGTGTTTGATTCCCCTCCCCAAAACAAGAAGGAGCTGATCTGATGTAAATTACAATAGGGCCTTTTTATTCCAGCTAGCTTGCCACACCCCACCCACAGTACACCGCCATCACACGGGGTGGTTTTGGTGGTGGAGGAATCCTGAATATCTATGGGGCAAGGCTTTATAGTAAGCAGCAATTGGAGGAGGAGTAAGTGTGCAAGCACCTAATTGGTAAATTACTACGGCCTTTAACATAATTGGCTGTGCTGGGAATCATAACCTAAACTTAATTAAACTTTATTTCTGCTTCCCTCCACCTTAGTGGTTGTTAGGCAGGGGGTAGGTTTGTAACCTGGGGATGCAGATCTGTTAGGGTAATAACCTGGAAACGCTGGTCTTGTTGGGGATTAGCATAGAGACTACAGCTAGGTTCAGGTTTTGTTGGGGGGCAACTTGGAAACTAATGCTAGGTACTAGCCTGTTAGTTTACCTGAGTTCAAACTTAGGTCAGGTTCTTTAAAATGGAGTCTGAATTTAAAAGGTTTGGCTTCTCAGGATGTCTACAGGCTTCATGTAAGTACCACACTGCTTCATTTTGGGGTCCTGGGGACATCTACAGATTTTGGCACCATGCAGGTGATACAGTGAGGGATGGTTGAAATTTTAACCTTAAGTATTTAATACCAGTCAGGTGTGATGAAGTCCCAGCATTTGGGACACCGAGGCAAAAATCACAAGTGTGAGGTCAGCTCAGGCTACACAGCAAGTTCAAAAAAAAAAGTATTCAATATTCTTGAACAAAAAAAAAGTATTCAATATTCTTCAAACAGAGTTTTAAGTATTAATGGACGTGTGCTCATTCCAGTTCTGGCCTGTCATGTTTTCCAGAACTATTGCCTTTCGAGATACTCAGTCAAGCTCAGCAAGAATCTATATCTCCCTCTAGAGTGTGCACCTTGTCACTCTCCCCTCATTTTGTAGCAGAAATAGTCTTCGAAAGGGAATTTTGTCAGTGCCTCCACGACATTTTAAGGTTTGTCATCAAAGTCCATTTTTAATACTGAGCCTCCTTGCTTGTCCTCCTGGCAGGTGTGTGATTATCAGTCACTGGTTGCCATATTTACAACAATTTCTCAGCAACGGAAACAAAAATAAGGAGGCATCATCCATGAAATTCAAGTAAGCTGAAGTATCTCTGGGAAAATGAGGAGAGACAGGGTTAGACCAAGTGCAGAGTTCACTTGGTCTGCAGGTATGCGATTGTTTGACATCAGTCCTCAAAACACCTTAAATCCAAATAAATTGTAATATATTTGAGTCATCTCTATGAACTCCATTCATAACAGACAAAATGCAAACTTAGAGCAAGTCAAAAGTATCTGCCGTGTGCATGTGCTATGTGTGTTCACACATGATTGTGTATGTGTATGTGCATGTGCATGTACATGGAGCCAAAACTCAATCTCAGATACATATTCCTCAGCCATTCCCCACCTTACTTTTTGATACAGGGTCTTAATGAACCGGGAGCTTGATGGCCAGGCCAGAATAGTTGGTCAGCAAGCCCAAGATACTCTCTTATCTCTGCCTTCTTATCAATGGGACTACAGGCATGGATCACATAGGTGATATGTACATCACATTGGACAGGTTCTCACGCCTGTGTGTCAAGCACTTAACTGATGGAGACATCTCTTCATTTTTTTACTTGCAGTGACTTTTACCTCAAAGATCTGGAGCCCATTTGCAGGCATATATCACATATCAACAAGTGTGTCTAGCATATGCATAGATGGATCAACCTACTTTCAGAAGATTAAAGATGCTACACAGGACATAATCTTTACATCCACTATGTTGCACCTCCAAACTCAAACATATACACATTCTTAGTTGCCTTTCTTTTCGGGGTATCATTTGGGACTACATGCAAAGTAAATAGAAAGGAATGGAAAACTACTTCTGTTGTTCTTTCTTTCATTAAAAACACTCTTATACATGAAGTTGACAGGGGAGATGGCAAGAAGGAGTCTGGAAGAAGTTGGAGGGAGATCGGAAGTTGACATGATTAAAATACATATATACATGCATGTAATTCTCAAAGAATAAATAATAAGAGTATATTTTTAAAAAGAAATTTTTAGATGGGACATGATGGTGCACATCTTTAATCCCAGCACTCAGGAGGCAGAGGCAGGCAGATCTCTGAGTTCAAGGCCAGCCTAGTTTATAGAGCAAGTTCCAGGACAGTCACTAGACACAGATAAACCCTGTACCGACCACAACTCCCACCCACACACAAGAAGAGGAGAGGAGAGGAGAGGAGAGGAGAGGAGAGGAGAGGAGAGGAG
>NW_021620751.1:2996925-3025095 GCF_004785775.1 Grammomys surdaster
AGGAGAGGAGAGGAGAGGAGAGGAGAGGAGAGGAGAGGAGAGGAGAGAAGAGGTCCTGTGAGTCAGAAAGGCAATTCTTAACTCTGCATACCAGGTGTGGCCCACAGCTTGAACTTAACGACCGCATCTACTGCTTTAGTTACTGCTGTGTAAGAAACTATTCCACCCCTCAGTATCTTAAAACAGGAAAGTTGTCATTTCAGAGGCTCTGTGGGTCAAGAATCCAAAGGAGGCTTTCTTTGGGTCATCTTCCTTGAGATTCACATGAGCCATGGTGAAGGAGTTCTCCAGAGCTGGGGACTTACTTGAAGAGGGTCTGCTTGGTGGAGATGTGATTTTCAGGTGGGACTTGGCAGGATTTGATTCCTGATGGGCTATTGCGTGTTGGCATTCGTTTCTCACTGGCTGTTGCCTAGGGCTTGGTCTCAGCCTGACCCATGGGACAGTTCACAGCCCGGTGGTTGCATTCTCTCATAGCAATTCAGCAAGAATGAATGTGCAGGCTGGAAGCCAGCAGGTTTTGTTGTAACTCAGTTTCACAAATGATCCTTCACTTTTGCTGTATTTATTGGTTAAGAGTGAATTCCTGGGTCTAGTTTAAAAACAAAGGGAAGAGACTTATAAAGGTATGAATGTCAGGACTCAGTCATTGTGACTCCAGGAGTTACTAGAGCCATCTTAATTGATGTCTACAGCATTGTTCCGTCCAGAAATTTCATGAAGAAAGGTGTTTATGACCATCTGTAGCATGCTCCTTGCTCCCCCAAATGACTCTAGTCTACTGACCAATCCTAAGAACATAGATACTTGCCTTGCTGTAAATTCTCCATCATAGCACCAAATAACATCTTCTCACCACATCCTCACAGATCTTAGGAGACACTTGTCCAACAGATTCTTACAACCATCTCATTTTGCTTCATTGGGTGGGTGAAATCAATTTAAACCAAGTCCCAAGGCCAACCTCAGAGATCAGAATGTGACATAGCAACATTCCATCTCAGCCGATGCTCTGAACGGAGAGGGAGTGCACCATGTCTTCATGACAGACGGTTTCGTTGCGTTCCATTGGGGTCTTTCCCACCACTCCCTGCTATTTGATTTAAGTTCTCTTAGAATGTCTTCTATTTTCTTGTAGAAAGTAAATAAGAGACAGACTCAGGTAGGAACTAGACTTTAAGCACATCATTACGGTATATCGCCATCAGTTTGAATCAAGGATCTTTTCCATGTTAAAGAACGAATGCCATTACCAACCATCATCCAAATAGCACCTGTGTACCTCTACTATATTATTACAAATTCCTAAAGACACAGGGTTCGAACTGGAACTGCCAATACATTTGCCATCATGTCAGGGGATGTGGCGCTCATACTTCAGTGCTACTGAGAAACTGAGTTATTTTCCAACTCTCTCTTATTATGTAATATAATTCTTGTCACCTTTAGGTATAGACTATAGACTCCAGGCCCTTCTAAACAACTCCATATGAATGTTCTTAGTACTTCCTATCCACTTTGGGAAGTAAACACTATTATCATGTGAATTAAAGACAGTAGCACCTTTCTGCTGGCCAACCAACCTACTGGAATTCAGGATGAAGCCAAACTTCAAAACTCCACAGCCCAAATACAGTTTCTTTCTCTCAAAAAGATGCATGTGTAAGATTTATTTAACTGAGAACTTCCAAGGGAACATCTTCTAGGGCATGTTTGAACGAGTCACTAGTTTTTTTTTTTATGACAAGCCACTAGATGGCAACATTTTTTTAAAATTAAGGTACAAAATTTTCTATTGATTGGTTTTCCATGAGTTATTTATTTATTTATTTATTTATTATTTATTTTTTACATTGACTAAATTAACATTGTGTTATTTGTAGGAAAATTTCCAGCGTTGTTAAGGTTTTTAGGTGGGACCATGCCTGGAGTGGCAGGTGCTGGCTTGGCTTCTTTCTGTCTGACTTTACTTTGAGGTTGAAGATGAGTTTCTATGAAACTTGCAGTTTCTTCCTGGAGGTTTTCCCCACATGCCACAGTTCTACTGCAAAGTACTTCTTGTTTGTTAATACCTGGCACGTCACATACTTTTACGGCTCTCTTCAGAACTATGTTGTGTCACGACAAGCTCCAGGAATGACAAATAAAACTTGGACTGCCTGGAATGGCCCACTCCTTTCCAGTGTGTGCTCCCGTGTGGACTGTGAGTCTTAACTTCTCTCTCCCTCTTTTTTCTCTAGGGCATTTCTCCAATTAATGTAGACAATTGGAATCTGAACTACTGCATTGTAATACCACATACATGGTCCCGTCGAGCCTTTGCTGTATGATACATGCCTAGTAACATAAATATCTATATGAGTTTGCTCTTTAGGGGGAGCTTCAAAAGCAGCCTTTAAAAAATTATATAAATATATATTTATAGTATATAAATATATATTATAATGCATATAAATATGTATTAGAATATAATAGTATATGTATTATACTATATATTGTATTATATTATATATTACATATACTATAATACATTTATATAATATTTATTTATATAAATATATATTATAATATATATATTACACACACACACACATATACATATAGTCATAGTTCTCCATGGTGACTGATGCTATAGCTTCTCAATGTCCTGGTGTAGAGAACTACATTATCTATCTGTTTAGCTGACCCTTTATCAAAGGCATCTGATACCATCTCATGAATCTGCTGTCACATTCAGCGCTTTAAAAGGCCCTCACTTCTGTCTCATGCCAGTGTAAGGATTTCTTTAGAAAATTTAAAGATCATAGTTGTGAATTATAAGGTTTACAACATTTTAAATGTGGATGACCACTGCCATTAAGTTTGGGTGCTCATTAACTAGTTTGGCTTTCTGTGTTCTCTGAACTTTCTGTGACTGTGAATGTGGTAAGCGTTTATCAGCCTGAGGCTGAGATTGTCATTTCATACTCCTCATTCAAAGTTAAGCAAGAATTTGACCCATCTTACTGGTCTAGAGACAGTGAAGGTTAGAGATGATACGAAAAGAGACTTGCTTCCGCCGCCGGGCGGGGGGGGGGGGGGGCGAACGGTGAAAACATCAGACACTTGTTCTTCTCAGCTTCCTTTGCAGAGGAGCTGCTGCTTGGTGAAGGTTGCGCATAGTAGGGCCACAGTTTCTGTTCGTCAGGAGCCTGTGCATGTTTCCCCTGCACATTTGCTCAGAGTTTCATATGCTATTATCACATTGTTGGGCCTGGTTCCATTCTCACCTGTGTTAGTTACATTTCTGTTGCTGTGATAAAACACCACACCCAAGGTAACTTATAGAAGAAAAGTTGGCTTACAGTTCCAGAGAGCTAGAGTCTATAATGGTGGGGACAGCATAGCAGCAGGCAGGCAGCAGGAATGGTGGCAGGAAGAGGGAGCTGAGAGTTTACATTTTGAACACGAGGAATCGTGCTGAGCGCAAAGCTTAGACACGGACTGTTTCTCAAAACATAAGGTGGGCAGCCACCAAGGAAGGTACCTGACATCAACCCCTGGTTTCCGTGTCCCTGCTGGGATCCAAACTCTGGCAGGACAGACTGCATAGTAGGATAGCAATTTCTTACCCCGGGAGTCACTGTCCAACCCCTCTCTTTATTATCATTATCATTATATTTTATTATCCGATGTGAATGGATGTTTTGCCTGCATGCATGTAAGTATATCATATGCAGAGTTCCCACGAAGGCCAGCAGAGTGCGCTAGACTGCCTGGAACTGGAGTTACACACGGTTGTAAAGCGCCCTGTAGGTGCTGGGAGTAAAACCCAGATCCTCCCGAAGGAGGATGCCTGGGCCATCTCCCGGCCTTGTTTCTATTTTTTATTTCATTTATTTTCAATTAATTAATTAAAGTGGGGCGGGGGGGGGCTCATGCCACGGCACCTGTGTGGCACTTTACAGAGGTTGGAGGACAACTCATATGGGAGTCAGCTTTTAAGTGTTCTGAGACTTAAACTCTGATTTTCAGGGTTGGCAGCAAGTGCATTTACCTCTGAGCTATCTTGCTAGCCATATTTAAAAAAATGTTTTGTGTCTCTGTAAGTTTTTGCCATGGCTCACATAAGGAAGTCATAGAACAGCTCTGTGGAGTCTGTTCTCTCCTTTCACCTTTATGTGATTTCCCTGGATTGAACTGAGGTGGTTAGCTTTGCACAGCAGTGTCCTTTATGTACACTGAGCATTCTGGCCAATGGGTGTTTGTTTGTTTGTTTGTTTGTTTTTTATGGAGCCATTGTGTGGTGGTTTGAATAGGTTTGGCCTCTATAGACTCATGTGTTAGAACGCTTGGCCCCTAGGGAGCCATACAATTAGGAGGTGGTTGGAGGAAGTGTGTCACTGTGGTGGCAGACTTAGAGATCTCCTATGCTCAAACTAGACCTAGTGTGATACACAGTCGCCTTCTGCTGCCTGCAGATCAAGATGGAGAGCTCTCAGATCCTTCTCCAGCATCGTGTCTGCCTGGATGCTTTCACGCTTCTCACCATGATGATGATGGACTAAACCTCTGAAACTGGAAGCCAGCCCCAATTAAATGGTTTCGTTTGTACAAGTTACCTTGGTCATTGTGTCTCTTCAGAGCAATGGAAACCCTAAGACAGTATATATTCCCCAGGTTGGTTGTGAACATGCTCGGTAGCATGGGTAATCACGATTTCCTGCTTTTCTGCTTCCATATTCCAAGTACTGAGATTACAGCATGCTTTATTATGCCCTGCTCTTGTAGGGTTATTTTTGTGTGCACATGATGTTGGAGACAGAAGTCACTCTCACACATGCTAAGCATGGCTCTGAAGAAGTTCCATTCCAAACTCTCGACAGTTGGTAAATGGCTTACTTAGAATTTTAAGGACTGACAAAGGACATTTTTTTTTCCATAAGTTTTCAGGAACTATGGCCAAATCTTTATCGCAGAACTAGGTCATCAAAGATGATGCAGCAGGTGCTACAATGAAACGTTTGAAAATTGTGACCCTTGTGTTTCCGCTATAACCAGAAAGCCGTCATAGCGGCATATAATCTCAGCCAATCAGATACAGAGGCTTCACTGATGGACAGGTTCTGGACCTATACCTTCTGCTCACGGAGAGAAGCTGCCCACCGTCAGCTCTTTTTTCCTCAGCTCCCAGTTCAGGAGGTGAAGGAGTCTCTCACACTTAACTGCGGCGGGGTGGGTGCTCATCCTTTTGTCCTCTTTCCTGTGATTCGCTTCCAAATCAAAGTTTCAGGAGTAACATTAAACAGTAGAGCCCAAGTGACAGCTGGAGGATTCTGGGAAATACAATGTTTTAAATGAGCATCCACTATACAGCGCGGGACAAGTGCTGAAAGAGCCAGTCTTCTTTGAGAGCTATGGACAATTCTTCCCCATTTTCTATAACCAAAGCATGTGTAAAAGACGATTATGCTTCTCTGAGGTTTGATGAAGCATGCCTGCATTTTTTTTCCTGAGAAATGTCTTTAAATGTACTTTAAATAAAGTTAATTTCCCCCATGTGTGACAAAAGGTATAAAGTAAGTCCTGTTTGTAATAGCCTGAAAATATATGTTTGTGGAAATAGTCACAGGTAAATGACAAGGCTGGCGAGATATTGGGCAGTTATGGGACCCGGTGGGATAGAGATTTTTTTCAGTGTATACTTGAAGTGTTTGAGTTTGGAACTACAAATATATACTATTTGAAATTATAATATACAAAAACATGAGTATGGTCAAAACTTAAACTATCATTTTGTTATTTTAAGAGTTTTCTACTAGATGCAGTGGCATATACCTTTAAACCCACCACGTGGGAGGCAGAGGCAGGCAGATCCCTGATTTTAGGGCCAGCCTGGTCTACAGAGCAATTTCCAGGATAGCCAGGGCAGCACAGAGAAACCTCGTCTTTCAAAACAAAAAACCTAACAACAACAAAGAATTTTCTCTTTATTCATATCTGTTTCTCCCTTTTCATTTTCTTTTTACTTCCCCCCCTTCCCTTCTCCCTCTTGCTCCAGCCCTGCTCACTCTGGCCCAAAAGTTTTTATTTATTTATTATATGTAAGTACACTGTAGCTGTCTTCAGACACCCAAAAGAGGGCACCTGATCTCATTATGGATGGTTGTGAGCTACCATGTAGTCTCTGGGATTTGAACTCATGACCTCTGGAAGCCCAGTCAGTGCTGTTAACTGCTGAGCCATCTCACCAGCCCTCCCCCCTTTTCATTTTCAATACTGCTAGTATGATCTAATATACATATTTATTATTTCTATTGTTTTTGTTGTTGTTTTGAGACAGTATCTCACCATGTAACCTTGGCTGGCCTGGAACTTACAGAGATCTGCCTGCATCTGCTACCCAAATGCTGGGATTAAAGGTGTGTGCTGCTATGCTTGGCTTTATTATTTTCTTTTAATTAAACTTTGGTTAGCATATAAAGAAATTGGTTTCACTGTAACATTCTCAAAATACGTCCTTATAGTTTGATATTATTCACCCTACACTATTCTCCTTCATTCCCCTCTTACTCGCTTTCAGTCACCTGACCCCCACCCCGTTCCTGGCTCCATCCATGATGTGTTCTTTTTATTACTCCCTCTGGTTCTTCCTTTCTTTAAGATTTTCTTGCTATGTCCGTGTGTGTGTGTGTGTGTGTGTGTGTGTATATATATATATTTGTATTTGTGTACATATATCTACACACACACACACACACACACACACACATTTAGAGCTAGAGACCAGAGCAAAATTGCTTATTTTTATGATTTCTTTTTCTCTTTTTCCTTCTTGATTATTTTATCAACCCTTCCTAGCAGCCAGCTTTTAGATTTGCTATCATTTTTGAGTTATCTTTTTTTCTGGATGCAGCTTCCTGGTATCTTCTCTGGGCTCTCTGTCCTCTTTTTAATTTGTATACTTGACATATCTCATTTTTCCTCTTGTTCCTTAAACTCTCCTTAACTGCAGTGATAGCTTTTAATTTCCCTGATGATTTCTTCTGAGTCTATGGGCAGACTTTAGTATATAATGTTTTACTTTTTTCTTGTTGAAACTCTCAGGGTCACTTTTATTGCTCATTTTAAGAAGTTTAAAACTTCTATTATCCTTGCAAGTTAATTTTTTAAAAGACAATAAACACTAGATATTGTGGTATCTTATTTCCACGTACCACGCTATGAAATAAAGTAATAGGTACCTTATTCTCATTTGGAAACAAAAAAATTAAAACCTATCTATTCACTTTGGCATCATGATTGCATTTCTAGGAAACATTCTCAGCTTAAAAAGAAAGCTACAAAATAGAAATAACAGCAAAGACTTTATAAACCTAAGTGATCACTGCAGTTACATTACAAAATATCTAAGTCCACACTTTATTTCTAGGTCAGAGATGCAGAGATTCTGAGTTTTGTCTTCTCCTTAGACCCCTCTCTCTGTGGCCTCACTCTTCTTGTCTCTTCATGCTTTCTTTTCTGACCACCTTGCAAAATCTGAAAATCAATTCTTTTAAATGATTTGCCATTTGATTAAATTCGATATAAAGCTCATTTGGATTTTATTTGCAAATTGCAACAGTATATGCACACCATAGTGAATGCATTACAGGAATTAGACTCATTGCAATGTGTGTAACCAAATCAAGGCACTAAATACAACCAGCTCTTTAGCTATTGATTATTATATGTTAGAAAGTTCAGAATTTCTCGACACGAAATTTAAAAATTGCTTATTACAGTTGCGTGTGTGTGTATGTGTGTGTACATGCACACACGTGGAAGTCAGAAAAAAAAACTTGTGGGAACCAGAGCTTTCTTTTTTTTTTTTTTTTTTGTTTGTTTGGTTGGTTTTTGGAGACAGGGTTTCTCCGTGTAGCCCTGACTGTCCTGGAACTCACTCTGTAGACCAGGCTAGTATCGAACTCTCAAACTCAGAAATCCGCCTGCCTCTGCCTCCCAAGTGCTGGGATTAAAGGCGTGCGCCACCACCGCCCGGCGAACCAGAGCTTTCTTTCTCCCATGCAGATCCTGGGGATTAACTCGGGTTCTCAGACTTGGTTGCAAGCATCATTACTCAACGAGCCATATCCTCAGCCCTTAAAACCATTTTGAAATACACTGCATTTTATTTTGTCACCTCTTGTTAGGGTTTTTTTGTGTGTGTGTGTGTGTGTGTGTGTTGTGTGTGTGTTCATTTCCTTTGTCTGTTTCTGAAACTCTTTCGCTGTTTCTTTTTTGGGAATAAAGTTTATTTTGTTTCTTATTCTGACTCTTGGTCAGCTCTCACAAGAGACTGCCTCTCGTCTGACATCTTACCTGGGAGCCCTCCCCCTGCCCCCTCCAAGTTTTCACTGTTAAGATATTACGGGTGAATCCTAAGTGGCAATGTTTCTCTTCAGTTTCTGATTTACAGTGATTACTTTAGGAATAGGGTTTCTACAGAATTAAAGTGGTTTCTGGTCTATTGGTCATTATTATTTTAAGACTGGTTAAAGAAGCTGAAAAATGTCTAAGTGTATCAGTACTTTACTTTATGGTACAAGGATATCAGGTAGTGTATCGGTACATCTTCTTGTCTGCCACAGCAGCTCATTCCCCTGAACTTGCATCTTGGACATCTTCAAAGCAACCATTACAGGACTTTCCTTCTTCCGTTTACTCTTTTGAAACAAAAATGTCTTAAGTACAATTCTAAAAGGCATCTACACAAGACTTGCGGTGTTTACGTTTATTTTATTCTATCTGCGTGAGTGTTTTAGCTGTGTGTGTACACAAACCTCATTCTTGGTGCCCATAGAAGCGAGTAGTGACTGTCAGATACTCAGGCGTGGGGATCGCTGAGGTTATGAGCCACGGCTTGGGTGCTGGGCAGGGTGCTGGGCAGGGTGCTGGGCAGGGTGCTGGGCAGGGTGCTGGGCAGGGTGCTGGGCAGGGTGCTGGGCAGGGTGCTGGGCACAGAACTTGGGTTTTACTGAGCTAGAATTACCATATAATTCACCATTTAAATGTCCAATGTAAGAGCTTCTGGAATACCCATGCTCTTATCACTACAATTTTGGGATATCTTATCATCTCCACAGGTACCCCATGTCCGTCTCTAGCCATCATGTCCCAAGTTCTTTATTTTCTCCATACCAGCAGCTGCTAAGTTATCCCTCTCTTGTTCCCATTCTTAAAAATGATAAATGGAATCATGCATGTGGTCTTTGTGATTGGCTGTCTTACCTAGCATAAAGTTAAAAAGTTTATCCTTGAGGGGTGAGCGTGTTGGTCTGCATTATAAGCTCATCACGAGTATCCAGTGGCATTTTTAGATCTGTAGTATGACAGATTGGCTTCTATTTTGATGAAAATAGTCATGTCTTTGGAGGCCTTTTTCCGCTGTTGTTTTGTTTGTTTTGCCTTCCTCCTAACATATGTGATGGGGAAAATGAAGCCAGAAGAAGGTGGAAAGAAACAAAAAACAAAAATAAAACACAAAACCAGCCTGCAGAGGCTCAGGGAAGCAGGAGGCAGGAAGAATCCAAGCGTAGCCCTCTCTAGGAATTTAAAGAAATTGCTTTCTTCATCATGGTTCAGAAATAGTTTAAATAGTTGGTCTGCCTGCAAAGGCTTGCAGCCTCTTTTGCAGACATCAAAGAATGTGCTTTCAAAAAAAAAAAAAAACTGGGAGCCTTTTTAAGAACTTGCTATTAAACACAGATATCTACAGTGAAGAGCAGGGGAGGTTTTTGCTTAACCACATCAGCTCCTAGATAGAAATTCCAGTTGATGTATGTATGTATGTATGTATGTATGTATGTATGTATGTATGTATATCATCTGCCTGCCTGTCTGTCTGTCTGTCTATCATGTATCCATAACAACAATAGCAGGAGTTCAGAAAGCCAAATACCTTCCAGCACACCACAGCCAATCTGCTAACCCCAAGCATTACCACTCATATTGCGTTGACAGCAGGTCCATGGATTCTTTTCTGTTACAGCTGGAAAAGCATTGCCCACAAATGTTCTCTCTTAGCACAAGATCAGAGGAAGCACGCTAGGACTGTGAACAGCCAGAGATATAACACGAGGTGGCAGTCTTGTCCCAGTGAGCACTGTAGAGACTGGTGCAGCATTAAAAACAGGACTTGAAGTTTCAAAGATGTAGTCTGTGGACATGTCTGAGGCTTCCTCAATACACAGACACAGAGACATAGGTGGCTTTTCTTAGAAGGCAGTACGGTACAGCAGTGTGGTACAGCAGAAACCAGTGCCTGAATTATGATTTATTGTACACTGTTAGTCATCTTTATATTTGCCTTTGTAACTCACAGTCATTTTTACACTCAAAACAATATTGTATGGTGGTAATTCTATATCTAAATGGTGTTTTCTTTGGTCTTCCCAGTAAGGTTCTGCTTTGTCTTCAGAAGCCTTTCAGCCTTTGTTATTTCTTACTTGTGGCTCAGAGCACTGTGTGGGTGTTTGGTAGGCAGTCTGCAAATGTCCCACCAGTTCCCATAGCCTCAGAGCTTCTTCTTGACTCTTAGTCTTCCTTATTCCTGAAGTGCAAAAAGTTCCTGAATTGTGTCCTTTCTCTTGATTCTCTTAATTGTGTGGATCGGGACGTTATAATCTTTTATAGTCATGTGTGATTCCTGGTCATTTTTTTTTTCTGGCTCAACAAGATGTCACCTTCTAGAAGCTTCTGTTGATAACTTCTAGAAGCAGATATGTAAGGTTTGATATTATCACATTAAAATACCCTATATGGGCACCTAACAAATAGTATCTATTGTTTTCATACGTATCCAGTAATTTTAGTCTGTAAGCATTCCGATCTTGTAAATACAAGTGCATTTGTGTATATCTCGTAGATTTTGCCTGGACACTTTTGGCTCCCCTTCTTAAGTCTCATGGCACCAGACTTTAGATAGTCTAACACCATATGCACATAATCCTGCAACTGCGAAATAGTCTTAGATAATTTTTATCCCTGGTCTGGTTCCATTCACTCTACAAGATCTACAATTAGTCCATTAAAGAAACATGGACAAATAAACTTTAATTCTTTTCATGAAATTAAAAGTGTTCTCATAAGCAGAAAGAATAAAGTGTGTGTGTTGTATGTGTGTGTTAAGACTAAAGCAGAGAGAGGGGGTGAGGATTGAGTGAAGGTTGTGGGGACAAGAGAAGCCTCATGTGAAATTAAACATTGACTATTTTTGATGACCAGAAATGCTGTGAATATCCTCTGGCTCTGCCAAAGAAATGACTTTGTAAATTACTCATCTTTTTAAATGAATAAAAAAACCTATTGGGCTACCCTAAGATAGGTGGTCTTTGGTTTCCAGTTTTTTTTTTTTTTTTAAAAAAAGGAAAGGAAAATGTGCTTCCTAGGTGTCTGCATTCTCCAGTCTGACCCTGATTGTTTGATTCAACTGGAAACCTGTAAGTGTCAGTGATACCTTTCCCATCCATGAGGTCTTGAGCAAGATCCCCACTTCTCTGAGCTTTGTCTCCTCCTCTGATGGGAAGCAATAGCGGGATCTTCTTGTAGTTGCTAGGTTACCGGAGACCCTTAGCCCATACGTAGCATTGCAAAGCCACACCTCAAATGCTGGGTGATGCCTCTATGAGTCAATGGAACCCAGAGAAACAGAATCATCAGGATGTATCTTTTTTTTACAAGTAAAAAAAAAGAGATTAATTATAAGTAATCGGTTCATGCTATGACAGAGGCTGACAAGACTCATGATCAGCAGCTAGCTAACTGGAGATGCAGGAGAGCCAAGTACGTCACTCTAGGCTGAAGGCCATAAGCTCCAGATCTGAGACTTGCTCGTTTATTTTGAGTTCAAAAGTAAGATAAAATTGATGTCACAGCCATTATTCCTTCTTATAGAACAGAGGGACTGTCCTTAGCCCTATTTGGGACTTCCTCTTGAATGAAGCCCACTCTTATTAGGGAGATCAATCTGCTTTACCCTATCCATTGATATTTTTATTAGTTTTTCAAGAATGTGTTTTGATTATACTCATGCCTCCAAATATTTCCAGATCCAACTTGCCTTCCCTACCTACTAAACTTTGTATAATCCATCAAGACCAGTTTGTACTGCCCAAATATTCTTGATGTGTGATCTTCCACTGGAGCACAGTTGGTTGACTTATAGGGGCTACTCTCTTAGTGGAAACTGTCTCTCCCTTCCCTAACAGCTAACAATCCCTAATAGTTCCAGGAATAGGGATGGAATTCTGCATATTCTGTTATAGCCACTGAAGGCCTTCCAGAAGAGCCACTGCAGCTAAGGCAACAAGTCACCAGTGTACACGGCCCTCTGAAGACCTCACAGTCTGAAGGACCCACAGGAGGTCTGCTACAGCCTAGGGTCACAGGCCCTATCAGGAGACCTGAAGCAACCCAGGGACACAAAAAGCAGGCTCCAGACAGAGACACTCAGATTAGCAAACACCAGGGATAACCAGATGGCAAGAGGCAAGCACAAGACCATAAGCAACAGATATGCTTTGGTATCATCAGAATCCTGTTCTTTCACCACAGCAAGTGCTGGTACACCAGAAAATCAGGAAGCTAATCTAGAATTTTATCTCATGAAGATAATAGAGTCCTTTAAGGAAGAGATAGATAACTCACTGAAAGAAATACAGGAAAACACAGGCAAACAGGTAGAAGCCACTAAAGAGGAAACAAATAAATCCCTTAAAGAAATACAGGAAAACACAAACAGGTGAAGGAATAGAACAAAGTGGTCTATGACCTAAAAGTAGAAGTAGAAACAATAAAGAAAACACAAATGGAGGCAACTCTGAAAATAGGGTCTCTATTATGAAATTGGGTACCCCTGTGTTTGATGAGTGTACACTTAGAATTGTAATATCCCGTCATTGGATGGTTCTTTTAACCAGTTTAGGGAGTCCTTCTTTATCTCTTTTGGTTAGTTTTGATTTGAAGCCTGTTTTGGTGAAGATTAGAATAGCTACCCCTTAATTGTTTCTTGGTTTTGTTTCCTTGGAAAAACCCTCTCCATCGCTTTATGCTAAGGTGATGTCATTTATCATTGGTGGCGAGGTGTGTTTCTTGGAAGCAGAAAGGAGATGGATCCCATTTCATCATCCAATCTGCCAGTCTGAGTCTCTTCATTGGTGAGTTGAGACCATGAATATTAAGAGTTGTTACTGAAAAATCATATCAATTCCTGACATTTTGTTGCTTTTATGGTGCTTTATTCATCCTCTTTAGATTCAGTGTTCTGGAAATATTTGTTTCTTTTGCTGTTTAAGGTATTTTTACCTTTTTTCCAGTCTAAAGTCCTTTTCAGTATCCTCTGCGGTGGATTTGGTAGTCACAAATTTCTTAAATTTGTTTTTATTGTGAAACGCTTTTTTGTTCTCCTTCAATTTTAATTGATAGTTTTTATAGCTATAGTAGTCTGGGCTGACCTTTGTGGTCCTTCATGGTTTAAAGACCTTTGGTCCAACATTTTCTGGCTTTCATAGTCTCCATGGAAAAATCTGCTCTTATTGTCATGGGGCTGCCTTTGAATTTAACTTGATCTCTCTTGCATTTTCCAGTATCCTTTCTTTGTTTTATATATGCAGTTTTTTTTTTTTTTTTTTTTTTTTTTTTTTTTTTTTTTTATTTGGTTTTTTTTTTTTTTTTTTTTTTTTTTTTACTATTATAGGCTGTAGGGAGTTTCTCTTCTGGTTCTGTATGTTTTATAGTCTGTGTACCTCCTGGCCTTAATAAGCATCTCTCTCCTTTGACTAGAAAAGGTTTTTTCTATTACTTTGTTGAAAGTATCTAATGTTTCTTTGACCTATGTCTCTTCTCCTTCTATACCTATTATTTGTAGCTATGATCTTTTTTAATAGTGTCCCATAATTCCTGTGTGTTCCATTATCGGAATTTTTTTGATTTGATGTATTTTTTGAGGGACCCAATTCTATATTGTCTTCAAGGCCATATGATCTTTCTCCACTTGCTCCAACTCCTTGGTGAGGTTTTACTCTTTCCTCTAGATTTTCTGTTTGAATTTTTTATTTCAAGTTTTATTTTACTTCTCTTTAGGGATTCTCCTTATTAAATTCCATTTCATATCTTGAATCATTTTCATTATTTATTTTAACTTGTTATTTTGTATTTTCGCAGACTTCGTTCCAGCATTCACTCATATACCCTGAGTTCTTTGATCACACTTATCATTTTGACATCACTGCTCCATGTATCAACTAAAAAGCATATCTTGGTGAACAGTCACGTGGCAGTATTAATTTTTGGCAGGGACATGTTGTTTTGGTTATTCATACATGTGTATTCATGACTGGATCTATGGATCTGGACTTGGGTCACTTGTAAGTATCTTGGTATGGAAATCTTATCTCTCTTATTGAGTGAGTGTCTAAAGCTCTGTTTCCTGTTTTTCCGACTTGTCAGGAGATTGATGTACTGTATTGGGGCTTTGATCTCAGTCTTTGGAAAATCAGCATTGATGTCTGAATGGGGGATGAGAATGAGCCCAGCTCAGCTTCAGGTCAGTGAGGTTTCTCAGTCAGGAGTCTACCTTCCATGGAGTTAGAAGATTCTCACAGCCCATCTTCATGAATGTGGTCAGGGCTCAGATTTTTTTCCTCAGGTGAAGGGTGCTGCTAGAATTGGCAGTGTAAACCAAAGATCCCTACCTAAAGAGTCTATACAGGCCGGGCGGTGGTGGCGCACGCCTTTAATCCCAGCACTTGGGAGGCAGAGACAGGCGGATTTCTGAGTTCGAGAGTTCGAGGCTAGCCTGGTCTACAGAGTGAGTTCCAGGACAGCCAGGGCTACACAGAGAAACCCTGTCTCGAAAAACCAAAAAAAAAAAAAAGAGTCTATACAGGACATGCTGATTTCTAAATATTTATTGTGTAAATGTAGCTTTTATTTTCCAGAAGTATTTGTCTCAAAGGCTTACTGCCTCCATTTACTTACCTAGGCCTAGTCCTAGAACCTTCTAGTACAATCTTATCTAGGCCTAGGATGTTATCAGCCTCTGAGACTTACTGCTGAAAAAACTTATCCTTTCTTGTTTTTTCTGAACGTTAGCTGGCTAGTTCAACTCAGCTGAAAGCTCCTCTCCACACGAACAGACTCAGTCTGGCTTCTCTTAGCCTCTCCTGAATCACTCTGTTTGGCCTCATACTAACTTTGATGGTATGTTCTAATCTTCTGGCTCCTTTTTATTCTATGGCTCATTCTGTCTTTCATCTATGTCTAGATTGTTCTCTCTCTGCAACCTGTCTCTGTTCCATTGACCAAGAAAAAGCTCTCTCTCTCTCTCTCTCTCTCTCTCTCTCTCTCTCTCTCTCTCTCCTTTTCTCCCCTTTTCTATCTTCTAATGAGAATTTTGGGCATATCCTATTCTCCCAAATCTTTCTATAACTGTCTGCCACAGAATTAGACATTACGTCCAAACATGGCTGCTTCCTTTTACAAACTAAAGGGTAAAAACTAACTTTACCCTCACAACTAGAAACAAAGTTCTTTTCAGCAAATAACACAATCTTGGTGTCTACAGTGTGATCAAATATACTGCAGCATCATTGTTTTTTAAATTTACAAGATTAATTAAGCATTATCAGCTCTGTAGAGACCCATAACAATGATTTTCCTGGATAATAGCTTGTTTTCTGCTATAAAATGGATAAGAGTTGTTGGCTCCTTCTCTAGTTATAATTTACATCAACAATTTCCACAATTATAAATCCTTACCCTCAATAAAACTTTTAGCATCTCCCTGATAATTAACACAAACTTAATGTTTTTTCTTAAATATTTATTATCATTTCTTTGGGTTAAAGAGCAACATCAGTACAGGATCCTGATTTCAACCATAAAAAGTTTATCTTTTTTTTTTTAAAGATCTTATACAGAATTTTGAATAGTCATGGTCTGGTAAGAATCATTTATAAAAGATTGTTCACAAATCTACTGTCAATAGAAAACTAGCCTCTCCAAGGTGTATAATTAATGGTGAAACTGCATTAGTCTCAGGAGAATGGATAGAAAACAGAAGACAGAGATAGTTTTGTGTATTCTTCATGGCTCAGTCACATCTGGCACGTCCCACAGAAAGATGCCTAACTAGGCAAGGAGCAAGCAGCATCAACATCTTCACCTTCGCTTCATTATCCAGACAACTCCATCTGCACAGGAGTCCGTGAACAGGACCCATATGATGTAGAGGCCATAGGACTCAGCCAGTGAGCCTGTCCATGTAGGTCAGCTTCCTGTGGCAACGATTAGGTTCAAGTATGTATGATACGGCTCTACCACAGTGTGTGAGAGCTCAGTTCAGATGTTAACTTGTCTACAACTCAACCAGCAGCTATTCTCTATCTATATTAAACTGATATGAATGCATCGTCATGCATTTTTATGGTGTCTATAGGACAATGCTCTATGTTCAGTTTCTGTGAAAAAAGATTTTGATTTGCCTGCTCCTTTCATCTACTCGGTCAGTTCAGAGTCCTTCTTAAGACAGTGTTTGAAGGCTGCACCTACACGTGGAAATCTGGGAAGTAAGAGGAGGGAAGTAAGAGGAACAAAAACTTCTAGTGTCTTATGGAGTACTGTGAGCATGATGAATTATGGGAAGAGCCGAGGTAAATCAGACTCGGCAATGGGCTGGTTTCCATTCTTCAGAGGTTCTTTTCAAAAAAAAATTTTTAATTTTTTTATTTTCATGTTATTTTTTACCTGTGGATGGGTGTTTTGCTTGCCTCTGTCTGTCAATCACATTAACTGCAGAGTCAATAGAGGCCAGAAGGAGGCATCAGATTCCCTGGGACTGGAGTTACAGGATAGTTGTGAACTTCCAGGTAAGTGTTGGGAATTGAATTCAGATCAGCCAGCGCTCATAACCTCTGAGCTACCTCGCCAGTCCTACTTCAGAGATGTTCCAGGACGGCTTTCTGGGGCATAATCCTGTTGATTCCTATTATTTCTTATTCTCAAAATGAAGTTCATCTTGAACTTCAGATATCTGTTGTTGATCATAGGGCTCTGAATTTTCTTTTCGTTTGTTTTCAACTTCATTGTTTAAATTTATTAGGCTTTCTTTGGTTTCTAGGAATGGACTAACTAGGATCTGGGCTAAAGATATTCTGTATAATCACGGTTGCTTGTTCAAGTACTCAAGAAGTCTGGGTGATGAGGAAGTGGATTTTCTGAGAAATGCTACTTAAAGTTTACCTTTACTAATCAAACTTTCACCCAAACCTGCAACCAAGTGAATAATAATGTGCTTTGAGACCATTTATGTACCCATTCTGTCTACCTACTGTGTACTTAATCTGTTCATTATCAACTGCACTTTAAGAAAAACAGTATTACTGACCTTGTTGCGCTTTAGAGTCTCGGCCATGTACTACCATGTGCCCCCCTCTTTTTTTTTGTTACCCATTTGTGATCCTGACTCAGAACAATATATGTGTGCATAAGATGTGGTGGCTAGACTTAAGACTATTTACTGAAAACAGCAAGGCACTGAGAACAATGTCCTCATACGAGAAAAACGTTGAAATCATCATGTGGGTGTAGACTGATAGTGTCTGATTTTGGTTTTGTGGCTTTTCTGCGTCAGTAGGGCCCAAACACAATTTTCTCCTTTGTGAAAAGATTAAGATAACATTTACCCTTTCTTTTTTGATGATATAATCATTGTGTCGGTCAATAGCATTTTATTCAAGACACTAGATCAGAGATCAGAGCTCTCTGTTAGACAAACCAGGCCCTCTCTTGGATAAGTGCCATCGAGGGGAAACAGACACTGCTCGGGACACAGCAGTGTGCTCAGTTGAATGTAAGCCCATTGTGGCCTTCTGTGAATAAATTTGGGGATTTGTCTTCAAATCCTCCTTCTGAATAAACAATCCGTAGGCTACCTTCACAATTCATTACCCTATTCTATTATTTTTGTTTAAAAAGTTTGTAAATCATATACGTTGAAATCCCCCCGCTTTTCCTTTGTTTTTAGTCCTTTTTTCTACAGACATGAGAAGTGTTGGTTGGTCATTTAGGTCATACTGCTTCCCATCCTTGAAAGCAGAAACACCTGCTATCTTTCCTCACTTCTGTTGTAATTCTATTACATAGCCTTTCCATTTGAGTTTTTGTGCTTTCTTTCTCTTTTCTTGATCAATTATACCAAACTTTAAAAAATTACTAATATTTATCATGTGTATGTGCCTTATTTAGAATACATGCTTTAGAATGCTGACAATCTTTTAAAATTTATTTTTTCTTCCCCCCTTTCATTGAAAACAGATTCCTTTCTCATATGATATTTCCTCATTACAGTTTCCACTCTGTCTACTCCTCTCCGTCCCTTCTCATCTCCTCTCTCATCTGGATTCATTCCCTCTCAGTCTCTCATTAGAAAAGATTAAGCTTCTAGGGGGTGATAATAAAATACAGCAAAATAAAATATAAGAGAAACCAAAAACAATTTCATTGAAATTGGACAAGAAGGAAAAGAGCCCGCTAGAAGGCATGAGAACCAGAGGCCCACTCTCTCCACACTCAGGAATCCCGTACACACACTAACTGGAAGCTAAGTATATATATACAGAGGTCCTGGGGCAGACCATGCACATCCTGTGCAGGCTGCTCAGTCTCTGTAAGTTCGTGTGAGCTTTGCCTATGTTGATTTAAAGTCCTGTTTTCTTGATGGTCTTCATCCCCTCTGGCTCCTCTATGCTTTCTATCTCCTCTTCTGAGGAGTTTCCTGAGACCTTAGAGGAGGGATTTGATGGAGACATCCCATTTAGGGCTGAGTGTTCCCAGGTCTCTTACTTTGGCTGTGGGTCTCTGCTGTTCCCATCTGCTTCAGAAGGCAGCTTCTCTGATGATGGCTGAATTATGTATTGATCTATGAGTATAGCAGAAAAATCACTGGAAGTAAATAATTTTACTAATATTTTAAATGAAAAAATTTGTCACTTTTTTTTCTTCTTAATTTGTAGCTTCTGGAACAGTTACAAAGTTAGTGGTTTCATATATAGAAAAGTTAATAAGGTTTCATCCTCTTTATTATTGAGACAGGGTCTCAGCATTTATCTAAGGCTGGTTTCTCACTCATGGCAATTCTTCTGCCTCAGGCTCCATAGTTTGAGACTGTACGCATGGCCACTGTGTCCTGCCCTGTGTAAAGTTTAGTGATTTGCTTTTCTATTAACAACATAATCAATACTAAGTGGTTAAGTCCAATTTGGGTTAGAATTGTGGCTTATTTTATAACTTGTTCTCTGACCTTTAATAAGTTACCCAACCTCTGAAAATCAATTTCTTCATTTCCTGTGAGAGTTAACCTGGAAGAAAAAAAATAAAAACCTTGTAAGATTCTCTGCTTGGCACATACTAAGTGTCCCACAAATGCTGTTAGTATAATTATCTGTATCCACTGAATATTTTCCCACTTAACTAAACCATCATTGAAATGTCTAGCATCTATTATTGGTCTGAAGTCCAAAGGTGGAAGAAGAACTTAATGTTTAAAAGTGTCCATGGAGTGAGCGTGACATGACAAACAGAAGATTGGATGAACACCAGGAAAGCCAGAGTTTGCTTCAATCCTGGCAGTTTGACAAGAATAATTTGGATTGCTTAATGGTGCATAAAGGTAAAGAGGAAACCTCTCTTAGCATGTATAGTGTCTTCGTCCCTAAGTCCTCCTGAGGCAACTATGAGTCATGAAAATTAGATACTTTTATAATGTACATGTACGATCTACTTACTCTGACATAGTGTTGATTTCTAGAGGAGAAAGGTCCTTTGCAGAGCGATTGGATTTTTCCTTTGTATCCGTATGTTAACTGGGACATTTCTCACCTTACACTTTACGGACTAGCTGAAGTGCACTGGGTATTTAAAAATCCAGGAAGCAGCAGGAATTTTCTGGGGCTCTTGGTCCCTATCAGACTTGAGTAGCGTTCTTTGAAGAAGCCTGTAACGTTGAGCGGAAGCAAAAAAAAAAATCTGTCTAATTAGTTCAATTCAGTTCCATATATATGACCTGAGCATCCACAATCTAACAGGATGGTGTCCATCAGCAAAAGAGGTTGTATGTTCATGTATTACTTCAAAATATAACACAGTACATTCATTTCAGTCATCATTAGGATTGCCATATTATTAAAATAATTATGGTGTAATATATAAGCCTGTTTAGGCTCCAAAAACAACTTGTGGCTAATCAGGTTATAAGAGCAACACATTTTAATTTTCATAGCACCCTGATATTTTAAGAAAAAAAACCCTGAAGCATTAATATTGCCATTTTTAAAAATAAGAGTTTCTTGAATACATGAACTTTAGCAATTTAGATGGTAAATCCCTGGGTGCTTATCTAGGCAAGCTTATTTTATCACACAATTTATTGACATAATTTACCAAGTTTTTGCTTTATTAAAGCTAAGGTTTCTGAAACACAGCATCCTTCTTTTCCACAGTCCTCTGGTATTTTCTTTTCATCCCGCAGTCTTCTCTTTGTTGCTTTCTTTCTGATCATAATGCTTTTCTTTCAAACTCTGGTTTTCCCATTAAGCGTGTGGAAGTCAATTAGGCTTTTTAATATTGTCACTAAAAAGATGCTTTCTATAACCATTGTCTAGTTCTCTTTGAATTATTAGATACAGATTCAAAACCACTAATGTTAGAATAACATAATATGCTCTTTAACTATGCTTACTTATGCTGTCTATGGGGAAGGGAGGGAGAGAGGGAAAGAGAGAGAGAAACATAGAGAGACCTATTCTCTCTATGTTTTGGATATGATAATATGCTCAAATGAATTAGAAAGGTACCAAACAGCAAAGCATAATAGAGCATAAGAGAGATTAGAATTCAGGCTCATTTTTTCCCCCTGTATCCAACATCTTTTGTACACTCAGCAGAGTCCTTAGCCTTGAAATAGTATAACAGGGACTTTCCATGTATCCCAGAGTAAAAGAAGACTTTAAGAATTCTCAAGTGTCTGGTCTCTCGGCCATAATGTATTTACATCATTCATCTTTGGAATTTTCTCATGGAGCAAATGTCATAGAAACAGGATTGCTCTGACTTTGTTATAAGAAGCCGTCTGGAAGTCTTGGTATATATTGTGTAACTGGATAAGCAGTGGAAATATTTTGCAATTTCACAAGAACATTGGGTCAAAAAACAAAAACAAAACCAAATAATCAGAAAACCCTAAGAGATCAGAAAATTACATCAAGAAAAGAATTTGTAATTTTTCTCTTTTTAAAATACAATTTTTCCCATAGAAGTGAAGTAGTTACAGAATAACTAGAAACGTTAATGAGAGTGGGAGTGGAACTTGTTCAATTCTACAAATTTTCTACAAATGTGTGCCTATGGTTTACACTTCCTCTCCCAAATCCATATTTCAGAAATGTAATTATATTCACAGTGAATATATAATTTCCATTCTGGCTTTCTTTTATTTACTGTAATAAGAAAATGAGCAGTAAACTTTCAAGTAAGAAAATTAAAAAGGAACAGTTACACTTCAAATAATGTTTTATTATGAGTCAACAATAAATCTTAGTCGCAGAAAGAATGACAACGTTTCATGTACAAAAGACTTTAAAAGTGTAATTTGTCAGATTGAAGTAAAATCATAAAATAGAGTTTATTATGGATTTTTTTTTACTTTCACATTATACAAGTTTGCCAAAAAATTTTTTTCTTATGCAGTTCTGTATTCAGGTTTTCCCCCTATTTAGCTTAAGGCTCCCAAGTGCTATTGCTTTTGGAAGGGTTTCTAAGTAGAATTCAGGCAGAAATATAAAGAGAGAGAATAGAATATTTGAAATTGCTCTATTCATTTATTTTTGAGACATAATCGCTAATCTAGTAGACTGGCTTCAAATTCCCTATGTAGCTTCAGATGACCCTAAAGTTCTGATCCTCTTGGTTCTACTTCTTGTGTGCTGGGGCGGTGGAGGAATATCACAGGACTGTTTCCATGGTGCTGGGATTTCCTCTCAGGGCTCTGTGCATGCTAAGCTTACTAACCAAGCTACAACCACACATCGCTGGAACTTATTTTGAGAGTTAAGCAGGAGGAAGTTTATGGAAGAAGCAACATAAGCAAAAATGCTGACAATCCTGAATTTGATACATACGTTCTATTTCTTGCTCTACTGATGTAAACTTGAAATTCTTCACTAAAGAAGAGACTGGTACCACCAAAGTTTGTTATAAAAAACCTTGGAATCTAAGCTTCATAGATAAATTAAACAGCCACCACTACCACCACCACCAACAACAACAAAGGACATTTTCTGAATTATTTACCTCCCCTAAATGTATCAAGAAGCAAGCAGTTAAATTTAGATTAGTGAGTTTCCTCCTAACTTTGAAATGTTACAGCTTTGTGGCTAAAGGGCAGTACTGGCTCTTCTCAAGGATAATCTGGACTTGAAGAAAGAAAGCAAGCCTGAATCTACATCCTATATTCCCAGGAAACTGAAGACGGGAGAGCAAGAAGGCAGTTATTCTCCATCCTGACTTCCCCCTGTAGGCTAAAGTCTCAGAGGGGAGAGTGAGCAGACATGTCTACACGAGAATGTGTTTTAATGCTACATCAATAAGTAATATGTGTATCTGGTAACTATTCCAATCAAACAAAATTGTTTACCAAATAAGTGAGCCATCCTCTGACCTAGAGCTCTTGGGTCCTATCTGGTGAGCATATTTGGGAAGAAAGAAATGGAGGAACTCAGGGAGAGGTGTGTATATAGGGGTAGGTTGGCACATCTCTTTGTGTGGAGGGTGTTATTTAACTTCATTAACCAGTCTATGGAGAGGTCTTGTTCTGGCATGGGGCAGAATGTATCCATGTATCTGAGTGTGGTGAGAATACATTTTTAATGTTATGCTGGCCATGTATGTATCTGGCAGTTAGTACAAACAATACAAATTAGCTTTTGAAATCAGTAAGCCATTGTGTAGTGGCATCTTTTTAGTTATATCGTAACAACCCAGAGACTATTATTCTTCTTGAAAGACCCCTGTGGCATAATGCGAAAAGACTGAGACATTTCTACTCCCAATTGTCCTTCTTCAGGAGAACAGAGAACAGATGACCATGGCTCTTTACCAGCTGAAATTCAGGATCAGTGCACACCTAGAAGTCAGCTCATGTGTCATCCTCCCACTTTCCCTAAACCCAGAAAGCACATGAACCCTGACCTCTCACACTGCCACATGCCACGTAGGGGACAGTTACTGCAGTAGCACTGAATGGAGATTGCTAAAGGAAATAAAACAAAACAAATATACACCGAGTTCTCAAACAGACTTTCCAAAGTAGGAGAAAGAAATATTATATTTCAAAAGTTAATTTTTATCACTCTTTTTTACCACTCAGTGAGGAGAAGATACATGACTAGCTCCGGAGGGAAAAAGAACCATTTTTAACCATGTATCTGAGTGTGGTGAGAATACATTTTAATGTTATGCCTGCCATGTATGTATCTGGCAGTTAGTACAAACAATACAAATTAGCTTTTGAAATCAGTAAGCCATTATGTAGTGGCATCTTTTGAGTTATATTGTAACAACCCAGAGACTACTATTCTTCTTGAAAGACCCCTGTTTGCCTATAACACCCCTTCTATGTTCTTTAATAATAGGCCTCAAATTTTTCCTGGGCAGTGAGTCAATGGTTGCATTTTCAGTCTTTCTTGGGATTAAATGTCCCCATGTAATGACTTTTTGGATAGCGGATTGGGTAAGAATGATGACGAACTCCTTCTCTGGGTTCGTTCTTTAAAACAAAAAAAAAGCCCACTTCCCCCTCGGACTTTTAATGATCAATCTGTAGCACAGCAAATGCATAAAGAAGCATGGCTGTTTAGTGTCACTGCCTGGGACCCAGTGGTATGTGCTATAGTTTAAAAATTATGTTATTAGTGTGCATGCCGGGGCACACATGGATGATGTGTGTGATTGTATGTGGGACCTTTGTAGAGGTCAGAGGACAACTTTGTTCCTTTATTTTTCTTCTCTTGATGTTACATGAGTTAGAGGAGTTGAGTTCAGATAATCAGGTTGGCACAGTTGGGTGGCAAGTTCCTTTACCCACAAAACCATGTGGACTTGGCCCTGTGTCAAACTTTTAGAAGCTGGATGGGACCCATCTTTGACAGAATGTCAATGTTACTTAGCTCATGACTAGATATACTTAAGAAAAGATCACAAACACACACACTCCTGTAATTCAGCTACTTGGGAGGCTAAGGCATGAGGAGGCCAATCTGGGTAAGCTATGAGCACTTTTGTTTGTTTGTTTTTGTTTCTTTTTACAGGAAAGAAACAAAAACAAATGAACAATAAAAACAATCTCCCAAAGAAAACATGTTAAGATATGCTGAGAGTCTAGTTCCCAGCACCCCAGAAGATAACTTAATTTAAAAACAGGGTATTCTTTAACCCATTTTTTACTGTTACCTTCGTAGGATACAGGCGTGCTCCGATGGAAGATGACTGGGGCACAGGAAGGGTACCAGGCGAGGAGAAAGGCTGGAGTACAAGCACAGAAACCACCAGTACCACCAGTGGCTAGAAGCCAGTGGAGTGCATCTTTCCCGAACATCTCCAGAGACAGAATGGCCATACTGCCCCATTGACCTGAGAGTCTGACTTCCCAAAACGGAAAGAGTAAATGTCAACTTTAAATTATCCAGTTATCAGTGTTCTTCTGTCTCACACCTAGCAAAATAATACAGTGTATAGAAATAAAAAATGTAATTGATAAATGCATTTTTATAGCATTTATGGTTTAAGATATCATCACACTGGAGGAATCTGTACCTTTGAAGATAGAGATGAAAAAAACATGAATAACTGAAGGATTAAGAAAAATCAAGACACCAGTTAGTTCTTCAGATATCCCTTCCTTTCTACACTCCAAAGTTAACTACCCTCACTTCTGCAGGAGACTGCAGATTTATTTAATAGTTATTGAATCAGGAACTCCGGATTCAGGAGGAAGCAAGGATGACATAGCATATTAGAAATTAGGAAAATAAGTAAAAGTATTTAAATTTATTTATGTATTTTACATATTTATTTATTTTTTATTTGAGACTGATAGTACTGGTAGCTCAAGCTATACTGAAATTCACTATGAAGATCAGGGCAGCTTCAAAACCCAAATCTGCTTGCTTTTGTTTCCTAGCTGTTAAGATTACAGTCATATGCCACCATGCCCAGTGCAGATACAATTGTTTTGAAGTTTTCTACTCAGCTGGGGCAGCAGAATATCACAATTAGCCTTTAAGCAGAATTATACACAGTTGGAGTTACTGTGTTCTGAATTTTAGAAAAATGCAAACACACAAAAAAGCTTAATTTTCCTAAGCATTGGCATTTCTAGGAACTTCAAATGTCTACACAAAGAAGAGTGTTTCTAGTTCTGTATGCAAGTAAACTGTTCTGACCATAGAAGTTAATTTATTTATTCTGTCTCTAATTTTCTATTTGGATATATCACATTATATTAACTATATATACATTTTTAGAGTTACTGACACATGTAAATGAATTATATATATGTGCATGTGTCTACAGTATATGCACATATACGAGGCACACATAGAGCTCAAGCTGTGTATATTAAAAGAATGAAATAAAATATTTGCTAATGTTTGTGGGTACCCTGGAGTTTTACTGATATAACTTGAGAAATACTGTTCTAGGTCCTGGGAGTTACGGGGGATGATATAGGTCCTAGAGAACACCTTAGAGGAATTGTTCAATGGAATGAATAAGCGTAAAGCTCACTGGGTAGTTTATAACTTTGGCAAAGTGATTGTTTCTGCAAACAATATATTTCCACTTTGTTTTTCTTGTTCTGCTAATGTCTTGCTGACCAACCTTCAGTCCCTGTAATAATGAGAAATGTCATGTAGAAAGATTGAAGCTTAACACTGGATTTCAAAGATTCAAGGATAGGAACAATTTCTTGGGGTGGTGAAGAAGCTTCTCACTGCAGCTGTTCACTCTAACTAGCATTACTCAAGATTGGTCAGAGAGTGGATCGGATGCAGGGACAGTTAGTGTGTTTCAGAAGACCTGGTTGCAAGGTCTTAGGCAATAATATTTTTAAAAGATTTTATGGATGCAGCATCCCCTTCAGTCCTGGAAGACACTGCCTCACAGCAGGCATCCTGGTCCTCTGGATCTTACAACCTTTCTGTCCCCATTCTCTGAGATGGTTCCTGAGCTGTGAGTGTGGGAGTTACACTGATACATTGGGCTGGGCACTCCATAGTCAGTCATTCTAACTAGATGCATATCTCTTATACACATATGGAAAAGCCTCTGTACATAGATGGGACAGCCAGCATCTGCTATACATTGAAGCTTCTTTAATAATGGCAAGAGCTACACTTATCCGTGGGTATAAAAGTATTTAGAAAATATGTTAATTTAGGAAATCAGCAGTAGAGTGGTCTCCTCTCATGCCTATTGAGGTCGTATGGAATCATAGGCATTTCCTTTGTCTCTGTATACAGAGAAATACTTTACAGAGTTGGCATACTCTGGAGAGTATTTAGGCAGCCAGAAGCTCATCTTAAAATTGATTAGATCATTCACAGTGTGGTATGTGTTGAGGAATATGCTTTACTAAAGCTTGTCTTACTACTCTACTGACATCCTGAGATATATGGGAAGCCAGAACATTATCCTCCAGGTAATTAAGTCATGAGAGGGTTTGGGGCCTATTCGTCAGAGTAACTTTGGAAAGGCAAACACTTCTGATTATTTTCCTCCTTACATTCCCTGCCTGTGAAGCGAGATAGTTCCAAATCCCATTGGAGAGAAAAGCCAGAAGAAAGGAACGATCAAAGAAATTCTCTCCATGAGAGGAGAGTCATACCAGAGATGAGTGGTCAGTAACTTGTGTGCTGGTAATAAATGCCAGAGGTCTTTTTGAAATAAGAGGAACATGAAAACTATATTGAAAACGATATGAACAATGTTGACAAGAGCGGACAAAAAAGCAGAAGGAAGGGTACCTTCCTGGCTGCCCTCCTGGGGGTAGTGTTGGCAAGTTTTAATTTGGTGTTACGTGACCTCTAATTCTGGTGGTTAGTTAGTATTCCATGGCCAGAGTCAACAAATTTGCGAGAACTGGTGAGGTTCATAGAAGAACACAGAATAGATAAACATGTGTGGGTGGGTTCCCCAGGATAAGACATGTTGTGAATGTTCTAGATGAGTTTTCCATTGACATTGGACTTTCTGATAAACTCTTGCCAAAGGGACTGTTACCTTCTAACATTGTTTGGGCCATCGTGCCTGATATCCGCTCAGAACACCATGTTCTTAGTAGCATCACGAGGACTTAATGCTGAGCAGAGTGATGGCATCGGCCAGGACTTCACTTCTGATCTGGGGCTAACACAAAGGATGATTAGGGTTTAACTCACCAAATTTGCCAAATGCAGAAGGGCCTATTCCTTTTCTTGAGAGTATTTTTAGTTTTATTTTATTTTTTATACTTGAGTGTAGTTCCATATTCCTCAGGACCCTATCCTATCACAGGCTATCCTATCTATGAGTGTGAATTATCCTTTGAGAATATTTGAAATCCTGTGTAGCTGAACGCACCATAGTGCCTTCTGCACTCAATCCCAATGTGAAGCTTTGCAGGGACCACATTTGGATATTGTCACATTTCGTTGCAAATGAGTCAGATCCAACACAGTTGGAAAGCTCCTCCTTCAGGCCCATCTGTTGGCCCATGAGCTTACTGTGTATGCCTCATACTCATTTGTTTACGATGTGATCGAACTGTTAAGATTCAGTTTTGGGGCTGGGGAGATGGTCAGTAAATACTTGCTTTTTGCAAGCACAAGGATCTGACTTTGACCCCTAGAACTCATATCAAAAAAACTGATATGGTGGCTCACAAGAGCTGGCTAGCTAGCCTACCTCCTTGCTGAGCTCCAGGCTAGTGAGAGACTGTCTCAAAACAAAAGAGGAAGAGGCATATGGTACCAGAGGGGGGATGACACTCAAGGTTGTCTTCTGGACTCCACATTCTCTCTCTCTCTCTCTCTCTCTCTCTCTCTCTCTCTCTCTCTCTCT
>NW_021620751.1:3025105-3044800 GCF_004785775.1 Grammomys surdaster
TCTCTCTCTCTCTCTCTCTCTCTCTCTCTCTCTCTCTCTCTCTCTCTGTTGCACTGTCTTTCTCTATTTCTTTTTTATCTCACATGTACCTGTACATACAGACAAACATGCATATAACACACCTCCCTACACACACAGAGAAGATTCAACGCTATAGCATTGACAGACATGAGGGAGTGATTGACTTAGAGGGCTCGTGGGCTAGATGAAGGTAAAGGACTGAGACTGAGCTGGTAAGGCATTGCTAGTTTAAGAGCTTTCTAAACACCATGTAATTGTGGTCATTTCTGTTCTACAGAGAGTCTCCCCATTTCGGCCCGGATGGGTGCTTTTTGGGAACATTTTCAAGAGTTTCAAGTGAAAGGCAGTGACGACTGCTTTTGGCTTTCTCTTCAGTCTGTCCGAATCCCCGTCCTCTTGCTTTCCTTTAGTGGCTGACAGGTTGGAGTGACGTTAAGGATGCACTCATCCTATCCTCATTCCTCATGACTTCCTTCTCTCTTTCCCCTCGAAATGCTTTCCGTTTTACTTTCAAGTAGAGTGCAATGTCCCTTATTTATAGTCAGAACCTCACATCTAAGGTTTGGAAACAAAAGGCAGTCCAGGTTGAGACCATTCTGCTTTTGCTTCTGATAGGCGCGTGAATGAGATAAAACAGTAGAATCTTTCCGAACCCAAACTGCCAAGATGATAGTTCCTCTTGGACACTCTGTAATGATGATGGGTAGATATTAACATTTCTGTATTTTTTGTATTTCTTCTATAAAAATGAATAATTTCCTTAAAGCATTTGAATACAGAGATGATAAATGTATGTCTATTTTCATGCCTATGTCTATTTATTTTGCCTCTTCCTTCTGCTTCCTGTCTTCAGTAAACTGGCTGGATCCTGGTACATCTGCTGCTGAAACCCACATGCTCCCCATCCATGGTCTTCTGTCCCTGCCTTTGGGGGCGATCTTTACAGATCATTCTATTGTCCTCACCAGTCTCCTGCTGTCTAGATCTTTACCTTCTTCTAGCTCCAGAACAATCTAAATCAACCATTCCTCTTGCTTGACAATGAATGGATGGTCCTCAGCTTTTCTATGTGCCACACCATGCCTAGTTCTTCTTCCTACTTCCCTTGCTGCTGCTTCCTCCTCCTCCTCCTCTTCTTCCTCCTCTTCCTTCTCTTCTTCCTCTTCTTCTTCCTCCTCCTCCTCCTCTTCCTTCTCTTATTCTTCTCCTCCTCCTTCTCCCTCCTCCTCCTCTTCTTTGTTCTTTCTTCTTCTTCCCCATCCTCCTTTCTTTCTCTTTCTTTCTCTCTTTCTCTCTCTCTTTCTTTCTTTCTTTCTTTCTTTCTTTCTTTCTTTCTTTCTTTCTTTCTTTCTTTCTTTCTTTCTAATCCCCTTTCTTTCCTCCCTTTCCTCTTGCTTCTTTGTGTACCTTCTTGTCCTAATAAAAGTTTGGCTCTCTTGGTCATGATGACTGCTTATTAAACACCAATTATATAAACTTCCTTCTTTGACATTTTGTGTTCCTACTTTGTTGACTTTTCACTGACTTAGAAAAGGTCTCTTCACTGACTTAGAAAAGGTCTCATTTGTTATCCTACACTGGATGGACGATTCAGATTTTGAGGGCTTGTCTTTTTGCCTACTTTCTTTTCAGAGTTGAATACAGGGCCTAGTATAGTATAAGAGTTTGAAATGTACTTGACAGGAAATGGTATATTTAATAGTAATTATTATAATTATAGTTATACTACTACTAATAATAATAATAATTGTTATTGAAAGGATTTTGGATGTAACCCTGATTGGTCTGAAACCTGCAGTGTAGACCATACTGTGGACCCTGGTCTTGGACTTCTTGCAATCTCTCTGATATTATATGTTTTTGAGTGGAAGAAGGATAACAAAGCAAAATGAGACAAAAAGCAAAAATACCACCGAGTTTACTTTGTGTTGCCCAACTTCTCCGAGGCATGAGGCCTCTCCTGAAGTGTGGTTAATATACCTAGTGAGTATAGATATATGTAGTAACAAATACATATGGTATTTTGGAAAAAATTAGGGGGTACTATGCAGAGTACTTGTCATTCGAGGTGTGTGTATTTAATATATTACTGTAACAAAACGAAAGAGAGGAAGAGAGGGTGAGGGAAAATGTACAAAGTAATTAAAATAATTAAAACTGAAATGACTGGTTTAATAGAACAAAGAACTCCTTGGTCAGAAGATAAAAATGATTGTCAGCCAACATGCAGGGAGTTTGGAACACTTAATCCTACATGCATTGTCTTCATCTACGCTGTCCCCTAAAGGGTCAGAGAACTATGCGGAAGAGGAAGGCAGGAAGATTTTAAGAGCCAGAGGGGGTGAAGGGGTCCAAGGAAACAACAGGACTGATGTACATATGCATTCAGACTGGCAGCACACAGATAGCTTGCACAGACTGAAGACAGAAGGGGTCCCAGTACTGAAAAGCAAGAGAGTAGTGGATACACCCCTAACCAAGAAGCTAAACGCAACTAATACCCACTGAGGGGAAAAAGAAAAGAAAAAAGAAAGAGAAAAAGAAAAAAATCAGTTTCCTCCAATGACGTCTCACTGGGTATATTAAACACACTTCTGGGCAGGCCACATGCTGAGGGGTAGTTGGCCAGTATAAAGTAAACTCAATGGTATTTCTGTAGACTTTTTGTCTTATTTTTCTTTAAGTAAGTTTTGTGTTATTATTCTTCTGCTTGTTTATTTTGATTTCTCGTGTGAGTGTGTGTGTGTGTGTGTGTGTGTGCGCGCGCGCGCACGTGCGTGTATGCGTTTGTTTCTTGGTTTTGTTTTGTTATTTTGTTTTAAAGAGAGAGAGAAAACCATAAAGTTGTGTGGGTAGGAAATCAGATAGGGAACAATCTGACAGGACTTGGGGTAGGAAAAAAATCATGATTGAAGTATATTATATGAAGATTTTTTTTTCAATTAATGAAAAAGGTTGCCAGTGAGTAAGAAAATGAACAACTGATTCATGAAGAACATGGGCAACATGAGTCATGTCATTTCACCGAGATCAACACAGGAGACGCTAATTACATGTCATTGACTGTGTCCTTTCATATGCATGTAGAACACAGAACATTCTTACTGGTGCTGAGCACAGTGGCTTGTAATGGGGCTCTGTCAGCAATGGTCAGGTTCCTAAAAACGTGAAGAGCAGTGCCCACTGGCCTTGTGGGTTTAACGAAATTTTACTTAGCGAGGGACTCAGTACAGATGAACTGGAAGGTCTTGTTCAAAACCAAGCTCTACGTTGATCCTCTGGTGCCTTGCAGGAAAACCAAGGCCTCAGCACCTCATCTCTCACTATTGCACTGCTTGTGGGGCTTTCTTAGTCGCCATTCCGCACTCTATCACCAGAACAGCAGGGATTCATGACACTCTGCTGAAAGGCTCTGACTGTTTTCCACCCTTGATGTGACCAAAAAAAAAAAAAAAAAAAAAAAAAAGATTTCCTTAAAACTGTCATAGCTCTGTTAGGTTCTAGGGCCGTTGAACATAGAAGTTAGAAACTCAACATGACTGATGAAAGCGAGGGTCTGTAGTGACCTGGATGGTGCAGGCTCCATCCTCTAAAGGGCAGGCAGATTAATATTCTTCACTCTTATTTTTTGTTTCCTCTTGCTCCATTTCCTCCTCCTCCTGCTCCTCCTCCTCTTCCCCTCCCATTATTTCTCCTCCTCTGGAATTCCATTTACCTCTGCTTCCCTGGTGCTGGGATTAAGGGTTTATGCCACTTAGCAAAGCCCCAGATTAGCATTCTTTAAAAACATCTACATGGCTACATGGGCAGTGTGTTTCAATATCAACATGGGCCTTCTGAATTCCTTCCCCCTTGTCTTACTTCGGATAATTTGGCTTATATCAGATATTATTTCTGGTGGGGTACATCTGATCTTTTATGCCACATCTGTTCATGATTGAGTTAGATTAGGAAACTGAAATGTGGCAATATTAATTCTCCGGAATTGTTACTATTACTGGCTACACTAACCCGGGTACTTTAAAAACGGCTATTTTTGCATGGTTACTATTGTTTTATTGTAAGCCTCTTGTAAGAATTGTAGCCTAGTCTGGAGCAGGAAAATAACCTAGAACAAAAAGTAAATCGGTGCGTTTCAATGTTCAATAAAGGAGGAAGTCACAAGAGTTTAATAAGGCTGCTGGTTTCCTCTGTGGTATGTCTAGTATCTTTATTCCAAGATAATAATGATCACAGTAATGTTTTAATATTTTGAAGATCATCACCAATGTTTATGGATAATTACTTTATTCAACTAGGTGATTTAAACTTTCTCAACTATAAAAGTCTGTCACCTTAACTTATAAAGCTGATGTGTGCTGAGTGGTGGTGGCACATGCCATTAATCCCAGCACTGAGAATCAGAAGCAGATGGATCTCTGTGAGTTCAAAGCCATCCTGGTTTACAAAGTGAGTTCTAGGACAAGCAAGGAAGGCTACACAGAGAAACCATGTCTCAAAAGACAAAAAAGAAAACAAACAAAAAAAGAAGAAGAAATTGATTTTTGCTGGACAGGATGGTACATACCATTAATTCTGGCATTAAGAAGGCAAAGGAAGGAAGATTCCTGAGGGTTCGAGGTCAACCTGGACTACCTAGCAAGTTAGAGGACTGCCCAGGCTTCCTGGCTGTAAATATCTATCTCAAAGAATGACACAAAAATCCTGTTGTATCTTAAAAAATAAAAATAAACCTTTGGCATGTTAATATAGTTCATAGAGAACAAAACTATGGTATGAAAAAGCTGTTTAGGAAAATATCTACATTTCTATAAGGGTCTCATCAAACAAAGAAACCAAAATGTGTGCTATTTAATTTCATGTCTTAACATTAATTTTAAAAAGTTCTAATGCAGGATCATATAGGTTCACTCTCCTGAAGATTAACACAGAAAGGGTGAGGTGTCTTTTGTACGAAATGGAGTGACAGAGAAGAGTGGACACAGCAGGTTTTTACGACCTGGTCTGGGTTCTTCCATTCAGTCCCTCACTTGTGAAATCTTCCAAGAACACAACATCCATTAAACAGCAGATGTGTATGTCCAAGGGTTTGTTTAACTTAAAGAGATAACAACATCTTACAAGTTTTCTAAACAAAAATGGCTGGTTCAAAGTTCTCTGACCAGTGATATGTAAACTGAAGCAATCAGCACAGGTCCGGTGGTGCTCTGTTAAAGTGTCACTATGCGTGGGCTTCAGGATTTGCTTAGGGCAGCAATGATAACCTTGACTCTCTTTAACAGGAGCACAAATGTATTAGTCCCAGACCCACATTCCACGTTTTAATCAGCAATGTTTACTTGGAAGTTTAGGTAATGAAATTCCACCTCAGGTTACTCTGGTTCGTAAAGCTGTATGCTTTGTCTTACGTCTGCTTTTCTTGATGCTCCATTAAAATATTTTCTTCTTCAACTCGATGTAAAATAGCTTAAAATAGTTGGTAGGGATTTTCAGTGGTCTTATAAACAGCAGGTATAGATTTGTGGCTTGATTGCTTAACATGAGTTTAGGCCTCCCCTTGGCTTATTTCTTGGTTGCTGGAATAAAGGCCTTAATTTTATCGTATAAACTAGATGCTTCATTATTAACTAGTCGTTGAAGAATTATGTTTCTAAGAAAGCATCGGAGAGCAGAGGCTGAATCCATAGCAGCTCACTCAACAGCTGTCTGCTGGGCAAGAACACACTCAAGAAGCACCTTCAGTCCCCTAGTCATGAGCCCTCACCTGTCTTCTATGGATTCTGAAAGACTGATTTACATTTCCACTGTATAATGTGCAACCAAAACCCAATCATCCTCATCTCCGATTTCACCCTTTCACATACCATAAAAATAAAGTTTTATTTGGCATCTCAGCCTATGCATTTTTGGATAGATGAGCAGTAGTGGGCAGATCTTCATGCTTGTCCATGGACTGTGTTTTTTTTTTTTAAATTTGTTCTTTCACAATTTCATGAACATTGATCATATTCTCTCCCATTATCCTCTGCTGTTCCCTCTCCCTCCTACTGTATTTTAAATGCACACCGGGTCAGTAGGAGGCCACAAGACCTAAATCATAAGCAAATATGTGTTCATTCCGTGTCTACCACTCAAGAATATTTTAATTTTGGAGACATTTCTTCTTTTTGAGCTCTTCTCATTGGCTTCCAGTGTTGTTAAGAGACTTTTGTTCAGCAGGTGATTTTGTGATATTGTCACATAACACCATTACAATTCTTATAACATCTTGAAATAAAAGATTAGCCAATACCTACTTAATTCAATAATGAATATCACATTTTGAACAAAAATTAATACTCGCATTCAAATAGATGACTTCTTTTACCTTTGTGAACTTCAAGGAGAAGCTTTAAACTGTATAACATCAAGCCATATCTAATTAAGCTTTTTCCCCCCCACAGTGTTTGGGATGAAACTCAAAGCCTTCTATATACTAGGTGGGTGCTCTACCCATGAGTTATAACCTATCCTTAGACGTACTTTTAACTAAAGATAATATTGAGGAATAAAGCTAGATAAAACCCAATGTGTGTCAGAAAATTCAAATGGTGATTTTCCATATAGAAGGATCATATAGCATTTTGCTCTGAACTCAGTAAACTGACCTATAAAACTCTAGGGTAACCTGGTTGTCTGCTAGATGTATTTATTTTGTTACAAGAAGAGGAAAAGGGAGAAATTTTATTGTTTTTCTAAAAGAAACTTTTAAAAAAATGATATTAACTCAGCAAAGACTCTCACTCATTTAACAAATACTCATTAAATACCTAAATTTTTATTCACTGGGGCAGAGTGAGACTCTATCTGTGTAAAGTATTAACCCTCAAAGATCCTGCAGTCTAGGATAAGGAGCATCTTAGTATTAAGAGTGAGAAGCTAGGTACATTGAAGACCTCTGACAAACAGGACAGAGATTCAGACTGTAATAATAATGTCCAAGAATCTTAAGTATTTATGGGATTTTCGTTTTCCAAATACAACAATACGATCTTAGCATTCAGTGTCCTTTCTTGGTTATCCTATTTTTCAACAGCAGTTTGCTTTTAATCACAAAGCCAATCAAACCGAATGTCAAGTGGTTTGTCTCCTTTCCTGATGCACCTCTGACACCATGTTTAACCTGAGTCTGAGTTCTTGGTTAACATGCAGGGAAGCTGAAACAGCATTTGCTGTAAGGGTAGAGAGAGTGACACAGTAGCTTGGAATGGTGTGGAGTGCTGATTTTGAATCCACATGACCAAGGTTTATACCCAATCCCACTACTTGCTAGTCACAACCCTTGAATTAACCACTTCATCCAGTGCTTGAGGCTCCTCTAAGGTTAAATTGTACATAATAAAATAATAGTGCCTACTTTGACTGTAAGGATCAAACATGCCTATGTATATAGTGCTTAGAAAAGGTCGCAGTAAATGCCATATGGGTGTTTTTTTTTTTTTTTTCTCTTGAGAGCAACGAGTCTTTTCACTCACCATATCTGACTCGGTTCCAATTTTAAGGAACTGGATAGTGTTTAGATGCTAGGAAAAAATATTCATAACAGTTTACAGAAGTCCAAATTAGAGAAAAGACTGGATCTGGCCCAGGATCCTCCTTGGATCAAGGAGAAAATCAAGGTCTCTGAAATAAATATATATGTGTGTGTACACACACTCACTCACACACACACACACACACACACACACACACACACACACACACACATAGTGTTTTTGATCACATTTATGTGGAATTGTTATAATGAGACCCATTATTATGTCTGATTAATATGTTAACAAAAGCTTAGAAAGTAGAAACCTGACTGAAAGTGAGATTCTAAGATGCAGCTTCCATGATGTCAGTCATGATGGGGTGGCTATGCAGATCCTTTGTGGTGGCAGATGAAGATCTGTCTCAGAGACAAAGACATGTAAAGAAAAAGTAATTGCAGGCAGCTCTAAAGATATTCTGCATATGCATTTCTGTAAGGGTTTCTGAGGCATATTGAGGATATTGGGATGAGATTTGAGTGACGCCCTATTTTTCATTCCCTGATGAAATATTTGCTTTGCCTTTGCTCTCCAGGAGCCCACCACTTAGCAGCTGTATTTAGCCTCTGATACACCTCAGCTTTGATTTTTGAGCTTCTATTTTTTCATAGCATAAACTACTAACAAATTACTGTAATAGTTAAATTGTGAGAGTTAAAAAGGCCACTTTGAAGAGATTTATTGTATATCATTTTGTGTATATTAATCTTTAAGTCCATAACTAATAAGATTGTTGTGATTAATCCTAGCCAATCAGATCTGATACAGTATCTTGACTTTGCCTTATTTTCTGGTTATTGGGTGGTATAAATTTGGCAGTGTCAGCAATTGGTCTTGTGTATGCAGGATGAGAGGCTTATTACTTAGCTACTTCCCCAGCCATGGACAATTTTTTTTTTTCAAGAGAATTTTAGGCTCACAACACAATTAGGCAAAGACATAGCAGTTCCCATATTCCATCTGTTCCCCCATCCCTGTCCTCACATATTACCCATTATTCAGTACTGGGGATCAGTTTAGGGCTTTAGTGATATTCTCACCCTTTAAATTTTTATTTATTACAATTTCCCTGAAATACCCCCACAGACCTGCATTTAGATATAAAACTGGAAGATACAGGGTCTTACTAAGTTTCCCATGTTGGGATTTTCAACTCTGTAGCTCTGGCAGGCCTGAAGCACATGATCTTCCTGTCTTAGTCTCCCAAGTAGTTGGAATCACAGACTGGACACCACACCCAGCAGAGTTCATCTTTGGTATGGTGCATTCTGTACACTTGGCAGATTTGTGACAGGTACCCATGATCGTGATGTATGAGATAGCTATGCTGTACTGAGAATCTTCGTGTTTTGTCTGTTTATCTCTCTTTTCCCTCCCTCACCCTTGGTAAATGTTGATGTTTCTTGCTCCTGCAACAGTTACCCTTTCCTGAACATTATGCTGTATGTAACCTTTTCATACTGGCATCTTAGGATGTAAATATGCATTTACATTTTTTCCATGTCTTTTCAAAGAACAACAGCTCATCTGTTTCTAGGGCTGAATAATAGATTTATTGCATGAATGTATTATAGTTTCTTTTTCCATCTGCCTATTAAAAGACCTCTTGGAGCTGGCATGATGGCTCCCACATCTAATCTGAGCACTTGAGAGACAGACACAGGAAGATTGTCGTGAGTTTGAACCTCCTACTCTATGAAGTAAGACTGTATAAATACATAAATGAATGGAACTTTAGTTGTTTCCAGGCTTGAAATTTAGGACTAAATGTTTTATAATATCTGTACAAGGCTTTTGCATAAGTGAAACTTACATCTCTTTTTGGATAATTAGCAAGGGTGGAACACATAGAACACATGGCAAGGTCTTTAGCCCTGGGTTTCCTGTGATGTGGAGCTTCCTTCCTGGTTGATTAGCTATCATCATTGCATTTTTGATGAGTTATCTGTTAAGATCTGCATCCAATATTTTATAAGGTTGGCATTTCCTTATTGTTAAATCTCAAGATTCAACTCACAATTTTTTTGTTTGCTTATTTTACTGAGAAGGGTCTTACCATGTAGTCCTGGCTATCCAAGGACTTTTGTAGCTCAGGCTTGCCTCAAACTGAAGGAGATCTACTTGTCTCTGTCTCCAAAGTACTGGAATTAAAGTCATAAAATGCCTGCTGAAATTAAAGATATGCATCACCATGCCTGGCTGATTATGTGGTTTTGGTAGCAATTCTTTATGATTTTTTCCTTCAAATCTGTGGTGTGTCCTTTTATTTTCCTGGCAGTGTCTAAGATCAAAAAAGTTAATTTTATTGAAATTATTTACTTTATTGTAATTTTTTAAATTTATAGGTTGTGCATTCTGTGTCATGTCTAAAATGTCATCGACAAACCCAAGCCATCTTTATATCTTTTTCTTATATTGTCCTCTAGAAGGCCTGTGGTTTTGTGTTTCAATTCATGTTTAAGATACACTTAAAGTTAATTTTTTACGAAATCTGTAGCTTTTATCTAGACTCATTCTTTTATTGGCCTGTGGCTATTCCGTTGTTAATGTGTTGAAAATACTATCTTTTCTCCATGGTGTTGCTTTTAGTCTTCACTTTTAAAGGTCATTGACTGTATTTCTATGGGTCTGTTTTTAGGCTCTCTGTTCTGTTCCTTTTGCCTACCCGCCTATTCTTCTGCTAGTGCTCCATAGTGCCAGTCACTGTAGCTTTTAGTCAATCTTAACTGAGCTGAGTGCTGTCAGTTCTCTGACTTCTTCAACACTGTTTGGCTATTGTGGGTCTTTTGCCTTTTCATATAAACTTTAGGGTCAGCTTGCCAATTGTTGCAAAATGTCTTGGTAGAATGTATAGCATTGCTGTTCTGACTCTACGAACCATCTTGAAAGGAACCAAATAAGACAATGCCAACTTCTGTGATGGACATGGAATATTTGCTTAGATTTCTGATTCCTTTAACAAGTTTTATAACTTTCTTTATACAAGTGTTGTAGGAAATTTCTTGGGAAATTCTTGCATTGATACAACTAAAAATATCCTTATAGCCGAGGCCAAGGAAGAATCATAGAAATGGGGGAGGGGAGACTTTAAGAGCTGGAGGATCAGGACGCCTGATGCTAGACAGTATCTTCTGGAGTGACATAGACTGTGCATGTACAGCATCTCAAGAGTACAGTTGCTCAAATGAGACCAACTTAATGACAACACCACTTGACCTGTCAATATGAACAGGAGAATTTCTACAAGGTCCCACACCTTGATGAAGAGCTACAGGTGGCCAATGGTTACTGAGAAGTAGAGAATCAGGTTCCTACAGGGATAAAGCCCCACATAGGTTGTTCTGTCCCTTGACATATGTGCATATAGAGAATGCTAAACAGACTTAGTAGGCCATACACACACACACTATACACACACACACACACTATGCACACACACACACACACACACACACACACACACACATACCCAGTAATAATTAAAGAAGAGGTCATGAATTTGGGAGGGGCACAGAGGAGTGAGAGGGATGGAGAGAGAGCTGTGAGTGACATAGATGCAATATTCATTTATGAATTTTCAAAAAGAAAAAAATATACTTATTTTTTGAGACAGGGCCCTAATGTGTAGTCCTTACTGTCCTGGAACTCACTGTGTAGACTAGACTGGTCTTGAAGTCACAGAGATCTGTCTGCCTCTACCTCCCAAGGGCTGGAATTGAAGAGACATGCCACTATACCCAGTGACAAAAAATTCTTTTTTTTTTTTTTTTTAAAGATTTATTTATTTTACTTATGAGTACACTGTAGCTGTCTTCAGACACACCAGAAGAGGGCATCCGATCTCATTACAGATGGTTGTGAGCCACCATGTGGTTGCTGGGATTTGAACTCAGGACCTCTGGAAGAGCAGTCAGTGCTCTTAACCACTGAGCCATCTCTCCAGCCCGACAAAAAATTCTTATTACAAGTTTGTCTCTACAAATATCTTTTTGGAGGGAGAGCTAATATAAATGGTCTTGTCCTTTTGATTTTAAATTCTATGGTCAACTGTTAGTGTATAGGAAAGAAATGCATTCTTATATATTAACCTTACATCCTGAAACTATTCTGTAATTGCTTATAGTATGAGAAGATTTTTCTTTGATTCTTTCAGATTTCCTAAGAAAACCAAGATATAATTTATTTTGAGATTTGCATGCAATTTCCCTTTTTCTTACTGTATTGAGCTGGATTTCCAGTACAATAATGAAAGGAACACTAACAGCCTAGTTTCTGAAAATGTTATTTTTTTAATATATTAATTTCATTTCTATTCTGATCCTATTGAAGTGGGAAAATTTCATCTTAATACGTGCCTGGTATGTTTTCAGTACTTTTATATGTATCAAAGTAAAGTTACATCCTCAAATTATAGCTGAGGAGACTGGGCACAAAGAAATGACCTTGTTCAATGACAAAAGCTCATGTGGGGCTGAGGAAGGCTCCCACCTAGTCCCCCAAGCCTTGGTCATTTCTCTATCTGAATACAGAATTCTCCAGACAGGCCACTGTCATGTTTTAGTGAGTGACTTCTTTTTTTTTGCGATTATCACAGTAGCTTTCCAGAACCACAAGCTATCATCCACATTATAGAATGACAGGAATTATTATTGACCCTCTCCAGGTGCAATCTCCCAGCTGATTTACAACTGCTGGATTCAGCATGTCTCTTTCCCCCAAATCCAGGCTAGTCCTTGGAAGGCATTTGTATGTGTGGACTTTCTGTAATTCATTTGCCCAGAGTATACTTTTCAACGGACATAGTTCACTCTTTGTCCGTGACTGTTGCTGGGGTGGGGAGAGTATTTGCCATTTCCTTGGACTTTGCAAATTTTCTGTGGTAAAGGATTACAGTGCAAATATCAGGTCAGTGGCCTTTGGAGGCAGATAAGCTGCTGTTGAATATGTCTGAATGAATCCATTCTTTAATTCATCCAGTGATTTCTACTGGAAACTTCTTGTACAAGAAAGGCATTTGCAACTGTTAGAGATGACTCTAAAGTGAAAAGTACTGACTGTTTGTGTATAATATCAAAATTTAAAAGTACTCTGAATGAATGGAAGTACATATTACTTGTAACTGGCACTTATGGCCTCCTGTCTTGCATTATAGGTTTGTGTGTGTGTGTGTGTGTTTGTGTGTGTGTGTTCCCTCATTTTTACTTTTAATTTATAAAATCTTTGAAGGGGTTAATGTCAATATACATAGTCCCCAAAAGGCTTAAATCTATTTCTCTATAACATAAACTTGAGAAGAATTTTTTGGACTAACTCTGTGTCCCAATCCAACAACTGTATCTATTGATCTTATTCTTTGCACAGGATATTTACTTTTTACGATCGTATAGGCACAGTCATCAAGATAGATTTCATGTCATGAAAAATACTATGTGTCATCACATTATTGGTTAGTGTGAAGTGACAAGCCAGTAATTATCAACTAGGTTAATTTAGTGATAATATGCCAATTTATCTTCTGGCAACTCATAAGGCCTACATGAAAGACAGAAGCTCATTAGCTTTCCTGTCTGTACTAATGTGGCTTTCATTGTTTGGCCAGTAGATATTAATCAACCATCTATACCTTAGAGAGTTCTCACAATGTTTCAATGTAGTTGCCTCCATTGAGCACTGTATGTGATAAACAAATAAAATAACTAAGATGTTAGTACCTCTATTATCTTCAACGTTCACTCAAGAGAATGAGAGGCACCCTAGTCTGTTTTGCATAGAAAGCTCGTGACAAATGCATCTAATCATCCTTGCCTGCCATCTGCAGTCCACCTCTTCCTGTTCTTTATCACCCCACAGCTGCTTCTTTTCTCTGGCTTCCTCTGGCTCTTCCTCCACCCCAAGTCCTCTAACTTGTAGTATTAAGGGTTTCATTGTCAGTATCAGCCCTTCAGTGTGTACACACTTTTCCTGATCTCACTTAAGTTCACGACTTTAAACACTAATTAATTCATCCATAGCGAGGACATCTCTGAATTCTGGATTGTTATGTCACTATAACAAGGCCAAGAAAATATTAATTATCTTCCTTCAATAGGGCATATATCCCACCACCTATTCCACCCTGTCTGCCTTCCGCCCAGCTTAGTTCTTATGGATCAATACCTAGCTATCACCATTGAGTCCAATTTTGCTCCTTATGTCTCACACCTAGTTTGTTTGTAACAGATGACAGCTCTGTTCCCTAAGTATAGTCAGAATCTGAACATGAGTAACCTATCCCTTGCTGGCATCCCAGCCTGGTCTGTTATCATTTTCTGCCTAGGACAGGGCCACAGCCTGTTGACTGCCATGTAGCCCACTGCGGTCCTCCACTTGCAGAGAGTGACCTTCCTAAAGCTCAGTCCCAGAAACACCAGGATAAGGTTAGGCCTCCTTGCTGCCACCTTTATATCCCACCTTCTGCTTCTTTCTGGACCTCAGCTGTCTGTTCTCTCATTGTGCACTCCACTCCACTATGACTCCTGACTTCCTCTTAATTCTCTCCTGGAGTGTCCTTACTTCCTGTGTCTCTGGGGGACCAGCCTTGACTTCCTGTTAATCTTACTGTATCTCTGAGGAGCGAGCCAACCATTCACCTCACTCTGTATCCTCCTGCCTGGTCATCTCAGCTGAAGTGTCCCTTTCTCAGACAAGCCTTTGAAACCAAAATAGCAGTCCATCACACCACAAAAGCTAATGTTTATTAGTATTTTTATTATTTTTATTTTAGCTTAGTATCTGAAAGCCACTGGCTCACTTATATACTCAAGCTCTGGCACATCAAGGAATATGCAAGTTCTACTGCATGTTGAATTTCTAATACATACATAGAGGCTGATACATAGTAGGTCTTCAAAAAAAATACTTGTTGAAACTTTAGCTAACTGGCTTTTGTAACTTACTTGTAAGAACAAAGGACATGAAGCTAATAATCTCTAATGACTTTTCTGGTGGAAAATTCTGTTCCATTCTCTTAAACGTGGAATGGTCTGAAAAACGGGAAACATACAGTGTCAGAATGGTACTGAGTTTCTCAGACCAACTTATAGAGCTTCTTCTTATCCTGTGTGGGTAACCAGTAGGACAGCGTAGGACAGCGTGGCCAACTGGGTACCGCTTAGTTTTGTTACAGGTGTACAATTGATATTTCCTTGGAACACTTTTGAAGTAAGATCCTATGCTGGCCCTAGTCTGCTTTTTTAAATGGCAGCAATGATGATATTAGTTAAAAATTTCAAGTGTTTGGTCTGGGGTGATGGCATAATAAGTAATGGTACTTGCTGTGCAAGCATGAAAACCAGAGTTCAAATCCTGGCCCTGGAGATGAGGTAGAAGGGGGGAATCACTGGGGCTTACAAGCTGTCAGCCTAGAGCCAGTTTCAATGAGAGTACCTGTTTCAAGGGAATAAGGCCAAAACTGAGAGCGCAGGACATCTGATATCCTCCTGGGCCTCTGCAGTGCATACACATACCTAAACACATCTGTGTATAGACCACACACATAAACCACACATACACACTACACATGTATATACAAGAATTTTTTTTTTTTTAGTTTTAAAATTCATCTTGTGTCAACATACTCTGATACTGTTCACACTCAATGTGCATTATTAACTTGTTGAATCTTTGTAGGCATTTGTGGGTAAATAAGCTACATCAGAGTCCCGGAGGCTTTCCACACATCGGGTCTCACATGCAGGAGAAAGGCCTGGAGTTCCAAAGGCTGGAGGCTTTGGTGACGGCAGGCCCCAATGATACGAGAAATACTTTAAGTTTAAAAGGGTTTATTTTCATGGTGGATGGTGGATGGTGGATGGATCTGGATGTATCCCCCTGAAACTCAGGGCAGACCTGAGTTAAATAGGGAGGGAGAAAAGGGGAGGGCCTGGGGAAGAATGTTTAATTAGCTCTACCCTCTGGCCTTCAATAGTATGTAAATCCCTAGGGCCTGAGGCCAGTAGTCACATCCTCTACCTGTGCACTTTGGGAGAGGCTGTAATGGCCTATGTGACTGAATAATGTAGGTCTATGGAGACTAGACTGCGTGTCAGGACTCTGGGTTCTGGGGATGTGGCTGAACGCCTGCCGTTTCTCCCTTGGAGTCTCGGGGTTCCAGGCCCATGCCCAACTATGAACCAGGATACCCTTATGCAGTCCCACAGGCTTTCTAAGAGTACTGTCCCTAATAATCAGGAGAGAGTCAAGGCACAGTGATAAGGGTCCTTTACTGGCTTCTACATAGCAAGTAAGTGACAGAGCTGGCATTTGAAGTGTGAAGTCCTTTCCCATGTCTGTGCTTAACAAATAAGTGAGAGTTCTCAGGCAGAGTTGACCACTGAGAATGGAAGTGTGCAGGAGGTATGGTGGGTGCCACATCCTCATGTGAGTGAACGAGGTGAATGAAGACAGAATGAGTTCAGCAGCTCTGTGGGTTGCCCCTGCTCACTCTCCAGGAAGCCTGTCAATCACTGCTGAAAGGAAGCTCCTTCCCCAGAGCCAGCTCCCTGATTCCCCCATGCTCGCTCCCCTCACTGGGTTTGGGTTGTGTTTACTGTCCCAGGCTCCTCTGCTCCTGCTTTACACAGCAGTTTTGTATCTGAGCAGCCGCTCATCCTCAAACATTCCACAGATGTTTTTCTTAACTTGCTTGCTTTGAAAGGTTATCATCAACACAAGCAGAGCGAAAACAAGCTTATAAGGAATCTCCTTACGTGGCAAGTCTGTGTGCTAGACATTCAGGGTCAGAGTTTTGAAATCGTGTCCTTTCTGGTATCTATTAGCGATGACAATGTGACAAATGAAAGGGATGTATTAAACATTTATAGCAAAGTATCCTATGACTGTTCTTTTTAAAAATTACAAAGAAGCACTTCATGTGTGCATAATGTATGTATTTGTGTGGTATGTGTGCTACGGTGGGCTGTCAGAGGACAACTTGAGGTACTAGTTCTTCCTTTCCATCATGTGTTCCCAGGGATTGAACTGGGGTTGTTGGGCTTGGCAGCAAGCTTCTTTATTCACAGAGTCATCCCACTTACTCTATGACTGTTCTGGAAATACTAGCATAATATAGAGTAGTAGATTCATTTTGGGTCTACAATGGGACTACATACTATTTGAAATAGCTGTGGCAACTTAAAAAAAAATTAAATAATTCACCAATGACCGACACAAAAACATAAAAATTGAACTAAAAGTGTAGCACAGTTGTAGAACACAATTGGATAATATCTGATACGTTGATATGAGTATACACTGTATAATTTTAAAATCACATTTATTAATTTGAAATTTTTATGCATGAGTTTGTGCTGTGAGGATGGGTGTCCATGAGGGCCAGAAGTTTGGATTGCATTGGAGATAGAGTTATGTGACCTGCCTCATATGGGTGCTGGGAACTTAAACTGGCCCCTTAGCAAGAGCAGTTTATGCTCTTAACAGCTCAGCCATCTCTTCAGCCCGACACATTGTATAATGTTTATGTTGAGTTAAAATATATCTATCTCTTCAAACATTTTTCATTTTATTACTTAAAGACATTCTTTTATCTTTTAAAAATCTTTCCTTATATTTATACATTTTCTTTATATGTATAAATAACAATAGTAAAAGAAGAAGAGGGTGTGACTTTAGGAGTGGTCAGGAGGGCATGGAAGGGTAGGAGAGGGAGTAAAGAAATGATATAATTATATTTTAATTGAATAGAAAAGTCTATCTGTGTTGTTGTTCTTTACTGTCAATGTGCTGTGTCCTGCTGCTAAGGAACTTTAACATGCAGCCATTGACCTATTGTGCCTGATTCTTGCCTTTCTGCAACTCTTTCCATCTCCTGTAACTCTATGGTTCTACTCTATGGGATCAACTTTTCCAGAATCCACACATGAACAGGTCATAGAACACATATCTGTCTCTATCTGGTTTATTTCCCTTAACATAATAACCCCTAGTTTCTCCCAAGATGTCTCAAAAGACAAATTTCATTCTTTGGCTGAATAATGTTCCACAGAGTCACAGATACACTAGTGCTTCACTTTCTGGGCTGCAACCAGTGTTTTTCCTTCTCCTTTTCCTCCTCCCTCTCCTCCTCATCTCCTCCCCCCTTCCCCCATCTACCCCTCCCCCTCCTCTTCTTCTTTTTGTTGATTGTGTTGTATCTTCTATCAACTGCCTGTCTCATTGCTGGGGATTCTACAGAGAATCCACAAAGCATCTGTGACATTCAGAGACTCTAAGAACAAAGAATAAACAACCACCAGACAGAAGGTTCATATTCACACTACTTGAGAACAAGAAATACATCGCCTGCCCTCTGAAATTTTCACCATCAATAACCATGGATGTAACTTTGCCAGCACAACAGTTTCGAGAGACTATCGGAGAATGGCCACACTGTTGATTTTTAGAAACTGACTGGCAGGGCATCAAGCATGCCAGGCAAGTGTACTACTGATCTTCATCCATGAGCCCTAATTTATAAGCTGCTATGCTCCTTGGTTTTGGACTTGGTTTTAGACACATTCCTTAATCTATACCATTCTATCTCAACATTGGTTTTATGAAACAAGACAATAGTAATGTTCTGAAATAAGGTTTTCAGGGGAACAAATGCACTGATGTGCTTAAGCATTGCTAAGCGTTGACACATTCAGGCCTTTTACTAATTTTTGTTAAAGACACCACAGTCCCTGGCATCTCTTTCCTCCGTACACACCCAATGCTCAGTGGGGTTACTAAGCATCCAGGCCCTTTAGGTGTTCACATTTTCATTCTTCCAAATGTAAAACTAATATAGCAAATAGGGCAATATCTACAAGTATAAAATTCTCACAATTTAATCAAACATTTATATTGAAGTGCTGTAACTAAAAGATGAAAACAAAGTAATCGATGTAATCATGTAACTGTGACAACATATGACTGGAGGAGAGAAGTAACGATGCTTCAGAGATGGGAGAGCTTACATAGGCTAGGGGGAAGGTGGTTCAATAAGCACAGCTTGTGGTCTGGAAATGAACATGCCAACTGGAGAAAATGAAGATGACCTCTGAGCATTTTATATATTGCTTACCTAGTAAGGTATGGTATTTTATATTTTGTTGATTTGCAAAAACATAATGGTTACAATATGGTTAATGATGGAATTTATAAATGAAAGAGAAATAAAGGATTATGCCATGGAGATAATTTCTTCATTTCTTTTTTTTTTTTTTTTTTTTGCCCATATGCTCATCAATTCAAAAGCATTTTTGAGCATGCCTGATTTGCCAGCTGTGTGCTTAGCTACCAGGGATGCTGCAGCAATGACCAAAGTTAGAGGACCGATTTCTGGGACTTTATAAACTAGTGGAATCAGATTACAGACATTGTGAATACCAAGGAAAGAGCCTAGATGTTGGCGTAAAGGCTAATGGGAAGTCATCAAAGCATATATATATGGCATTTTAGGGTTTATCATAGTAGATAGGGACTAGAGGTGTGAGCATTGCTTCTAGGCAGAGGGGACAAATGTAGAAGTGAGATCTTAAACCAGAGCCGGGCCAATGTCCTGGGTGTAAGGATAAATATAAGATTGAGTCAAAACCACTTAACCAAGTAAGACTATTTGATGGATCAAAATATTTATGCTAAGTTACTTCAAAGGTATGAAAATGGGAAACATGGAGAATTTTGGTATCATAAGCCAAGTAGATCATTTTTAAAGCTGGGCCAGAAAGATTCTAAGAGCCAGAGGAATACTGCATTAAAAACAGTATTTTCTAGACTTAACTGAAGATGCACAGGTGACATCAAATCGTCTGGGACTGCATGGGAAGACTTTCGCAGCATCAAAGCAACATGTGTAGAGAGGGATCATGAAGTCCTACCTCGCCCTGAAGAGCTATTGACAATTGATAGCTTATGACAGAAGGAGACTTGAACATGGGGGTACTGAAAGGCTAGCATGCTCCAGAAAAGGGTCCCATGAGCATACAGGAAACACTAAATGGACTCATTGGGTGTTTAAGAGGGGGAGGGAGCGAAGAAGGGAAGGTGAGAGAGAGAGAGAGAGAGAGAGAGAGAGAGAGAG
>NW_021620751.1:3104800-3179401 GCF_004785775.1 Grammomys surdaster
TGTTGTGCACTTCCTGAAGCTCAGAGACTGCCTTGTGTGGAAGACTATGTGAGTGTTTTCAAGGACAACAAAGTTAATGGGGCTGAGTTGTTGACTTTAGACCCTGATAAATCTAACTTTCACGAGCAAGGGGGTCCTAATATGTGTATGTGTGTGTGTGGTGTGTGGGTCATGAACCCCCATATCTACCTAAGAAAGAAACAGTTTTTATTGTCTCACATGTGTAGTTTCAAAGATAGATAAATTAAGGTGCCATTCAAGGCTTGATTCAGAGTAGCTAACTCAATATGAGAGATTTAGTGCATCTGAAATTGGATGCTTGTGGAATATTTATGAACTTGCTGGTCTGCTTATCTCTCGTTCAGGTGTCTGCAATCCTCAACCGTGTGTGTCTGCTGCATGAGAAGACCCCAGTGAGTGAACATGTCAGCAAGTGCTGTAGTGGATCCGTGGTAGAAAGGCGACCATGCTTTTCTGCTCTGAAGGTTGATGAAACATATGTCCCCAAAGAGTTTAAAGCTGAGACCTTCACCTTCCACTCTGACATCTGCACACTTCCAGAAAAGGAGAAGCAGATTAAGAAACAAATGTGAGCAATATTTTTGTATTGCACCTATCTATTTTTAAATTGCATAGGTGTTGATAGTGAGAACTGTCAACTGGACACTTTTTTTTTTTTTTGGATGTAGTGATTGTATTTCTTAGAGAGAAGTGTTTAGATGTTGACATCACTGAGTTGAAAAAGTGTCAAAGTTTTTCACCTATGTGAAATAATTTTGTATTAAAATCTTTCATTCGACTTATGTTTATCACCGTGGGTGAAAACCACAGTAGAATGACATTTTAGTGGAGCCATAATAGAAGACACTAAACACTAGTTGGTAGATACAGACTGAAAAAAAATGGTCATGGAAGTCATAGAAGTATTTTTTCCAGATATGAATATTTAACAGAAAATGTTCTATGAAGAAGCCACACCAGGGCCAAGACAACGTCATGGGTGTGACTTTTGAGAATAGAATAAGAAAGAGCTGGAAGTGTACATAGGAGGCTCGAACCCTGCTGAAGGGAGAGGTTCCAATAACACAGAATGTAGCAGGGTACTGCATCAGCTTTGGGGACATGTCATTGTGGTCCCCCAACAGTTACAAAACTCATCCTCTACACAGCTCCATTTCTCTGGTAATGTTTGCTCTACAGATGTCAACAACAGAGACCAAGCAATCTCCTCTTCCATGGATTCTCAGTTTTTATATCCTCCCCATTATTCATTTCAAATGGGGCAAATATTAGAGAGCAAAAATCCATATATTAAATGTAAAGACAGAAGTCTTTCAGGAGATTTCCTGAAACTATGTAAAACACAGTGTGACCTGCACTGATTATTCTATTTTATCTAGTCCTAGAAAAGTGGCACCTACCTACCACCCTCATGCACAGTCAAGGTTCCTAAGGTTGGCAGTGGCATGCTTGGTCCTCAAAGCCAAAGTAACTTGGCTCCAAGATTTCTAACAACCTTAAAGTGTGGCCTCGTCCTCCTTCCTCCCTTAATTTCCTGCACTGGAGTAAATGTTTCCTTTCTGTTCTTGCTTTCTGTCCTACTGCAGGGCTCTTGCTGAGCTGGTGAAGCACAAGCCCAAGGCTACAGAAGAGCAGCTGAAGACTGTGATGGGTGATTTTGCACAATTTTTGGATACATGTTGCAAGGCTGCCGACAAGGACACCTGCTTCTCCACTGAGGTAATAAGCCTTTTTGCACTTTGATAATGTTCAGTTTCCCTTTTCTGTGCACTCAGTCAGGTTTAGAGCTTCTGAACTCACATACTGAATAATGTGATCAGTCTAGACTTTGTTCACTACATTCCTGTAAAATAAACTGACTTACATACAGCTCTTAATTTTTATCTTCTACCACACTGCTGTGTATTAAATGTTTATGATCACTATTTGGTTTCAAATTTGTGACCCATAGGAACATAGTTAGAAATACTTGTAAAGCCCAGAATCATTAACTCATTTAAACCTTGTCCTGAAATGTTACTTTTTGAATTGAGTTATTTTATACACAAATGGAGAACATTTACCATTACATGTCTGAATCATTTCACATTCCCTCCTGTGGCCTAGCAACAGTTCATCCTTTGATTTTGGACACAAGAGATGTCAGAGAGCCTGTTTTAGAAATTCCAACAGATCTGTAATTAAGCAATGTAAAGCATGTGCATTTACCATGTCATCCCTGATAGCTGTGAAGTGCAACTCCTAATAGTCCTGCTAATATTTTTCTAACATCCATCATTTCTTTGTCTTCAGGGTCCAAACCTTGTCACTAGAAGCAAAGCAGCCTTAGCCTAAACATATCACAACCACAACCATCTCAGGTATCTCTACTGGGGGATTTTAATATGTAATCATCATCATTTTTCCTAAAATGATCAAGATTGATAACCATTTGCCTGGTACAACATATATCACACATACATGTGGGGGGGGGATTAGGCGGTGTTGCAACAAATATCAGTGTGTCATCTGCCCACCAAGTAATGGATGTCAGCTAAGACTATGTCATGTATAGGCTGTCTACACTGGTATAGAGTGCAAACGCACCTAAGAAACTGAAACTTCTAGAAATAGATTTGGAAACCACATTCCATATTACAAAAACCACTTACATTTCTGCTTTTGTTTTCTAGACTATCCTGAGGAAAAAAGACATGAAGACTCAGGACTCTTCTTTTCTGTTGGTGTAAAATCATCACCCTAAAGAACACACATTTCTTTAAACATTTGCCTTCTTTTCTCTCTGCTGCAATCAATAAAATGTGGAAAGAATCTACTCTGTGGTTCAGAACTCTATCTTCCAATGTTGAGCTTCACCCTAGCAGCCTCTTAGGCTTGGGGAAACCCTCAGAATCATGCCTTCATTTCAGCAGAGACACTAGCTCCATCTGGGCAATACAACGAAAAGAAGTTTTAGTACTCTCCCACGTTATGGGCAGTGAGCATAGAAACCAACATTTCAACATTATGAGCATTCTGAATGAGGGGCTAAAAGCTTATGAATCGTAGCTCTCCCTTGTGGGTGGGACTCTAAGAATGAGGTTGGGACAAAGGAGATAGGAATTTCTTTAAAGGTGACTAGTAGAACTGGTAAAGTAAATGAAACTGAGAAAAAAAATAATATCACTCAAGGTTATAGTATAAAGCCTTGAGAAGCCCTGTTGGAAGAGGAAACTGGGTGAGCTGGAGGTGTGCCAAAGCACACCGGATTGATGAGTCTTAAGTGTTGCATGGTCAAAGAGTCATGTTAAAATTTAGGTGCTACCTTTACTGCTAGGTTCTTTTCTCTGTTCCAGGAATCAGTTGCTCGTATGTACTTTGGTCTATGATTATCGACTTATCCAGGCACTGTGTATGAGTTTACATACACAGTTATTTTTAGCTATATGACATTTTTATTATAGACCTGACTTCAGAATGTGCATATTAGTCTACAACCAGCTCTTACTTTAAGCATGGTACTTGAAGAGATTTGGAAACCACGTGCAAAGAAAGGTTCTTTTCAATCCTCTTGCATCCCATACTCTTCTTTCTTACAAACTGTGCTTTGGCCTTCTGGTGAAATTGTCCAAGGTGGAAAAAGACTGGGAGTGTCAAATTATGGTTGGGCCCTGACCTGATAGAAACTTGAAAGTTTAGCCAGACACAAATAAGATGTTTCTATTCAAATGACAAATAAAGGGCTAGATCTGGAAGCACAGTCTGGAGGGCACTGGCTCAGTATCCACTACCACATACGGAAGAGGAGCCTTAAAACTTTGAAAGAATTATGCTTCCCAATGTACTATTTCCTGAACCTCTTTTTCTTTCCACAGCGTTAACACATGAAACTAAAGAGGCCAGTGAACTCTATTTTTGAGAGGGCTGTTTGTCTCTGTATTTTGTTTCATGATCCTAAAGAGAAGGCTGTGATACTAGAATATTGCAGGTCTAATGGTGTGTTTGTGTCTGTGTGTCTATGTATGTGTATTTGTGTGTGTGTGTTAGAGCTGGTCTTATAGAACACTGGGAACATGTAATAATACCAGCATGATTTAACACGGGATGTTAGCATGATCATTTATTTCTTAAAGGCATTGCTTGTTAATTTTCTTCACTGTGAAGTTATTACTTTTCCCTTTGCATAGTCTTTCTGGGGGCAGCAAACCATTAAATACAGCTCTCCCCCAAAATGAGACACAAAAATTATTAAGCTTCTGGAAGGGGGAATAGTCCTGGTTCCTTTCATTAGAGAACAGTATTACACAGATCTGTGTACTGGCTCTGGCCCTCAGTACTAGTAAAGGCTCACTGTTTCTACACCTTTGCAGAATAGAACTAAGAAACATAAAGTATGTAGACATACACACACATCTATCTTATCTATCTATCTATCTATCTATCTATCTATCTATCTATCTATCATCTATCTATCTATCTATCTATCATCTATCATATCTATCATCAATATATACTCATAAGAGTTTCAACTGCTAATTCTGACTCTCAGAACCACACGGATCAATCCAACTTTCCTCTTGCTGATGTATAAATCTCCTTATGATAGTGATTGTATTTCACTATCTGCCCTCAATTTTTATATATATATATATATATGTATGTATGTTAAGGAGCTTCAGCATTAGTGACCCATACTTCCATAAGAACCATTAACAACTAGAATACAGTACTTACATGGAATTTCTTTTGTCTTTAACCTTATAGTTTTTAAGCAAAACATTGTTTTCCAAAGTTCTTTGAGTCAATTCTATGTTTTTTTCTCTCTATGTTTTTAAATGGGTTTATTGTATGGTTTAATTTGAATCACATATATATTGCATACAAGACAAATCCAGGCTCTGTCTTTTGACTGATTCTTTGGCTTATACTGCACAGATAGGCCCATTGAATCTCTTTCCTATATTTCAGTAGAGTAGCCTCTATTGATACTATAAAAATGTGGCAGAGAGAATAGCAAGAATCCTTTCCCCAGTGCACTCTCTGTTAATGATATGTAGGGCATTCATTCCCATGTCTCCACAAACTCCACCTCAATTGTCTCTCAGTCACCAGGAGTGGCATGCCAAACTTCTCCCAGGGATTTGAAAACCATTTCTCTGTCACTCACTTGGGTCTTTTTAGTGCATCCTATCTTGCTTTCTTCACTGTGTTTACACTGTGTTTCCTCAAGTTGATTTTACCTTTCCAGGACTATAACCACTTCCCTTACCTTATAATCAGCCTTGTAACTATTCTTTTTTTGGTGACTGTAAGACATAGGTGTAGTGACCAACATCACTGAACACAGTGTAGAAATGACTAGGACTTTAGAAGTAAATGGGTAGGAGGTGTATTAGTGGATGTTTATGTTAAACTAAATTGAACCCTCACAAGACCAGAGGCTGGCACTATGGTTTTCATCAGAGTCATATAACAATAACATCTATTGAGTCAACAGAGGTCAGAATTCATAGTGACATCATCATGGGTATAGTAGAAATAATGGTGATATGGACATTAAATACTCAATGAAAAAGAAAATATAGTGGCAAAAGATATATTTGCATCAATATTGGTTCCTTAGAGCAAATGAACCATGAGACATAGCATTACTATATTTTTCATGAGGTTGAAGGTAAAAAATTTAGCAAGAATATGAAGCATTTGACACTGAAGAAGACAGAACAGTCATGTGTTAATTATTGATTCTGGAGTTAAGTTCAGGGTATGTATATAATGATCTCACAAGATAAAAACAGCATTACAAAATTCCTTCCACCTAGCAATACAGCTGTCATGGTGTCATGATATAATCACACAAGCTAAACAGCACAATATCCTGACTCACCCTGGACTCCCCAAATGGCAAATAGAGTAAACTGTGAAGTTACATGAATATGAGTCATGCAAACTTGCCCTTTATGATAATAGGAATTCATTTTATTTTAAAATGTGAAATAACAAGAATAATCCCCAAATTAGGTACAACAAAAATGTCATAGCCAACAATGACAAACCTAGTTACTCCTTCATACTGTTAAGCCACTTGTGCCTCAATTTATTTGATCCAGGATTATCTGGCTTGCATTTGTCATGTGACCAACTGATTAGCGAATAGGTAAATACTTGTGTGATACTAAGAAAGAGCATTAGTATTTTGAGATATGGGGAGGAAGGAAGAACTATGCTTTGACTAATGGAAGACTTACCATCATATTACATTTCATGGTTGACGGACAGGTAGGGTAATAAATGTTTTGTTCAACTTATTTCATTCACAGAAACCTTGTTTAATTTCTTCAGCTGTAGACTGTAAGGTTTAGACTAGCCAATAATTTAAAATATTATATGTAAGTGATTATCATTTATTCATATTTGTTCTATATATTAACTCAGATGGTTACTTTGGTTTCCCTAAATATGCTTGACTGGTTGTTTAAAAATTTGATCTCAAGAATTTCTAGCAGACTCCTAGTAATAGGGGACACAGAGGCTGAACCAGCCATCCTTTGTAACCAGGCAAGTGGTGGGATTGTGACACCAAACCAGCCATAAAAGCTTTGATCTATAGTTTGTTCTGCCTGCAGAGTGTTCTGGTATAGGAGTCTACCAGAATGGTCATAAGAGAAACCAAAGAGCCTTCATCCAGCAACTGATGGGAGTAGATACAGAGTACCACCACCAAACATTAGGCAGAACTGGTGCATCTGTGGAGGAGGGGAGGAAGGATTGGAGGAACCTAAAAGGCCAGAGACACCACGAGAACGTCACTCACAGAATCATCTGACTGGGACTCACAGGGGCTCACAAAGACCAAGAAGCCTGAAGGGGTCTGACCTAAGTCCTCTGCATATATGTTATAGTTGTATAGCTTGGTGTTCTTGTGGGGTTTCTTAACAGTGGGAACAGGGGCTGTCTCTAACTCTTGCCTGCTAGTGGGACCTTTTTTCCCCTGCTCTGTTGCCTTGTCTAGCCTTGATGTGATGGTATGTGCCTGTCTTATTTCAGCTTGTTATACTGTGTTTGGTTGATGTCCTTGTGAGGCTTGCTCTCTTCTAAGGGGAGGCAGAATGAAGGAGGGGTGGATCTGAAGAAGAGGGTGAGGTGGGGATGGAAGGGAACTGAAGTTGAGATATAATATGTAAGAGAATAAAAGAAAAAGAAAAGAACCTCAAGAGAAGAGATGAATTGAGGAGCAGTATCACTGATGAGCAGGGGTGTATGTCCTAGGTGTCATAAAGGATGGAGAAGAGTCCATTCTATTTGAGGAGGGTAAAGCTCTCATTCATCCCAATCAGAGAAATTTGGTTTGTGATTTATGAGGGTCACAAACCTTCTAGTGATGAAGCAACACAAGACAAAGCTGTTTGGATAAATTTAGTCCATGTCTTTGGACAAGTGTAAGAAATAATGGTCAGAGTTTGGTTGTAGCAGATGTCAGGAATATTTTCCATAAATTAAGATGCTTCTGTGTGGGTCTGTAGCTTGTACATGGACGTGTGTCCTTTTGGGTTGAGTTGTAGTTCCCTCCAATCTGCCATGGCTCAGGGAGGCAGAAGTATGGGAATTTGACTGAGTTTTCTCCATGCAGCGCTGGGTGGATCCTGGGGTATGAGAAGCCACTGAGCTCTGCTCCAGGCATGGGTAGATCTCAGCCTGAGACCCCATGGGGGCAGAGCTCCTGGGTTAGAGGATCTTCCGGCTGTGTGGCTGACCTGGGACCGGTGGTCTCAGCCTTTGGGCACCCAGATGCTGCGAGGGGGTGAAGAAGGACTGAGATGGAGGGTACATACGGGCTGGACTGGCCTGCAGTCGAAAGGGACGAGGGAGAGAAGCTTCAGTGGCACCCCACGGTTGTGGAGACTCTTGGTCATGGTGACTCGCTTGGCTGGTTCATAGCTAGCTCACTTGAGTTGGCATCCTCTGTGGCTGGAATGCAGAGAAGTCCTCCCTGGGAGATTAGGTGGTTGCTCATTAGTTGAAGGCCTCCTCCATGGTTTCCATGGTGGGCCCCAAAGACATAAGGATGTCCATGGTTTTAAAAGATTTATTGTCATAGTGGAAAGTGGATGAAGCTGTACCCTGTGTCCTCAGGGAGGGCCTGAGGTTAAATATCTTTTGCAAGTAGGAGGGTCTGGGAAGGAATGCTTAATTGGCTATGCCCTCTGGCCTTTAGGTATTTCCTTAATATGAAGATCTTTTGAGGCTCTGCGGCCTGTAGTCACGCTCTATACCTGTGCTACCTGTGCTACCTGTGCTACCTGTGCTACCTGTGCTATGTGACCTAAGGCCACAAACCTTTCTTTGGGAGGGGCTGTGGATAAGTGAAAGGAACCAGTGCCCAGGAGCAAGACCGAATACCTACCATTCCATTAGGGTCACTGGGGTTGAAAGCAGACTCAACTGGGTACCCCACTGCCTCACACAGCCCAGTGCCCCATACTTCTGCACTGTATCAAGTATGATAGCTTTTTTAAATTGCCCTCAAACACCACAGAGAACAACCAACTGCTCAGAAGACTCTTCTTATGAAGGCACATTGTGTGTGTGTGAGTGTGTGTGTGTGTGTGTGTGTGAATTCTGAATCACCTATAACAGTAAGCTGTCACCAGCTTTGCTATGTGTTACAGTTTAAGCATACATGTCCTCTCTAAATTCTTATGTGGACATCTAATTTCCAAGGTGACAGTAATTGCTAAAGGCATTTGGCAAGTTATTAAGCCACTGGGACTCTGTTCTTTTTTAAAAATTAATTATCTGATTTATTTTCATTCCAAATGTTGTTCCCTCTTCCTGTTCTCCCCTCCCAGAGTTCTTCACTCCATCCTCCCTACCCTTTGCCTCTGAGAGGGTACCCCCTCAAGGCCTTCCCCTTCTCTGTGTCATCACATCTACAGGACTAGGCACATTGTCTCTCACTGAGGACAGACAAGGCAGTTCTCTGCTATTTATATGCTGTTTCTCGGAGCTCCCAGGGGTCTGCGTTAGTTGATACCATTGGTCTTCCTTTAGAGTTGGCATCCCCTTTGGTTCCTTTAATCCTTTCCCTAATGTTGGCTATAAGTATCTGCATCTGTCTCAGTCAGCTGTTGATAGAGCCTCTCAGAGGACAGCCATCCTAGGCTCTTGTCTGCAAGCACAACATTGCACCAGCAATAGTGTTAGGGTTTGGTGCCTGCCCATGGTATGTTTCCCAAGGTGGACCAGTCACTGGTCAGCTCCAATTTTGTCTCTACATTTTGTTTTTTAAGACAGGAACAATTCTGGGTCAAAAAATTTTTGACAGTGTGTTGACCTGTTTAGCTACTGGAGGTGATCTCTATCTCCCCACTATTGAACATTTCAAATAAGGTCAGTCCCATTGAGCCCTGGGAGCCTCTCATGTCCCAGTTCTCTGGGACTTTCTAGATGTTCTCCCCACCCCCAGTCCTTGAAGCTGCATATTTCCATTCATTCTCCTGGACCTCTAGTCTTCTCTCCTGTCTACCCCCATATCTGATCCTATTCCCCTTTCCCCCATCCCCTCTCCCACCCAGGTCCTTCTCTTTTTCTTCCTCCTGTGATTATTTTATTCCCCCTTCTACATGGGATTGAAGCATCCTCACTTGGGCCTTTCTTTGTATTAAACTTCTTATGATCTGTGGGTTGTATCATGGGTATTCCACGATTTTTGGCTAATACCCACTTGTCAGTGAGTATATACTGTGCATGTCCTTTTGGGTCTGGGCTATGTCACTTGAGATGTTATTTTCTAGGTACATCCATTTGCTTGCAAAATTCATGATGTCCTTGTTTTTAATAGCTGAATAGTCCTCCATTGTGTAAATGAACCAAATTTTCTATATTCATTCTTTGGTTGAGGGACATCTGGGTTTCTTCCACTTTTTGGCTATTATGAATAAGGCTGCTATGAACACAGTGGAGCATGTGTCCTTGTTAAGAGCATCTTTTTGGGTATATGTTCAGGAACCATATAGCTGGGTCTACAGGTGGGACTATTTCCAATTTTCTGAGGAACTGCCAGATGGATTTCCAGGGTGGTTGTACCAGTTTGCAATCCCGCCAGCAATGGAAGAGTGTTCCTCTTTCTTCACATCCTCACCAGCATGTGCTGTCACTAGAGTTTTTGATCTTAGCCATTCTGATTGCTGTAAGGTGGAATCTCAGGGGAGTTGTGATTGCATTTCCTGATGACTAAGGACTTTAAACATTTCTTTTTGTGTTTCTCAGCCATTCAAAATTCCTCTGTTGAAGATCACATGAAGCTCAAGAAGAAGGAAGATCAAAGTGTAGATGCTTCAGTCCTTCTTAGAAGGGGGAACAAAATATTCAAGGGAGGAAATATGGAGACAAAATGTGGAGCAGAAACTAAATGAAAGGTCATCCAGAGACTGTCCCACCTGTAGATCCATCCCATCCATATACAAACACCAAACCCAGACACTATTGTGGATGCCAAAAAGTGCTTGCTGACAGGACCCTGATATAGCTGTCTCCTGAGAGGCTCTGCCAGAACCTGACAAATACAGGGGTAGATGCTTGAAGCCAACCATTAGACTGAGCACAGGGTCTCCAACGGAGGAGTTAGAGAAAGGATTGAAGGAGATCAAGAGGTTTTTCAATCCACAGTAAGAACAATATCAACCAACCAGACCCCTCAGATCTCCCAGGGATTAAACCACCAATCAAAGAGTACAGGTAGAGGGACCCACATCTCCAGCTGCATATGTAGCAGAGGATTGCCTTGTCGGGCATCAATGAGAGGAGAGGCACTTGATACTGGGAAGGCTTGGTGTTCCAATGTAGGGGAGTACCAGGGTGGGAGGTGGGAGAGGGTGGGTGGGTAGAGGAGCACCCTCATAGAAGCAGGGAGAGGGAGGATGGGATAGGGGGTTTCCGGAAGAGAAACCAGGAAATGGCATAATATTTGAAATGTAAATAAATAAAATATCCAATAAAATAATTCCCCTGTTGAGAATTGTCTGTTTAGCTCTGTACCTCATTTTTTAAAATTGGTTTATTGGGTTTTTTGAAGTCTAACTTCTTGAGTTTTTTATATATTTTGGATACTAGCCCTCTATCAAATGTAGGGTTAGTGAAGCTCTTTTCCAAACCTGTAAGTTGCTGTTTTGTCCTATTGATAGTGTCCTTTGCCTTAGAGAAGCTTTTCAGTTTCATGAGGTACAGTTTATCAACAGGGGCTCTGTTCTTATGGACAGATTAGTACTTTTGTTTTGAGAACTGGTCTCAATATATAGCTCAGATTGGCCTCAAATTTATGGTAACCCTCCTGTCTCAGCCTACTGAGTTTTGGAATCACAGGCATCTGCTGCCACAGGCAGTTGATTAGTTTTCCGGTGAAAGAGGTTAAGGGACTTTCATAGTTTTGCTTGTGTTTTTGTCCCTTCTGTCATTTATGGTACCATATTAGAGGAATGACCTACATCAGACATTGGGTCTATGGAGACCTCATGATCTTGAACCTCCAAGTCTTCAGAATAGAAAAATACATTTATATTATCTGTAAATTTTCTCATCCCTGGCATTTTGTGAGAGCAGAGCAACGAAAAACACATGGGAAAAGGAGTGTCCAGCAGTGAGTCTAGCACAAGGCTGAGCATTCATTTGGTATTTCCTACATCTGGCCATTGCTGTAGTAGCTGGGCAGAGGCAGGCTCCATTTGAAGAAGTCACCACTAGACAAGTATTTAGGGAGGAATTTTTCTGTACATGTCATTATTTCAGATGTGGTGTTTCCCTCAAGTGGTTTATAGTTTGACTGTGTGGACCAACTTTCTATGTTAAGGACCCCTACCCCTACCCAGCCTGTTCAAAGAAGCTAACCCAGAGAGAAACAAACACTTCATGTAGAATGTACATTTTTGTGAAACTGGTTTTCAGTTGACCCTCCACTGACATTGCTGTAGCTCTGCTTGACCTATATCGATGTCTGAGTGCACCTTTATTGACTTTGACATATTTCTGTCCTTTTAAGTTTGACAGGCAGCTCGGTTGCCCAATTTGTCTCTGAACTTTTTTAGTTTGTTCCTGTGTGGGTGAAGAAAAAATATTTTCCCCTCTTAATACCAAAGATCCAAAGATAAAATTCCTTTGATGAAGGAAAACAGCCTTTTTTCCTCCATTTTTATTTTCCTTTGAGCAAAACATGTTCGAGTCAAATGTGGAAGGTAAAGTGTTTTCCCCCAGATCAGCTCAAACTAAACAAAAGAGGGAGAGTTGATGGGAACCAACCGAGGGGACAGTTACATGGCATCTGGGGCTAGATGTGAAGAGACCAAGAAAGAAACCAGCAGAGAAGACATTGGCCAGGCTTGTCATGAGCAGTATAAAGGTGTTTACATATCTTAACACACAGCAAAACATCTTTCCATGTTTGACTTCTAGTTCCTTGATATAATCATATGTTAGGGGTTCCTTGAGAAAATGGGAGAGTCTTCACATATGGGTTCAATAAACATATATAGAGTAAGTAGAGAGAATTTAACAGCATCAGGGAATGGGGAGGAAAATGTCCAGATGAAGTGTGAGCTGCCCTCTTAATTCGTGAGTTCCCAGTGATACGGAGACCACAGTAGCCATGAGTCTGTTTTCCGCTCACAGATATCAAGAGTATGGGATAAATGTAACAAAATCTTCAGAGTAAGGCGGGCCACAGTGGTCTGAAACATTCCTTATAGTTAGAGTGTGTCTGCTTTGCAGGGTTCATTTTAAAATTTGAGGATGACAGGCATTGGCTTCCTCGAAAGATGCTAGATTCCATCTCATTCTCATGTGTGCTCTTGTGCCTGCAGAGTACCAGCCCTAGGTAAGATAATACATGAATATTTCAACAGCATTCTGTTACCAGAAGAACATCAGATGTGTGCAATTCATTCAAGGGCATAAATTCTGACTGCCATTTGATTCGATGACATTTTGATTTCTGTTTGTAAAGATTATGCTGTGTTTCAGATGTTGTGCTAAGCACCATGGTGAATTCAAGAAGTTAATCATCTGGGAAGAGTCAGATGGCTCACAGAAGACTAGGATTAAAGGGCACATAAGAACTTTCATGAGAAAACAACTTAAAGAGTGTTAGAAGTTGTCAGAGAGGGACCTTCTCTAGTGAGTGCTTAAAAAAACACCCACAGACAATTATATGGTCTATACCTTGAAGAGTGGTGGTAAGTTATTATACGCAGTGATGGGTAAGGCACTAGAAATGTAAGAACTATACTTTCAGGAACACACACACACTTGCACACACATATACGTACATACACACACATACATATATACACACAGAGAGAGAAAGAGAGAGAGAGAGAGAGAGGGAGGAAGGGAGAGGGAGAGAGAGAGAGAGAGAGAGAGAGAGAGAGGATCCTGAAAGAGTGAAAGTCATTTTCTGTCAATTCACATATGCAGTCTAACTGTACATTCTAAATATGCTAGTTCTAAGAATGGTGATATTTACTCTCAACTTTTTAGAAATATTTGTACCCACCCAGCATTTGGGACACATCGTTCTACCTCCACATGAAAAGACACTTGAGGAGAAGTATTGTTTTTGTGATATAAATGATATAATCCAGAATCAGTCATATTAAATGATTTGCCAAATGTCATATGGCTAATAACGGACACAGGCAAGATTAGCATCTTTTTGATCACAGAGTTCAGTTTACCGGGTCACATTGCACCTGGGGAGATTCAAGGATTTATGGAAAAAGTCAACAGAACAAGAATCAGAGCAACCGGAAAGTATTTGTCGTGAACTCTGTACTTAGGACTAAGCTTTGAGCAACGGCACAGCAAGAGTTAGCATTGTTTGCGGTCAGCACACAAACTGTGGTTCAAAGCTCCTCTTTATCTCTTCTTGCAGCCTTTGCTATCTCTGGTTCTGCTTTACCACACAGTTTCTCATCTACCCCCCACAGCTACACTAACCCTCGATATGCTGGAGATATTCCAATACTCATCCCCTCTGTGTAGTTCTGGAGATAGGAAACAATAAGCCAACGTCTGTCAACTTCTTCAACCTGCAAATCAGGATGTTGTGCCTACAACATTCCTGGGAGTAAAGAGCAAGCTTGGGTTACATTAAGTCAGTACAACTAGCCAGAACCATTAGAGCAAACCAGTCTCTCCCTCTGTCTCTCTGTCTCCCTCCCCCGCCTCTCTCTAGGATACAGTATGTGTGCACTTAGCTTTTAAATCATTTTTTAAAAATTTACTTCATTCATATTATGCAGTTTTATGTGTATTTCTCATTTCCTATCAGCAATGCTTTCACCCATGTGGCTTATTAGACTACACGCTGCATCAGGTTCTTAATTGGTCTAGTCTCCTTTGACAGTAGCAGAGACATTTTCAAAGGACAAAAATAATTTTTTTTATTGGCTCTCCTTTGTGGGCCTCCCATTGTTCTCAGATGAAATGGGAGCATGGTGAAGTCCTTGAGATATAGCCTCTGCCAGCCTCATCAAAAACAGTCCCCATATCAGGTTCAGTGATGGGAAAAAGAACATAGCTCCGTAAGCTCAACAACCTGAATTCCATCCCTGGAGCTCACAGAAGAGGGGAAAGAGGGAACAGAGTCTACAGGGCTGTCTTCTGACTATTATGAGTATGTGCCCACATTTCTAAACTCTGTTTCACAGACGTTGCCTTTCTTTTCATTCCTGAAATACGCTCTTCGCTCCATCAACAGACCTTTCATTTCCTTTTACATTCCTCGAGTTAAGAGGTAAGCCTCATTATTTAGCCTACCTACCACCTTTACTTCGTGTCTCTTTGAAATGTGACTTCCTTCAACAATACCTCACCCGCACAAAGATGCCAGGATCTCTTTTCCTTCCACACAGTACAACATCCATCATAGAATCTGGGTATAGTGGATGCAGTCATTCCTCCATCCAATGAGATATGGTCTCAGTCAGTAATCCTGCCTAATTCTTATTGCTGACTCTTCCCTTCAGCATCTCAAATGCAGACTTCACACTTTTGTTGAATGAATAAACAGACTCCCACCTGTTAAGTTCTACTCAGTGGCAGGCCCTATCCTGAGTTATTAATTCTTACTAGTTTTTCTAACCTTCATTTACTAAAAAGGTATTAATTTTTCATAATTTAATAGATGAATGTATTGAGAGTAAAGTTTGTTTGAGTTTTTGTCATCTGGCTGACAGTTTGAATAGTCAAGGGTAGAGCCTTTCATATACTAAAGTCCAGTTTGTTTAACCATAGTGCCTCTGAGGGGTTTCATGGGCTCAGGAAGTGACAAATAGAACCAGACATAGAGCTATGAGAGGTATGTGGTGTGATCTCAATATTTGCGACAAAGCTTTGAGCAACAGCACACGTGGGCTTGGGGTTGTTTGCAGATGGTACTAGAGATCTCGCACAAAGTCATGTGGCAGATAACGGAGAGGGCAAAATGCAATCCTCGTCGCCATACGTTCATGTTTAACTGTGACCCTGTGTACCTTTCTGATCACATGCTTTGGAGTTGTGGAGATCTCCTCACAAGGTAGAGTGAAGATAGGAATTAAGGATGACACAAACCCTGCAGGCCCTGGGCTGATCTAGTCTGCTCTTCCTGGCTTAGGTGTAGAAGCATGCCAATGAATTGGTGGCTGATATAACATGCCTCTCTCTTGATATGTACATATTATCTGTAGCTTTTATGTGTATATGTATGTATATATATGTATGCATATATGTATCATCATATTTACACATGATTCATCTAGCTTTTCTGAAAAGATGATGAAACCAGACACTTAGCCTTGCATATTACATACATACTAGCATAAAACTTAACATAGAATCTGTAAAGATAGGAAGATCTCAGAATGATCAAGGAGAGACATAGCACACATGTAATCCAGGACCCGGGAGGCCAAGTTAGGAAAATCAGGAACTCAAAGCCAGTCGTTCACAAACCAACCATCCAAACGATTGACCAGCCAAAAAAAAACCAAACTAAAACGGAGATGCATATTTCACTTTAAACCCTTGTCATTGGATGAATCCATTCACTATCCACTCAGCAAGTGTTGGTTCTTGCCTCAACACTTGATGTGCTATGCATAGTGTAAAATGTACTCAGTGTACTTAAATCATTTACTGTTATTTTATGAGTTGAGATGGGAGGAGAGAGGGAAGGAGGAAAGGTGAGAGAGAGGGGAGAGAGGAAGAGACAGAGAGAGAGAGAGAGAGAGAGAGAGAGAGCGAGAGCGAGAGCGAGAGCGAGAGCGAGAGCGAGAGCGAGAGCGAGAGCGAGAGAGAGAGAGAGAGAGAGAGAGAGAGAGGGTGTCAGAGTCTGATTTCCCTTGCAATCTAGAAAGCTAATGTTAAACTCTGGCCTGTCATTGCTGTGTTCTCATTTACATTTTATTTTGAGGACAGAAAGAAGTACAGGTACAGTCTGAAAATAAGGTCATACTGTGTGTTTCCCCCCATTTTCTATTACTAATATATTATGAGAATCTTTCTATTACATTAAATATTACCCTACAAAACCAGTTTGATAGTAGTGTTTCTATCCATTATATTTTCTAGTGTATGTCATTTGCTTTTATAATCACAACTTTAAAATAGCTGCTCACAGGCTATGCAGATAGCTCAGCAGTTAAGGACACGTTCTGCTCTTCCAGAGGACCTGGGTTCAATTTTAAGTGCCCACATGGCAGCTCACAATCATCTGTAACTCTGTTTCTAGGGGAGTCAATACCCTCTTCTGACCTCTTCATGAAACAGGAATGCATATAGTGCACAGACATATATTCAGCCCAAACACTGAAGCACATAAAAGAAATGTTTAAAGAATGGATTTAAAAAAATAAAAAAAAATAAACTCAACTGCATATGAAGTTTTAGCAAACATGTCTGGACCTCTAGATACACAGATTCTGACACACCAAAGTCTCAGTTATAGTTTAGATATGCACTGGGAACTTTTAAAAGTTTTCCATTAACTCTAATGGGTAGAGAAATTAAAAACTATCCTAGACTCTATGGCATCGAGGGTGAAGGTATGAGATGAAGTACTCTTAGGCTTAGAAGTATATCAGTGCCTGTTAGTGTTAGCATCATTATCTTGAGGGCCTGAGAGGATGATGCAGCTGACCCACGTACCTGTGACATACATACAGAATTATTCTTTGGCACATAAAATTAGAATGGGAACTCATTCATCAAGTTTTGTGCTGTAAGTTTTCTATGTTAAACCAGACACAATACACTAAATAAAATATATCCACTTGACCAACAGTTTTGAGCTAAATAATAACTGGATAATCAAGAAATATATCCACTAATGAAGAGTCTGAATTAGTCAAACAATATATTCAGTGCCTAGCACACAATATGCATTTTATTATTTCTTTTAAAGAGAATTAATGTAGTTGGATTTACATAGTAAGTCTACTATCTTTTCTTTATGGCTATGTCAATGTTTCACATAGAAATAAATACATTATTCTAAGATTATTCATCTTAGGATGAATTACCTATTTGAACAGTTTAGATGGTGAAGAACATTTGCAGCACTTGCAATACTTTGTTTATTTTGTCCTCTCTGAAGTGGTCTTTGTCCTTGAACATAGGATACAAGTGACCCTGTGCTGTTAATTATTGGCAAATTGCCTAACTTCAACATAAGGAAATAAAGAAATATGTTTGCCCACTGAAGGTTACTAGTTAACAGACATCACTTAAAAAGGATATAAAAGAACTTCAGCAGAACTGTTCACAATATTCCGCTTCCAGCACTGCCTGCGATGAAGCAATCAGCAGCCATGAAGTGGATCGTATCCATTTCCTTCATCCTCCTGCTAAATTTTGCAGAATCCAAAGCACTGCACACAAATGAGTTTGGAATAGGTAAGATGCTTTATGACTTGGGAGCTATTTTTCTATAACAAAATTCTTTAACATTCCCAAATTTGCATCTCCAGGTATCTTGATTTAGGCATTATATGTACTGTTACGGACAAGGAATCTATTTAACTGGCAGATAGATTTAGATAAAGGATAAATGTAATTTTATGTAAGAGGCTTATAAAATAACAGCAGCGTTCAGCACAATCAGTTTTTGTTGCGTTTCATGCTCAATTTTTTGATATTATTTATTTAGACAGCCCACATGTCTAGTTCCTTCGGATTGACAAAAATGACGTTTTTATTCTCAATCTTTTAAAAAGGGCTAATTCTTTGACTCTGGAAAGCCTTAGTGTGAATGTTCAGACTGTACCATAATTGTGTCCAAAGGCTACTAAATTAAGCCAGGTCGAATATTACAGTATTAGGGGAGCCAAATATTAAGGAAACCTGAAATATGAGTATTAGTGTTAAGTCTACAACTGATCATTCTGGTTAACATTGTTGTTTAATTTTTTTTAGTTTTCCCAAGTGTAAAATTAAAATGTCTGGACAGGTGGTTCCTAATAACTTCACATTTCTAAAATTTGTGGTTTGGGTTTAAATTCAACAACGATTGATTTCCCAGTTGAAGTCATCACTTGTCAAAATCCATTTTCTTTTCCAGCTTCCACGTTAGATTCTTCCCAGTGCTTGACAGAGAAGAATATGAATAACATGTAAGTTTTGCTTCCATAAATGTGCTGCAGAAATGGCATGCAAAGATAAGTCTGGGTAACTGAATATAAGTTTTTAAATTACAGGAACACATTGAACGATTTTAAGGTTTTGCTTATGCTTAATATCAAACTGCTATGCAAAATTTTTAACTTCAGTCAGTGCTTTAGATCTTAGCCTTTACATTGCCTGGAATTCCACAAATCAAGCCAAATCAGATTTTTTTCAAAACTGAAGATTAATTTCTCTGCAGTTTTGTATGGGCTCAGGAGTGTGCCTTATCAGAACTGATAGGAAGATACTGCAATATTCTCTATATTGTAAAATATTTAATATCAAGTCACAGGACGTAAGCTATTTTTAATTTCTGTTATTTGTGGAAAATATTTTATTCCTTTAAACATTGTAAATAAAAATTAAGATGTCTGGACAGGTGGTTCCTAATAACTTCACAGTTCTAAAATTTACGGTTTTTGTTTAAATTCCACAACAATTGCTCTGTCCTACTTATTTGAAATTTAGAGTAAGGAACTTAAACGTGTGTGTTAGTGATGATGTCTGCATGCAGAAAGCTGGACACACGTCACTTTGAGTCAACCTGGGACTAGCACAATCTAAGATTGGGGTTCAGTCATGCTGGGAACAAACATAATTGAAGGTCCAATGACTTCATCTTTGCTTAAATTAAGTAAGAAAAATAGTGTAAAGAATGTAGACCTTCCCAGGTATAGATAGATGCTCAGTGAGCAGTGATCCAAAAAAGAGGAAGTACGTTTTGGGGAAATCTATTTTGACTTTTAAGACTCACATCTGTATTTAGGGGTGAAGATGACAGAAAGAAGGCTGGCATTTCCTTCTGAGTGACTAGAACCCAGTTTCCCAAAGATCTTTAGCAAAAGGGGCCTTCTAAACAGATCAGAGCAGAAAGCCACCAACACACAAAGCTGTACTTGAAAGACAAGCGTGACTGGGTCTAGTCCTTAAGCCTCTGCCTGTGGTCTCGTTTCAGAGCAATCATCACCTTTTCCCAGTTTGTTAAGGAAGCCACTGAGGATGAAATCAACAAAATGACTAGTGATGTGTTGACTGCAATGAAGAAAAACACTGACGACTGGTGTCTAGAAAACCAGGTGAGTGAATAAAGAGAAAGCCACGTTGACACTTAACCAAAACTTAGGTTGCAGAAGACAAAAAAGATGCCAGGAATTTGTACATTTTCTGAAGGCAGGGTTCGATTAGTTCTAGAATCCTGAACAGCACTGTGTTGCAGAGCAAGCGGCTGCATAAAGGAGCTGAGATTAGCACAAGACTCAGTTAAGTTTCCAGAGTAAGGTTATCTGAGTGACCATGGACACATTCTCTCCTTTGAGCTTTCATACCTGTAATTAAGGAGTGACATTAGATCCATTCAGAGCTGTCATGGAGATTTGTGTTGATGATGAATGGCAATATATTGCCTCTTATGCAGACAGTGTGGCTGACAGCATTCTAGGCATCACTGCAAACACATTGATAATCAAAACGCTGCTTGGAAGGTGATGCCAACAGAAAGTCTGTTCAGTCAACTAAGAGAACTTGGCTGCAGCTTATCATAAGAACCCCTATTTTATTTACAAATGTTAATTTATTAAATTACATTATAATATTTATATTTTATACATATATTACATGTTACATACTATATTATATATTACATGCAGAGACATATCACATATTTTATATTACATTGTACATTATATATTACATATTATATTCTATATGAACAATTCATATTTATTATATAGTTATAATTTTATATATTATATCATATTATACAATAATAATTTAATTAATTGACTGACTAATCAAATCTCTATGATAATCCTTCAGGGTTGAGGATAATTTTCCCATGGAGGAAACTTAGGCACAGGGAAATCATTCCTTTGGGGAACTGTAGTTTGGCAGAACTGAGGATTAAATGAAGTCTTCTGGCTCCAGAATTAGGTCCTTAGCAAAGTGCTCACTGTCGAACACAGCATGGTGAATGTGAGGCTCATAGCAGGTTATCTGGGTTGTTAGATATAGTACATACACAGACAGGGGCATAAATGTCTGATATCCAGGTACGACAGAGCTTTAGAAAATCAATCAAGTTTAAGTACCCAGTTGTCCTGGTATAGAAGCTCAATACAAAATAGCTATTATTTAGTTAATACTGTATAGAAATAAACTTTATACTTGTTGGAGTTATGTAAGTATGGAACAACTACATTAGAGCTCCGTGATAGTGAAGTTGAAGTAGCCAAAATGTTATGTGTCTGGCCACTGTGTAGAAGATCTCCTTTTACAAAAATGATAAAATGTATTCTTTGAGACTTTCATAAAAGTATTTTAATTCCCAGCCCCTTCTAACTCCCCCAGTCTGCCTCCACTGCTACATTGTTATTGCAGTCTCTGTTTTTTTTTTAAACTTATGCTGTCTAATTAGTGCTTGCAGTATGTGCACGGGCACAGGACATTCCAATGGTGCATGTGCCAAGGGCCGCACCCTAAGAAACCCTGCTTTTTATCTTCCAACCGCCAGTCACTCCTCTGCACAGGCTGGGGATTTATGAGCCCCTCTCCCTCCATGCGAGTTTTGATTAGCTGATTTTGTGAAGGTCTTGTGCAGACAACCACAGCCACAGATACTCCATGTGTGCAATTGCCCTGTCGTGTATGAAAACAGTTTCTGCTGTAGTCTTCCTGCAATCTCTGGTTGTAGAATTTTTTCTTCCCTCTTCTCCAATGGACCCTGATTTTGAGGGGAGAGAGCCTCTTCTCTCTGTAGATGTCCCATTTGGGGCTGAACACATCACAGCTACTTACTTATCTTCTGCATTTTGGCCAGTTGTGAATCTCTGTATTCATCATCATCCCCTGCAAGTAGAATCTTCTGGGATGAAGACTGGGGGCTGGACAAAGCTCTGCCTTTCTTTGTTTAGAAGGCAATCTGGTACTATGTCCATTCAGTAAAATAAATAGAAATAGGTTTGCTCTTAGGGACTATACCATACTCAGCCGTGGGTTCTTGGCCCAGTTTACAGTGCCAGGCCTGAGTGTCACCCTGTCAGAGAGCACTGCTCATCACTCTCATGAATTTATGCCACTGTTGTACCAATGGATATACCTTAGCCAGACTAATTTTAGTTCACAGGGTTTACAGCTGGGTCAGCCTGTAGATTAGATGACTTTTCTCCCCCAGCACTGTGCACAGCCCCTTCTGGAATTATGAAATCTAGTCTGTAACGAGGCAACTTCAGATGCTTCCAACTCTAAAATTTATTAGTTAATAGAGATCTCTGGTTTGTACCTTAGTTTTAGTCATTCTTTGTCAGTCAGTTAAGAGGGTATGCATAAATTATGCCCCAAACACTTCTTATCATATCATGCCTTTTGTATTCAGTTAGTGTTCAGGGTAATGTTGCAAATGGGATGACCTGTCACTGCAAATTCAAAAGATTTATTTAAAAAGGTTGACTGAAACATATGGTAGTGCACCTCTATGATCTCAGGGGTTGGGAGGCTGAGGCAAGTGGATCTGGATTTGGGGCTACTCTAGTTTACATAGTGAGTTTCAGGCTGGTCATGACATCATCAGGAAGAGACTATCTTATCCACCTAGAGAGCATCACAAGCCAAAAGTGAATATAGAGAATTAGAGTCTTAAGAGAGACTGTCAAGATTTTTAAAATATTAGCAGTTGTTAAATTTTAACAATGATTTCCCTGAGGTGGGTGACTTCCTTCAAAATAATGGTCTTGTCCAAATCTTAGTGAATTTAGGTGCTAAGGAAGAAAGCATTTTAAAATGTTGTAGCTAAATCGGTAATTATGACTAATGAAGGGTGGTTCTATATTTAGTCCACTTTGAAGTCCCTCTTATTTTTAACTAAAAATAATATCTAGTTTTTGACTACTTTCGTGTTGTTAGAAGGCCAAAAGAAATGAGTATCTGTAAAACAATGATTATGTAAGAAGAGGAAAGTTTCTATTATCTTGGGGACAAGTTTTTCATGAAATAAAAGAGTAAAATTCACATAAAACAAGATAGGAAAGATAAAATACTGCATGGCCCCTTTTACTTTTAAAATAATTATATCTCACACACAGAATGTGTGGTACCCAACAGATATAAGCTTAAAGCCCTTCACCCTAAAAGCTACTAAAGAAAGTCCTCACATTAGACTGAGAGGAAATACACTGAATGTGTATGGAAATTCTTCTTAACTTACTGGTCTCATTTTGGACACTAGAAAACTTTACACACTTGTTCCAGTGGAGTTAGATAGTCGCCTTTCATTAACAACGAAAGATTTTCTTTTCCCAGCTATCTGTGTTTCTGGATGAAATGTGCCACGAGACAGAACTCTCTAACAAGTATGGATTCTCAGACTGCTGCAGCCAGAGTGGGGTGGAAAGACACCAGTGTCTGCTGGCACGCAAGAATACTGCTCTGGCCTCTGTCCCACCCTTCCAGTTTCCAGAACCTGCCGAGAGTTGCAAAGCATACAACGAAAACAGGACAGTGTTCATGAACAGGTGAGGACCCTCCAGTGGGTGGTCATTGTTTTTGCTGTCTACACGTGTACTCCAAAGTGTGTACAAGTAGGAAATGTAGCCAGAGTGTGTCCATGTACTCCAAAGTGTGTACAAGTAGGGAATGTAGCCAGAGTGTGTCTGCTGAGGTCTGTGCAAAGAACACCTCAGGGGCTCCAGTTAGACATACACTGTGAAATGCAGAACAGACTGCTTGCAGATTCAGCCTGTGATCCTTCAGCCTCTGGAAACATAGCTCCTTCTCACCTTTAAAGTTTTTATTTTGCTTCACACAAAAATACATCAGGACTGCAAAGAATGACTTTTGAGAGCCATTAAATTGATAATTAAGACTGCGTAGTCAGATGTGTTTGGAATAAATGTGCTCGGTACAAATGATTGAATAAATACTCACAAGCTTTGATGTCACCCTGTACCCTTCCTTTTAACTTTAAAAAATATTTCATTTTATTTTTGAAACATCATCTTAGGAAAGCCAGGATGGTCTTGGACTAAGTATGCAGTTAAGGATGGGTTTGAGATTTAAGTTGTCTTACTTAGAACCTGGCTTGGCTGATTCCCCAGACATGTCTGAGCAGACTTACTGAAAAAGACATTTCAATAAGAATCATAGCATCTTTGCTTATCTGTTTTCATAAAAGACTCTGGAACAACACATTGGATCTTTTCTTTTCTCCCGAGGTTGACATGTAGGAACTTTTTGATAGCATCTGAAAAAAGCGTGCACACTTCCCCATAACAGCACAGTAAAGAAAAAGTCCACTGGACTCTGTTGCTTTTGCTGTAACTGTGATCTTTAAATAAATTCCAGAGCTCAGTTCAGGGCAGCTGCAGTCTATTCATCTTTTACATGTTCGCAGATTTCCAAGCGTTGTCTATTCCACAGGTTCCTCTACGAAGTGGCAAGGAGGAACACCTTCATGTATGCCCCTACCATTCTTTCCCTGGCTGCTCAGTATGACAAAGTAGTTCCAGCGTGCTGCAAAGCTGACAACATGGAAGAATGCTTCCAGACAAAGGTAGTATCTTTGTGAAGCTATCTAAAACTAAATGGAGTCTAGCTATAGCTCAGGGAAAACAGAATTAAAGGTGAAAATGTGCCTCCCTGTGGAGGATGCCATCTTCAGAAGAGAGTGTAATTCTTTCTTATCCTAAATGAAAGTCCTTTTTTCTTGACCTTTCCAATTATCAACAGAATTTCATTTTCTATTTATAGTTAGAAATGATACCCATAATAGTAAGGTATAACTCTAGGCTGAAGTAAAAAATGTGTGTACTTTGTGGTTTCATGAATCAGCATTTACTGAATCTTTAAAGAGAGCAGAGGCAACAGCGATGTACGTACTTGGAGGAGGTGATTTAGTAGCTGCAAGCCCGTTTGAGTGATGGGATTGTGCCTCTCTTCTGTAGGGCAGAAAACAATGTTGATACAGAATAACCAGCCCTATAGGTAACTGACAGTTGGAGAGCACATTACAAGTTTAACCAGAGACAAGGAAGCTGGAAATTGGTGGGGTTGTTCATGTGTTGGCAAAATGAAGCATATTCCAGCTTCTGGCTTTTGTTTGGTCATTTCACTTTGCCTTTTGAGACAGAGTCTTGTTACATATTGTCAACTGGGCCAAACGCCTAAGAATCACGCCTATAGCGCAATCTTTCTTTTTCTCTTTCTTTTTGTTTTTCTTTTCATTTTTCTTTTTCTTTTTCTTTTTTTTTTAACAGAGTAGGAACCAATAGGCTTTAGTTTGCCTGGAGGCTGGACAGGTGCAGTTGTCCATGTGGTCCCAGTATCAAAATTATGATGTATTGATTTGAAGACTTTTAAAGAGATCTCAGGCATATATACATAAGAATTAATCTAAAAGTCATAAAAATAGAACAATGTGCTTAAACGTCCTGCATTCTAAGTTTAGTAAAAGCTATTTTATACTTTCAGGTGTCACCTGTACTGAGCTTTTCTAGTTCTTAGATTCTAGAGAGAATGAGTGGGTTTTCTTAACACTTCATTTCTTCTGCATCTAGAGAGCAACAATTGCAAAGGAATTAAGAGAAGGCGCCATGCTAAATGAGCACGTATGTGCAGTGATAAGAAAATTTGGATCCCGAAACCTCCAGGCTGTGTAAGTATAAGCTTCTTAGGAGGCAATCTGATAGGCTCAATGTAACGTCACTCCGCCCCCCAATAGACCATATTTCCCCAGCTCTTCTACAAAGTAGGTCAACCTTCACAGAGAGGCCTCTCAGACTTGTAGCTTAACAAGAAATTCTTCTTGTTTACCAGGCTTCCCAATCAACCCTGTGTGTCAATTGTTACTTCTCAGTAAAATATTCCCTTGAGTCAACAACTTTAGAAGCCAGTGGCAGATGAGCAGATGGTTCTAGGTGTCATGAGGCCTAGGTATTGTGCGCAGCCAATCCCCAGTGCACATTTTCAGTCCCATAGTTCCTTCCAAAGACTGGCTGTGCCTCCCTCCTGGAAGGGGTCAGATTTATCTCACAATTGCTTCCTGATTCTGCTAGAAACTTAGTCATCATTTCATAAAACACTTTTTAAAAATCTGTCTTAACAGTAAAATAAAAATTAAGACACAATGACAGAAACTGCATAATGTTTCTATCAGCAAGAGAAGCCATACACTCCACAGTTATTCCCGAGCTGTCAGTAGCAACGACTCAGTCATTTATTCAAGGAAGCAGGCTCTTTGCACAGAGACCCTTCCCATGAATTCTGCAGGTTTATTTTATACTTCCTTCTGCCACGGTCTAATGCCTTGGTCTCTGATGTCAAGTCTGGTCTACTTCTTTCAATCTGTCGATTCGGGCATCTGAACTCTCCTTGATTTCTCCCATGTATTTATTTCTATGAGATGAGAACTAAGTATTATTGTCAAAGAATTCCCCCCTTCTTAAATCCTTTATTCTTTAATAAAGATACACATTTGTCCTTTTTGAGGCAGAATCTGGTAGCTCAGGCTGGTCACTTCCAGTCAGCTGGAATTATCGCTGAATGTCTCTGTGCCTGTAACAAAGATCCCAAATGTTCAGAGTCAGGGATGAACAAGCAAGGACAACATTTATCTTGAGTTCCTAGAAAGTCTTCAGGAAGCTACAGATTACTTCCAAATTATTTGAGGACCCAGTCCCCAATCTGCAGAGCTCATGCCTGGTGGAACAGAAGCTAATGAAACCTAAGATGTGTTTCCTTTTCTTTTAAAAGAACACACCTCTATTTTTTCCCATTGGAGGCAACTCCCCAGATACTTTACAGGCAATGCAATTTCATCCTGATAAACAAGATATATATATATTTTAATCTTCTTCTCTCAGAACCATTGTTAAGCTAAGTCAAAAGTTTCCCAAAGCAAATTTTACTGAGATTCGGAAGCTGGCCCTGGATGTGGCCCACATCCACGAGGAGTGCTGCCAAGGAAATGCGCTGGAGTGCCTGCAGGATGGGGTAGGAGTCTCCCTCTCTCCCTTTTTGCTTTGTCTCACTTAATATTTCACTGTGCCTGGCTTGGCTGGGGTGCAGCAAACTTACAGACTTTCTAAGAGTAAAATTTAAGCTATGCCATGATTACTTTTGGGTCTCACTTCAGGCATTAGCAATACCTGCCCCTGGCCAAGAAACTATGGTACATTCAGTTCTTCATTTGGCTGAAATACAGTCTCTCTCATGAGTTAGTTGCAGATTTACAGTGAGTGTCACTTGTCAGGAAAATGTATAAATTGACATCAAAGAATGACATCAAAGACCGGAGAGATAAGACAATAGCCTTCTTGAAGTTATAGACTGTCTTTTGTTTACCACTGTCTCTACAGGGCAATGTCTGGCACATTGAAGGATTCTGTCTCAGTTTAATGACAGACTTATACATAAAAATAATGCAGGAAACTGTTGTATGGCGGGGGTGGGGGGAAGGGAAGGGGGAAATGTCCATTTATTGCCAAGCAGAGGTGTGAATAAAGGGATTTAAAAGAATTAGACCCCTAGGCTTTTAGCAATAGACTATATAAGAACTGGTAATATACATGACGTGGCCATTTTGGGCTAATCCTGAGCTTTCTAGATATTGAACGAGAGAGGTCTGTATATACCAAATCACTCCGCTTTTTATCCCTGTGACACCAAGGACTACTTAAAAAAAAATCTCTGTTGTTAGAGGCTCATATGATTTTGGAAACAGGGGCATCAGGAAAGACTCACTTCAACACACTCTAGGGTCATTCTTTGTAGAGGTAGCGAGGGAAGTCAGCAGGTGGCAGGGGCTCCCAGGGGACAGAGTAGGACCAGCATTAGGGCAGCTGGCACCCCTGCGGTGTGGAGTGGATGAATCCTGAGGCACAGATTTGATTACTTATTTTCTCGTGCACATTAGGAATTCACCAGCCCCTCAGTAATACCAGCAAAAATTATTTTGTTTTTCTTTGAGGTCAGCTATCCCTGTTTGTAATTGACAATTTTATTGGTTTTTGTTTGTATGTTTAAAAATTAGCTTTTAACTTTTGGAGCTCTAGCTACTTTTTCATTGAGTGGAAAAATAATTTCAGTACTTTACAGGAAGGCTTTAAAAATTGAGTAATAGGTTTCAAGGGTCACTGTTAAGAATGCACGTCCCTGAGCAGAGACAGTGTCTCTAGAATTTTGCACAGCCAGTTCGTCTTCTCGACTGCCCTCTGGAGGGTAGAGTGGGTCACTGCAGATCCTTCTGATCAAGATGGAGGGGAAAGCTAGCAAGGTTAGAATGCCAGCGGCGAATATTGCACATTGGAAAATTTTAGTAACAATAAAACGCTGCTGTCTGGTTTAAGCAACACACTTCCTTTTTTTATGGAAGACGTTTACAAAAATAGAAAGTAGGACCTAGATGAAAGCTGTGCAAAGGAGGACTCGAACAAATTGGAACGCAATGAGGAAAAGCAAAGATGAACAAAATATAAGGGAAAGATAGGTAAAAAGCAAGCAGAAAAGGAGAGATGAAGTGAGATAACCTTATTGACTCCTGATCTTTCTTTTCACCTCGCCATTTATTTCTTCTTCTACTTCCTTTCCAGGCTCTAAGTGAGAACCTTAAAGGATAAATCTTTGAGATTTATATTTTACTTTACCCATTACAGGAAAAAGTCATGACATATATATGTTCTCAACAAGATATTCTGTCGAGCAAAATAGCAGAGTGCTGCAAATTACCTATGATCGAACTCGGCTCTTGCGTAATTCATGCAGAAAATGGCGACAAACCTGAAGGTTTATCTCTAAATCCAAGAGAGTTTTTAGGAGACAGAAATTATGCCCAATTTTCTTCAGAGGAAAAAATCATGTTCATGGCAAGGTAACATGCTTTGTAAATGTACATTTGCAATGATAAAGACCATGATGTGATTGGGAGTGGTAGGCTATTGTACTTTAGCACAACTGAGGCTGTCTGCCTAGGTGTTGTGACATCTAGGGACTATAAACATAGAACTCATAACTGGGGGATGAGATAAATTATAGCGTGATGAGGACCCCAAAATTATCACTATTATGAATCTATGTTTTGTTTTATGTCTTCTCTGAAATGAGGCATGGCATTCTGTTTAAAATATCTCATATGAAAACTACTATGAACTTTCAAAGATAATGTATATTTTTTTGTAATAAGGGTTGTATAGGCTGCCAAGTCGGCTTAGTCAGTGGGTAAAACGTCACGCAAGCCTCACTGCCTGGATTTAACTCAAGGAGGCTGACGTGGAATGATTGAACCAATTTCTACAAGTGGTCCTTGACAACACATGAGTGCTGTGGCATACACGCCCCCTTCTAGTAGATAAATAAAATTAAATTTAAAAATAGGAAGTGCTCAAGATCATGAATATAATGATTTGCAATAATGCTTTAGAAAAAAAAAACATTCCCCAAACTATAACTCAATAGAGGAGCCAGATAACAGCTCTTTCATTGAAATAGATTGCTTGATATTTATAGAATTTTTGAGAAATGAAAACCTGCTTAGAGGCATTTGTACAATGGTAGCTTTCTGTAGTAGAGTCATTAGGCATGTATTCATTCTATTTGCCTTTAAGGGAAGCCAACAGTCAAGTTAATACCTTTTCCTTTATTGTATGTTTCTGTGGACTCCATTAGAAGGGGGTTTGTGCAGCTCTTAGGACATCATGCTTAATGGTTTCCGAGGGCCTTTCCTAAGCTAAGAGTCTGACACTAATTTTCCCTGCCAGTATTCCCAAAAGATGTGGCTCTTTTGTTGCACTAAAATCAGGCATTCATGCATCATTTGTACTGCTAAACAGAGTTATGCAAACTAAAACAAAGACTAGATTTAGGAGACACATCTAGGCATTTTATTGGTGGTAGAAGTAAAGGCTACCTAGAGCACAGTTAACATTAAAGAGCAAGCTCTACGCTTATATAAGCATACACATGTAAGAGAGCTGATAGTTTGCTTCATAGAAGCAGGACTTCAGTGGAAAGAATGTTTGCAGGAGACATTTTCTCAGCTGAGAATGGTCTTCCTCCAAGTCTGTACCCTTCCATTACTCACACATCTGCTGCTCTATCCCTCAGACAAAGGAGCAGCGCTTAACCACAAGCTGAATTAGTGTCCCTTTATCTTTGGGTGTTGCCTCTCTTCCTGCCTTCCATCTTTCTTATTTTTCTTCATTGATTTATCACTATCAAAGAGAGATGACACATTTAAGCTTTTGTCTGCCTCCTTACGACATGTGCCTTGGGGGGGGGAGGTATTTTCTCTTACATGGCATTAGCTCTTCACTGTTTAAAGCAATTTTAGCATACCATGCACTCTGAAAACATATTTGTTGGATATATGAATGGAAATCTTGCAGCTGGAGAGCCAAAGTGAGACACAAAATAAAGTGGTATATTTGTATCGTTCTTCTTTAATTAAAAATAATTTAACATACATGTATGCATAAATTTATACTTAGATTTTGTATATGAGAGAAAACATGCAGAGTTTGTCTGAGCCTGGCTTATTCACTTAATGATTTCCAGGTCCATTCATTTTCTGGCAAATGTCATGATTTCATGAAAGGACATTTTACCAGGTGGTTTGAGGGACTATATATAGCCTGCCTTAATAGTTTTGCTGTTCATAGGATTCACATTATATTTTGTTTTTCACATTATGTCTGTATGCTCTGACTGTTATATAGGAATAATTAGAGAATTAATAGTATAATTTTGTCTTAGTTCTAATGACATGATATTTTTTTCCTACACATTTAAGCTTTCTTCATGAATTTTCAAGAACTCACCCTGACGTTCCTGTCTCAGTCATTCTAAGAATTGCTAAAACATTTCAGGAAAAATTGGAGAAGTGTTCCCAGTCTGGAAATCTACCTACATGCCAGGACAATCTGGTAGGCAGCACTAGAATTTGCGTGGATAGTCTGTAAAAATGCATTGATAGAAGTCTTTGAAAATACAGTTTGTAGGGCAGTGAGAAGGCTCGGTATGTAAAGGCACCTGTTGTGTGAGCCTGGGAACTGAGCTGTATCCTTGGGTACCATGTAAAGGTAGAAGGGGAAAAGCTCCACTCCACCAAGTTGGAGCGGCGTCCCACATACCCTTTGGCAATGCTCCCTACCCGATAATGAAAAAAATATAAAAAAGTTACTAGTTAACTATCAATTAGCTAGTTATACTTGTGAACTAGTAATCTAGAAATTAGTTATTCTATCTAGCAACCAATGGCTTATGTAAGAAATAAACATGTTAGTTAAAAGCAGTATGGTGAATAGAACAGAGATAATATTCATCCTTGCCAGCTTCAGGAGAGCAAAAATCTTCTGTCCAATGGTTGTATTCTCAAGAGTCCATTTGTTTTAATTCCTAAAAGTCACACTGTATCATCTTCAATATTTTCTAAAGGTTCCTAAGATTGGTTTTATAATATAATAAGATACTGGCATATAGAGATTGTGTGTCTGGGAGTAGAGACAAATTCATGTAATAATGTCTGTATTTTTAGGAAGAAGAATTGCATAAACACATCGAGGAGAGCCAGGCACTAGCCAAACAAAGCTGTGGTCTCTACCAGAAGCTAGGAGCCTACCACTTACAAAATTTGTATGTGTTTTGAAATGTTTTCAGTGACTTGAAATTACTAATTAATGGGTGAAGGAAACACAAGTTTAAATTCTTAAGTCACTGTTATTCTTACTTCCATCCAACTGGGGTATAAATGTGATTACATTATTTCTCCCAGGTTATCCCTGGTTAAATATTAACAAGAACAGCCCATGAAGTCTGATCTTTCTTGACTTCTGGTTCCCCAAACCCTGTAGATTTTTGCAGAAGAGATATTCATTCTGCTCTTGGTCTGTCAAGGTTCCAACACCCGAAATTCACAGTTGAAATCAAGGATGTGCTAAGGTTGGGAAGAGACCAGTCTGTGGAGCAATCTGCAACCTGGAGTGACATGTGGGGAGGATGAGGGGGAGGGCATGTGGCGTGATTGACAGAATTAAAAGCTTCTCAGTTGTGGGGACTACATGTCTCTGGTCTTCTGACATTAAAAGTAGGTCCTAGGGAAGGAAGAAGGGCTAAACACTCAAGATGATGTGGTAAAAATGCTTCTTCAAGGTTCCTCATTGGTTACACGAGTAAAGCCCCTCAGCTGAGCCCCGAGGAGTTGATAGACCTCACCGGAAAGATGGTGGGCATTGCTGCCACATGCTGCCAGCTCAACGAGGAGAAATGGTCCATCTGTGGTGAGGGGATGGTGAGTGTCACATCGCATGTCTGTTCTGTTTGACTTGAAGCTGTTTTAGATCTCCATCTAGGAGAAACAGTAGAAACCTGTGTGGAGGGGGCATTCCTTGGTGTCTTCAATAAGTTCAGATGGAAAGTGTGTGGAAAAGCTGTCTCTCAGTGGTTTGCCTTTGGTCAGGCTTCCTATCCTTCTCGAATGCTTAGGGGAAATGCAGAGGGTTTATTCAACGACATAAAGGCAAACTTTACACATAGGAAAGATAATAACCAATATATTCTCCAACTTATTGCTTCTTATTCTCTAAATTCTCACTTTCATATTGGAGAGAAAAAGAAAAATTTCACTTCTAATAGATCACAAGTAGTCATCTTATTTTATCCACACTTAAGAGTTCTGCCTCTTGCAGGCCAGTCATATCATTAGAGTGCTATTTGGGGTAGTTTGTACCCAAGCAATGTACAGGAGTAAGATCCAGGGGTCTCCTGCCACTAAGCTTGAGCTGTTTGCATTTGACATTTGAGAATATAAAAAAGCACCATTTTGTAGGGTGACTGTCTTAGATTAGATAATCAAAGTGATCCACCCAGACATAGCCTGAGAATAGGAAGCACAGAAACATTCTAACAATCATTAAAATTTATAACTTGGTGTTTAAGGGATATCTTTGAAGTATGAGGGATTAGGAGAATCTATTTGAAGGCTTTAAACACACACACATTTATTTTCTACTAATTGTGTGTGTGCATGTGTATATGTAGAAAGAAATTGCAAAGATAGATTTGCCCTATCCTAACTTTCAGAAAAGAATTCTCTGTATCAAAATAAAAATGCAGAAGTTGAAGGGATGACTTAGACAGTTAAAAGGGTGTACTGCTATTGTTGAGGACCCAAGTTTGGTTTTTAGCACCCACTGAAAATGGCTCTCAAACACCTTCTACTTCAGTTCCATAGAGAGTTGATGTCTCTGGATTCCATAGGCATCCACGATCACCTGTGCATACCACCCCCCTAGTTACACATGTTTTAAAATAAAATATTTTTTAAAAAGGCAAAACACAACCAGATACACACAGAGAACAAGCTACCAACTGATTTCTACTCATAAAGATGGAAAGACAGTTTTCCATTTTGAAAGTCTGTCTACAATCAGAAGCATACTTCAAATAGCTAAAGGGCTTTTCTCAACACCATGTGTGCCAACATCTGTCACTACATACTAAGCTTTATCCCAAGCACATGGGTAAATGGTAAAGTCCATAACATATGGTTACTAAGGCAATTATACTGCATAGAAAAATTTCCCATAGTATTCGTGATAAGTTCCTAGACTTTGGGAGTCCTTGCATGAAATTTCTGGAAATGTGAGCCAACTTGGTAGCTAATTTTGTCTCCCTGCTTTCTCCTTTTAACCAGGCCGACATTTTCATTGGACACTTGTGTATAAGACACGAAACAAACCCTGTGAACGCTGGTATCCACCACTGCTGCAACTCCTCATATTCCAATAGAAGGCTATGCATCACCAGCTTTCTGAGAGATGAAACCTATGTCCCTCCACCATTCTCTGAAGACAAATTCATTTTCCACAAGGATCTGTGCCAAGCTCAGAGCAGAGCCCTACAGACCATGAAACAAGAGTAAGACATTGTTATTTTCTTTCATGTAGAAGACTGAAATAGAAGGAGGAGGAGCTGAGACTCCTGCCTTACATGTTGAGAACTTCTGGATTCACTAGAACACGTTGTTGCCCTTGAAACACTTAACAGTCTCTTTAAAAATAGTTCTGTTTCAGTTTTCATACAGCCTTATAGGGGAAGTTAGTTTGAAAAAAGTCCACTGAGGCAGACGATTTTCTGGTTATGAAAAATTGTCTCAGTCATAACAACTGCAACATATTTGTGAGTAGAAGGAAAATGGATGATATATTTTGAAAAAATTAGGAGAGATCTTTGTAGAGAGTCTGGACACTTCTAATTACGGGAAATGTGTGATTGCATCTATAAGCAGGATAATTATATCTGAGTCAACCATGTTGTTTTTAAAAAAGGAAATAAACACACCATTCATGACGAGACATTCTGTAATGGTAATGGGGTGACACTAGGGGAACTTATGTTCTTAAATATATGTGTATTTTAATTTAAATTTAATACTCACTGGCTTTGTACATGAGCTTCCTACATTGGCAGACCCATTCTCCCAGTTTTCTTCACCCCAGGCAGAGGCGTGTCTCCAGAGATAGTAAGAAAGGTGCTTCCTTCCCCAAGCTTTCTTATGGCCTTGTCAACTTTTAACTCCAACACATAATCACCGCTAAGAGTATTATAGGCAGCCAGTGCTCCTCGAGTTAAGCCATGATAATGGCACAAGTAAGCATCTGGACATCTGGGCTTGGGAACATGGATAACCACACTGCAGAAGAGCAGAGAGACAAGGATAACGTGGATAAGCAAGACAGAGAGCACAGTTCCCTCTCCATAAAAGCACACAGAATCCTGACATAGTGTCTCCTCTGTAATCTGCACCAGGGCAGGCCAGAGTCTTGGCATGCTTCCAGTCTCGTTCTTTCTGATGAAAAGTGTGAGGACTAACCTTGGCCACGAGTGGAAGGAGAAGTGTCTGAGGGTGGCTGCTAGGGTTCTGAGAATGTTCTACCAAATATGTTCTGGCAAAGTGCCATTTTTGCATGGCAGATTCTCCTGTATTTTCTTTTGTTCCAAACCATAGGCTTCTCATTAACCTGGTGAAGCAAAAGCCTGAATTGACAGAGGAGCAGTATGTGGCTGTCACTGCCGATTTCTCTGGCCTTTTGGAGAAGTGCTGCAAAGCCCAGGATCAGGAAGCCTGTTTTGCAGAAGAGGTACGTACGAACATCTCATTCCCTAAAGTCTTGGTGTGGTGTATCCTGCAGTAAAGAAGAGAAATACTATACTACAAATCCATAACTTACAATAATGACAAATTTAAATTTCTTTTTGAAAATCTTATGGGGTTTAAAAAATAATGCAATTTTTCTAAGTATTAGGGAGAATTAAAAAAATATTCTATATTAAGAGAATCAGTAATTTTGATTTATTTCCTAATAGAATGATTAAATGTATAAATAACTGATGATAACATAGACTGTCTCTGAGCTAAAGTAAATTAATTTTCATGAAGTGGATCAAAGGAATTCACTAGTTAGCATATTAATTAAATGACCAAGATAATAGGAGAATATTTGTAGGAAATACTTGCCACCTCACTTAAGAGCACAGTTCTGCACACCCACAGTGGAGATAAGGAACTGTCTAAGTTGACATCTGACTGGCACAGTTCTCTGTCTTTTCACCTCATCATTTGTATGTGTTCTTGACTTCCAGGGTCCCAAGTTGATTTCCAAAACTCGTGATGCTTTGGGGGTTTAAACATCTCCAGGTAAGGAAAAATTCAGCCCAGGCTAAATAATGACACTGATTCTTTCAATATATCAATCAATATAGTGATGATTCTAAGAAGTATCATTAATTTCCTTTAAAGTGAATATAATGTAATAAAGAAGGTTTATTTTTAAAACACTAAAACAAAAGTTTGGGAGATTTCAAAGGCTTCAGAAAATACCACCAGAAGGCTTTCCTCTGATCCTATTAACAAAAATAAATAAATAGATAGATAAATAAATAAATAATATAAACTATTTTCTTTTTCTGTTGCAGAAGGAAGAGAGGACAAAAAAAAAAATGTCTTGACGCTTTGATGTGAGCTTTTTGGTTTAATTGTAACTGACAATACTTTAACCACATGGTGAAGACTTCCATGTGAGACTTGTATACCTCAGGAATAAAGACTTTTTCAACTGTTTCTCTTCTCCTAGCTTGCTTATTTATAAAAAAAATAAGTTTGTTTCCATTTATTTTTTTATTTGTATCGAAGTCTCGCCAGTCCCTACCTTATGTGGCCCCTCCCCCCACACTCCCTTCCACTTCGTCTTGGAGAAGGGGAACCCCCCCAAATCCCCAGGTACCAACCCATCCTGGTACATCAAGTCACTGCGAGACTGAGTATATCCTCTTCCATGGAGGCCAGACAAAGCAGCCCAGTTAGGGGAACAGGACCCACAGGCAAGAAACAGTTTCAGGGACAGTTCCCACTCCGGTTGTTGGGGAACCTGTATGAAAACCAACCTAAATATCTGCTACATATGTGTGGTGAGGGGACCTAGGCCCAGCCTATGTATGCTCTTTGGTTGGTGGTTCAGACTCTGGGAGCCCCCAAGGGTCCATGTTAGTTGACTCTGTTGTCTTCCTGTGGAGTTCCTAGCCAATCCAGGTCCCTTAATCTTTTCCTTAACTCTTTCCATAAGACACTCTGAGCTCTGTCTAAATTTTGGCTGTGGGTCTCTGCATCTGTTTTGATCAGCTTCTGGGTGGAGCCTCTCAGAGGACAGTTCTGCTATGCTCTTCTCTGTTAAAAAAAAAAAAAAAGAGTATCATTGGGCCTTGCTCATGGAATGGGTCTTAAGTTGGGCCAGTAGTCATTAGTTGGCCATACCCTCTGGCTCTGCTCCGTTTTTGTCCCTGCCTTTCTTATAGGCAGGACAAATTTTGGATTGAAGGTTTTGTGGGTTGGTTTGTGTCCTTACCCCTTCAGTGGGAGTCCTGTCTGGCTATAGGAGGTGTCCACTTCAGGTTCCATATCCCTCATTGCTAGGAGTCTCAGCTAGAGTCACCCTCATGGGCTCCCTGGAACCTCCTCAATCCCAGATCTCTGGTGCATCCTAGGGGTCACACTCCTACCCCACTCCCACCGCTGCACCATTGTCTAAACAGATTCTTTTAAAAGTCATGAGTAGCAGTTAGTGCAGAAGATGAAAGCTACCCATAATGGATCTACCACAGTAGAAGTTGATGTCTCGGTGACCTGAGAAGACATTCTCAGGATAAGCACTGTTAGGTTCTGCCTGGTCCTCTTGTTCCTTATACACCTACTTTTCATGTTCTAGTGAGAAATGTAACATAATGAGACATGGAGTTGCCATGTTTTCATAGGATACATGAAAATTCGTCATGAATTGCGCTCTCTGGCTGGCAGGCCCTGTCCTGGAAATAATCATTCTATGGTTACTAATTCCCAGTTGCCTTGGCAGAGAGTGAGAAAGAGAATCAAAAAGCAGTGGCACCAGGCTGTGATCTTACAGAGGTGACAATAAATTTCTGAGAGAACGAGAGAGCAGGTGAGATCAGTTTGGTGGAAGACACTGCCACCATTGTTGAGGACATCTAGAAGATGAGCCTGCATTTCTCAGCACAGGAAGAGGAATGTCCAGCAAAGGGACAGGGCATACAAGTGAAGCATGAACGGCTCCTGGGTGTGCATCTGTTACACTTAGAAGCAGGAATTATAAAAATGTGTGAAGAGGCTGGCTACAAAAACTGCAAATAGAATGATTAAAGAGAACATTTAAAGGGAATGAAGTCTACATTGTCCTGAGGCCGGAAGAGGAAATATCAATCCTTTGAAGTTTGATTTAGTGAAATCCCTGTCAAAATCCAAAAATTTATTTCATTTTATTTTATTTTAGACATTGACAAGCTGATTGCACAATTCAGATAGAAACGGAAGTGATGTGCCAAAACTAAAATAGCCCCTCAAAATGAAGAAAATATCAGGGCCAATACTACTTTATAGTTCAAGGATTTTTATAAACCTACAGTAACAAAGAGAACATTTGTCTAAACATAGATCAATGGGTCAGCATAACAGAATTAAGTGGTCAGAAATGAATTCACTCAAATATGGACAACTGATCTTTGGGAAATATGACAGGGCAAACCTCTGGTATAAGGGAAGCAATTTTCTAACAAACGGTTCTGAAACAGTTGGAACTCTGAGTGCTTGGAGAACCGAGAGCCATGCTTTGTACCACACAAGATGAGCCAAAGTGGATCATAATGTGAAATTCAAAACTATAAAACTTACAGAGAAAATACTTTGGTTTGAGAAGTAGACACATCCTTAAATATTGCATCTAAAGCGTAACCCATAAAGAAATAAATTGAAAGTTTTATTCAACTCTAGAAGACATCACTAACAGAATGAGAAAGGTGAATCCAAGATTGGGGGGCAATACTTTTGCAAAGCATAAGCCGTCAAGGCGTGTGTGACAAGAGCTTACTCATATCTAGATGATACTGACCAATCCTCGAGACCAAACAATGAGCAAGTAAGTAATGCAATAAAAATGAAAAAGTAACTAACTTATCCCATCACTCAAGGTTTAAGAGAGAATAATGGTAAAACCAACCAAATAAACAAACAAAAGTCCCAAACAAACAAAACACAAAAACACATCAAACGTCACTAATTAAAAGTAAAATGAAACACTTAGAATGGTTATAACTAAAATACCATCAATATCAATTGTCAAAATGCTTAGAATTCACACATTGTTTATGGGAATGTAAAATGGTTCATCTATTTGTAAGACAATTTGGTTCTTGCTTAAAAACACACATACATATATAGAGAATTCTGTTCCTAGATATGCATGTACCCCAAAGGAAATGCTTGTTCATACAAAGAAATGCACACAAATGTTCAAGCTTCATCTGAAATGACTTAAAATTGACAGCAACAAAATCGTACAATGGGTGAGCCAACTGTGTGATATTCATATGTGTCCATGAAATACTACTTCGGAAAGAAGGGCAACTGACATGTCAGATAGCATGACTACAACTCTCTAGTATTATTAATGAAGTGTAAGGTAATAGAGTGCACATTTTATTACTCCATTCATACAAAAATATAGAGAATATAGATCATTGTACAACCATGGGATGCAGATCATGGTTTGTTTGGGGAAGGAAGAAATGGTGAGGTTGGAGGGAGAGATTACAAAAGGCCCTGGGTGCTTTTGGAGGTGCTGGATATATTTTCACCATCTTGATTATGATGATAGTTTTACATAAATCCTTGTCACTTTAAATATTCTCAGTTTAACTATGTATCAACTAAACTTCAATGATTTTGACTCACTAAGTCCACTTGAAATATTACAGTCTTTTATTTGCGTATTTATGATCCCTTATAGACTGAACATTGTATTACGGAAAGAGAGAATCCCAACCTTGCTGAGTCAGCTCCAGCATCCAGCCCTAGGTCATACCCCAGTGTCCTCTGTGTGAATTGCTACAGAGCATGGAGTATTTCCACACCCAATCTAGAAATAGAAACACCAACTTAACCTGGCTTCACAGGCCATCCCAGGGCATGGAAGTGAGCTACAGATGTGACTTCCTTTTTTTTTTTTTTTTCATTTTTTTTCGATACAGGGTTTCTCTGTTTAGTCCTGGCTGTCCTGGAACTCACTCTGTAGACCAGGCTGGTCTCAAACTCAGAAATCCACCTGCCTCTGCCTCCCAAGTGCTGGGATTAAAGGTGTGTGCCACCACTGCCCAGCCAGATGTGACTTCTACGGACAGCAGTTTCTGTCCTTCTGTCTTAACCAGCAGCTCTGTCTGATGTGGAGATCAGACTTCAACCCTCCTGAAGTGCAGAGAGCAAACAGCCATCCCACCTGGCTTGGCCTATGAGCTACAGCTCTGTGCAAAACACCTGACAGAAGCAATGAGAGGGAGGATTTGTTTTGGCTCACGGTTCAAGGACTCAGAGTTTATCCAGGTGGAGAAGGGATGGCCAAAGGTGTACTCTATGGGGCAGGAACAATTACAGCTACTTATTGCATGATGTTGACCAAAAATCAAAACTAAAAACCCAGAAGAATGACCAAGCTGCAACCTTCAAGAGCTATTCTCTAGTGGTCTATATTCTTAATGACCCATTTTCACACACACACACACACACACACACACACACACGCAAAGACACACACACACAGACACACACACACACACACACACACACACACTGATGCTAAGAGCTAGAAATCAATTGGTCAAACCTGTGAGCCTGTGGGGAATATAATATGCATTTCTATTCATGTCCAAGGATACTCAAGAGTCTAGGATGGTGGCTTCCTCCTCAAATGCACAGTAACAGTTCAGAAGAAGGAATGATTACATCACTGTAAAAGTAACTTTTATTCTCCCGAAATAATTGCTGTCTCCAAGGCTTACTGCTTCAGTCTGCTAACCTAGGCCTTGTCCTGGAAGCTTCTAGCCTCCATACAATCTAATCCAGTTCTAGAATGTTTTCAGCCTCTGAGACTTGCTGTTGAAAAAGCTCACCCTTTTCTAGTTCTTTCTGAGCTCTAGCTGGTTGGTTCAACTCATCTGTTCTGGCCCAAACTCTTCTTCAAACTGACTGACTCAATCAGACTCCTCTCACTCAGCCTCTCCTGAACTGCTCTGCTTGGCCTCATACTAATTTTGGCAATCTGTTCTAACCTTTTGGCTCCTTCTCATTCTCTGTCTCATTCTGTCTTCAACTGTGTCTAACTTGTTCTCTCTTCAACCTGTCTCTATAAAACTATCCCAGTAAAACTGCCTCCTTCCTCTTTTCCCTCATCCTCCTCCTTTCCCCTCTCCTCCACCCTCCCCCCTCAGCACTGCTCTTTTAAATCTCTTTTAAATAGCTTCCCTTTCCTCTCTCCTCTCAGGAGAGAGAGTTGGGCAGATCCTATTCTGCCAAATCTTTCTCTGATTTGTCGTTTTCTCTGCCACTCAATGAGACATCATTTTCAAACATGGGTGCTTCCTTCTACAAACTAACTTTACCTTCATTGTTTGGAATTAAAGGTGTGTAATAAGGGCACGTCCTATTCCAGTCAGAGGGATTAAAGGGGTATGCTAAGGGACGAGCCACACTACAACTAAAAACAGGTTTTTTTTTCCTGCCCAGTAAATAACAATCTTGGTGTTCACAATATGATCAAATACCTGGAAACACATCAGGAGAGAGAGAGAGAGAGAGAGAGAGAGAGAGAGAGAGAGAGAGAGAGAGAGAGAGAGAGAGAGAGAGAGAGAGATTCAATTACTATTGAATATCCTTAACCAGAACCTTTCATGTAGTCACAAAAGCTAAAACAGACAAAAAAAAAATAGCATTTCAGAAAGCCATAAATCTGCAAATGAAGACAAGTAAACAAGGAAAAAAGTACTCACAAACCTGCCAGAAAACAGTGAATAAAAATGCAGTGGTGTGTTCTTACTTTTGAATAATTACCTTGAATGTAAATAGATTAAATTCAATTAAAAAAAAAACACAGACTGGCTACCTGGATTTCAAAAGGAGCTAACTTTATGGTGTTTGTGAGATTTACTTCCTGTATGAGCACATGTAGTCTGAGAACGAAGGGATGAGAACAGATATTTCATGCAAATGGAACCAGGAGAGTGCAGTGACAGCAATGCAGGGACAGCAAGCAAGGACAGCAAGCAGGGACAAATAGGCTTTAAGTCAAAAGCGGTATGAAAAGATGAGAAGGCAACTGCACAATGAGAAAAGAGCAAAACAGCAGAAGTGTTGTGTTCACTCTTCTGGGGAGACAGGAACAAACATCTCACCCCAGAGAGGGCGCCAGTGACAAATCTAAGTATCTAGGCTTACAGGGCATGGGAGAAAGTTTACTTACTGGATATGGCAGACCCCAAACAGCTGCATCACGACAGACCCACCGTTTTAGATGATGACCCATAACAGAGTCCTCCCCGAGAGTCCTCTCTGCAGTTATCGTTTCACTTCCTGTGTAGTGGAGGACCTCGGGAGAGCTGTTGCAACTGGGAGGAAGCAGAGAGGAGAGACTGCCAGAGCTCAGGTCCTGTGATTCCTCCTTTCCTCCTTCTGATTGACAGTTCTGCCATCATTACCATAGGTCGACTATCTTCCTATTGTTCTCTTCATTGTCATGGCCTCTTGACCAAGTTTAATCTCAACTCTAAAGTGATCCTGTGATTTTTATGAATCCCTAGAGGAAAGGCCATATTATAATATAACAGGAAGATACGCAAATTATAAATATATCACAGCAAATCAATGGGCCTGAGAGATGGACTTCAATTTCCCACCTCCAGACAGAAAAGAATCATTGAAATTTTAGATTTAAATTATGCTTCAGACTAAACAAACTTAAGGGGAATACACAGAGCATTCTATCTAACAGTGCTAGGACCAGCTGTTGTGTTGTCTGCACAGTTGGTTTCTACCACAAATGAATGCCAATCATGCTCAAACTTCACAAAATCCAAACAGTGTGAAAACATTTACAAAGAGACGCTCCCAGGGGAAAAAAATCACCTGAGCTAAGGATACTACGAGGCTGATTGATGGTTAGAACCATGAGTGCAGAGGGCTGGAAAGGTGCAGGTCCACAGCAAAATTATCCTGGGCTATCTCTAGTTGCCGCAGAAGGCTTTAACGTGCCCCTGCATCTGACCCAACATCACTAGGATTGTCTGATAAAACTCTCTGGGAAACAGGCAAACAGAACTATCATCTCTACCACCTCAAAAGCTACATGTCTCATCAGATAACATCTCAGGCTCATCAAAGAGACTTCGACCTTTTACTGTAACACGTCTGCTTGCTGTTTCCATCATAAATTTCAAAAAATACCTTGATTTATGACTTTCTTTGTTCTGTTGCAATGAAAACTTTATAAAGTCAGTATCACATTAGTGATAGTGTTTGGGCCAAACAAATCCATGTCCCTAGGCCATTTTCACTCATCTTAGGTCTGGAATCAACCATCTCTGATTTCCCTTGGGATGTAAGCTACTTTATCACCTATCTATCTGTCTATCTATCTATCTATCTATCTATCTATCTATCTATCTATCTATCTATCTTTCTATCTGTGTTTCTTCCTTCCTTCCTGATATATATCTCTACCTCTATCTCTATATATATCTTCTTCTCTGGAACCCACAGAGAACATATCTCTGCCTCCCAAGTACTGTGATTAAAGGTCTGTGCCACCACCATGCTTGGCTATTTAAGGCACACATTAACCTAGTACCAAAGCCACTGAAGGACATTGAAAGAAAAGAAAATTATGGTCTGGTAATCCTGTGAGAAAAAATCTCCAGCAAGATTCCTGGGGAAGTAGATTTCAACAGCACATCAAACGGACCAGTCACTGTGATCAAGAGAGGTTTTCTTTAGAGATGAAGATGTCTGAACACATACACAATAATAAAGTTGACATACTGTAATACAAAATAAAGAATACAGCCCATGTGATCATCTAAAAAAAATCCAGGAAATGGCTTGGTGAATTTAAACATCTATTCGTGACAAAAACTTCAGATCATCTGTGAAAAGGATGTACTTCACCATACTGAAGGCTAGACATGACAGGACCACAGATAATACTACGAACTGAAAAAGATTTCAAAATGCAGAATCCAGATCTCAATATAATCCCAGAATTCAAGAATTGGTTCAGCTGGTATGAATATTTTAAGATTGTCAACCTTTACTAAAAACTTCTTTTCTAAAAGCTTTGGCTATATGAGTGCTTATTTTTCTATATATTTCCAGAAGTTGATGTTTTCAGTGTTGTCTTTGTTCTGTTTCCATACATTTAGAAAACTTATTTTAATTTTCTTTGGTTACATGTGGAAATTACTGTGTTTTGTGTTTGTGAGTTTGTGTGCTTGTGCATGTGTGTGTATCTGCACAGATGTGTATTCCTGTGCAAACCAGAGAACAACTTCTAGTTCTGCTTCTCAGCTGTCCACTGTGTGTGTGTGTATACACATGCACACGCATGCATTAGAGTCTCTCAGTGGCCTGAAATTATCAAATGATGTGGACTGGCTGGCCTGAAGGCACAGGGAACTGCCTAACTGTATTTCTCAGTACTGGGATGAGAAGCATGCATTAGAAAGCCTGCATTTTACACAAGTTCTGGAGTTTAAACTCAGGTCTTCCTAGTTGCCAGGCAAGCACTTTATGGACTGAGCTACCTCTCAGGTCCCAGAAACTTAATGTTTTTTTAGTGCGTTTCCTTTTTTATGTGTTAGCGAGTCTTTTCTCCTTTAACTTTTGGAGTATTTTACAACTTTTGGAAGGAGCATTATTCTTACTCTGTGAACTCTTTTTTTTTTTTTTTCAACTCATGAGATTTTTTTCCCCAGTGAAACACAGCATAATTATCCCCCTAGTTAATAATTACCAAGAAATTTGCACCATGACAAAAAAAAAAGCCTATGTATTTCAGAGATAGATTAACTAGGTTACTTTTTAACAAATGTTAGGTCAAAGAATACTATAAAAATTTGGTTTTGCCCAGTCACAAGGGTACTCTTGAATGTGGCCTCTTTTAAAAATTTAAACATGAGACTCTTAAAACTTACAGGTTTTATTTTTTTCCTGTTGTCTTTGACTGAATCCCTAGCCCTACGTATAAAGCCTCAGGACGTAGGTAAGAAATTTACTTGTATGTTACCAGAGATGACTAAGTTAGGGAAATTACTTTTCTTTAGCCTCTTAAAACTTTAATTACACCTGTGGTTTTATTTATTTCTCTCTCTCTTTTCTTAGTATATATATTCTGAACAGTAATTTCAAACAACCCACTACAGATTTTCATTTGGGTTGTCATATTATCTAGTCTACAGGATGTTTGAACTTAGAAACGGCCAACAATCTGGGTAGTATTGTCTTGAGATGTAATTTGGACTTCAAAATATTAGAATTTTTTTGTGGTAGATATATTTAGTCTTACAGAAGAACATAGATACAGTATATACATATGTACACATACACAATATACATACATACATATGTACAGATACATACACTTGCATAAATCTTTATATGCAATCTTTAAAAAATATTTTTGGTTGTCCAATATGTCTCCCAAGTATATGATAAATGCCCTCGGGGTATATGAGACCCTGCTTTCTCCTTCAGCTGTCTGTTACAAACCCACAGCAACAGACTACATAAGGAGTGTTAGCTTGGTGAAAAGGGCAATTTTTACATTTTACCAAATGAAGAAACTTTGAAATTTTCCTATCCAGAGGAAGGTCTTTTTAAATCCTTCTGCCAGAAAGCCACATCTCCTGTACGTGAATGTAATTTGCTTAATATCAGCCCAGAAAACACATTCTCATGTGATAAGGTTTTATCTATACATCAAACAATACACACACACACACACACACACACACACACACACACACACACATATATGGTACTGGCTTGTGTTGGATCCTACACACAACCCATGAAGTACCCACTAGTGAGGACAGACTCAGGCTCGGTGAGATGGCAATGCTTTACATTTTCCTCTGTGTTCTTCATGTAGCAGCACATTTCAGATCCTGGTTACTCTTTGTCTATTTGATGTGTTTTGTGGCTGTGCTTTCTTTCCTTTGTATTACTTTCAGCAAAATTCAGATCTTACTGTTGTCGCTGTTTTTTTTTTTTTTTCAATAGAACAATTGCTATGGTCCCCTAATGATCTTCCAACTGTATCTCATCCGATGACCCTTCTTTCTACTTGACGAGTAGTTCCTATCAATTTCCATTTGTTGGGCACAGAGGGAGGGCCCACATAGAATGCTTCATTGCTTGGTGTTTCTTATTGTGTAAACATGGTCATATTACTATCCCATATAAGATCTCAGTGGTTTCCAACTGAAGCCCATGCTTCTGGGCTTTACATTCAAGATCCTCACAACCCAAACTCTAAAAGAGGCCAAGACTAGGCATCTTACTCTCTTGCTAATTTTTGAAATATTTTTCTCTTTTTAGTACTAATTCACAGGGCACTCCCACTAAATCTTTTCTGGTTCTTTACTTAGGGATTACAAATTATTCATGATGGATATTTAACCTTATGCTAAATTAGATTATAGCCATGCACATAAACTATTCCCACTATGTGCATATGCACAAGCTAATCTTATTATGCAAGTTTCAGGAATCCAAGGTTCAAGGAAGGTGGCTCTGTTAATAACTGTTGATGGGTTCACAGGATCCAGATCAATATTTCATAAAAGATAAGTACTCCAAAATGTAGTCTATGTGGACAAACATAAATCTTCTATGACCTGAGAAAGGATCTGTGATTTTGGATGAACCTGGAGATCACATGACTAGCATTAAAAGCTATACTGACTGCCACCGTGCACACATGCATAGTAGCTGTCACTGGACCTTGCCTTGATGATATTATCTCTCAGTTAATCTTCATGTGATTAAGAGAGTTAATCTCTCTTGTCACAAAGGACAGATGTGTGCCACATAAATGGCACACTGTCACTGGAAAATCTAAAATCTGCTCCATTTTAGATAAACTCAAATAAATTTAATTTACAATTTTTGAATACACATTCATCTGTGATTAGGACTCATTGTGTGTGTGTGTGTGTGTGTGTGTGTGTGTGTAAGAAAGAGAGAGGGAGAGAGACTTTCACATTTCTTTTTTTTTTTTTTTTTTTTTTTTTGGTTTTTCGAGACAGGGTTTCTCTGTATAGCCCGGGCTGTCCTGGAACTCACTCTGTAGACCAGGCTGGCCTCGAACTCAGAAATCCGCCTGCCTCTGCCTCCCGAGTGCTGGGATTAAAGGCGTGCGCCACCACCGCCCGGCTGACTTTCACATTTCTTATCAAAGGCATTAAAATATTTTCACCATAAACCTTTTATAGTTTCACACTTGAATGTCATGAAAAATTATGTATTAGGAAAATGTATGAATATAAAGATATGTAATAACAAATATCCTTGATTTTCAGATTGTTTCAATGCTACTCAGAAATTCATAGACGAGAACATTGCATATCTGTGAGTTGTTCTGGATTCCCTTTGATGATAACAACACTTTGTATTGTCTGATATGTTCTAGGAAGGCAAATGCTCCTCAAAGATAACTTAATTAAATAGCAGCTGCACAGAGAGTAAACCCATTTGCCATGTCTATGAGTTATTTTTAGACATAAGTAGAAGTTATGCAGAAGATTACTCTGTACCCTCCATGAACTCTTGCAGGGCCATCATCTCATTCGCCCAGTATGTTCAGGAAGCATCCTTTGATGAGGCAGAAATGGTGGTGAAAGCCATGCTGGATTACAGGGATAGGTGCTTGGCTGATAGCACACTTCCGGAGTGTTCAAAGACAGCTGTAAGTAAACGTCGTATGAATCTCATCTGAACACGATCTAAGAATGATGCTCTAGACACATAGGGTTTCGTATTTAAGAATGTGTGCATGGCAGAAGAGGCTGTCCATTCCCTGAAGCCTTAGTTACAGGCAGTTGTGAGCTGATAGCATAGGTGCTGGGAAGCACATGTGGGTTGTCTACAAGAACACTCTGCACCCCAAAAGCTGAGCCATCTCTCTAGCCTGGGCACATAATTGTTATTTTGCTTAGTTTCAGTATTTAGGATAAGGTACTTTTCTCAAGGGAAATACAGTTCTGTCTTATGATACATAGGAAGGCTGAGTTATGCACTTTTGATCTCTATGCCTATGACTTATTGCCCCTTAGTCATATCTGCTCAGGAAGGAGTGATCTTCCGAGATACATGCACAAGGGCAGGGCTCTTGCTTCTCTTACTCTCTCATGCTCTGCTCTCACATTTCCCTCTTCTGGGCTGATTCCAAATGGAATCCCTATAAGAAAATGTTCATGGACACCATGAACAAAGCCACATTGAGTTTTCAACTTTGGGAGATAAGAAGAAAACCCACAGAGGAAGTTGTTTGGTACTGAGACTAATCAAATAATGACTACTTTCAGTTTTAAAGGGGAGAGTTTACTAAGCAATGTAGCAAGCAAAAGTACAAAGAAACAAACTAAGTAGCAAAGAGAAACAGCATATAGATAGCAAAACATCATCAAACCAGGCACTTGCAGTATCTAGTAGAAGTGACTGGAGCCACCCAGTTGAAGAGAACAGACAAAGGTAACATCAGAGTGGACACTTAAACTACTCAATAGAAATGGTTGGAGAGACGCTTCAGAAAATGCTTTGTTGGTCTTCTCAATTGGAGTTTTCCAGGACATCAGCGTGCTCTCTCAAGGAATGAGTACGTAGCTTCTCATCTTACTGCAGACATTTTTATATCATGGGGCAAACAATAATAACCTCTATGAGAAGGAGCACGATGTCGTTAATACTCTTAGCTGTTTGCTGATCTCCTCTCTCCCTGTCATGGAATTAGATGTCCAGCCTGCCCAGATGGGGATTTTTAGAAGACACTTGAAATAAACACCCTTGAGTTTGAGACAAGGAGAGCCTCCTGATTCCTAGAATCCATTTTCAATGAGCTTAAAGAGCACATGACAATTTACTGACACAGTGCCTATTACAGAACTGCAGAGAAGGCATTGCAGGAATATTAACAGGTTAAGGAGGCTTTCTGTTGGATGACTGGATGACGTTTCTCAATGTGGGAAATGCTCTCCAAAGACTTTAAGTAAAGGCGTCCTGTAGATAGCTGTGTGGAAACTGTAACCTTTCCCCCAAAGGTGGTCTATCCTTCATGTGTCCACAGCATCTTCTCAAGTGGTAGAAGAGAGTTTGACTGTGACAGAACATTGTCTTCTCTGTTGTTCAGAATGAAGCTCTCCAGGACATGTTCTGTGACATGGAGGGGCTGCCGCAGAAGCATAATTTTTCTCATTGCTGTGGGAACGCCAGCTTTCCAAGAAGACTCTGTTTCTTCTTCAACAAGAAAGCTAATGTAGGATTTCTGCCCCCTTTCCCTACTCTGGATCCAGAAGAGAAATGCCAAGCTTATAAAAATGACAGTGAATCTTTTCTAAACCTGTAAGTTTAATTTTCGTACCAAAAGGATTCAAGGTGTTCTTGTTGGGCTAAAATCTGTTCTTCTTTTCTGAGCTTCATCATTTTATTTTCCAAGCAGCTTCAGCTTTTCTTTATGTTTGCTTGTCAGGGTTTATCGGCGAATCAGCTGATTCATGAATTCATTCCATGTTTATTGAGTCAGGACCTGTGCTCAGTGAGGCTGTCGCTATGGACCTGCTTTTAAGACTCTTCCATCAGTGCTGTGTGTCTTCTCATGGGATAATCCGCAGGGCAGAGGTGTATGCCCAGCACTGGATAGCTAGGCAACATGGGGATCGGAATATTTTCTTCCCAAGAGAAGTTGCAAGTTTTACCTTGGGAAGACTTAAATTACTGAACATGTAGTCTCCAATTTCTTTGCAATAGTGCAGTGATTGCTGAAGGAAAGTTGTTTCCCCACCTCACCCCTCTGGAAGGCTACTGCACTTTGAAACAATCACAAGCTTGTTTGAACTTAAGGATGTTCTTGAATCTTGGATATTTTGACTTTTTCTTTAATATGGTGGAGAGAGGGAGATGAGCTTCCTACATCACAGGAAGGGAGGGAAGAATACACACAGCGATGTTCAGGATGAGATCTGCCCATGCCATCCTTAATTTGGAGTTGCCAGCTCTAACTTTAAGGGCTGACCGGTTCAGCGTCTCAAAGAACATTGCTTCAGTGGAAATCCTCTCTTACCCTTTCCTTCCTTTTTACAACTTGCTTTTCTTGGCATCTTCTTCCCCTCCCCCCTTTTCCCTTGTCATTCATCCTTCTCTGTTTCCCTCTCCCATCTTCTCTCAAAAAAAAAAAAAACCCATAATGTTTTATAGCTATATGTATGAGGTTGCCAGAAGGAACCCCTTCGTCTTCGCCCCTGTTCTTCTAACCGTTGCTGCTCGGTTTGAGGAGGCAGCGACCACATGTTGTGAACAGCAACAGAAGGCCACCTGCTTTCAAGCCAAGGTGGGTACCACCACTTACTTCATCAAGAGGATAAGGAATCACCCAATGCCATGGGCTCCGTAACTTCACTTAAAATTAAATATTAGAAAAAAAATGTCTGCCATATTCAATATTATATTTCTGCATCCACTGATAGAAATGCACTGTGTACCGGAAACCTTGAAAGAGATTCACTAATTACCAGGTTCTCACTCTTGGTTTTGTTTCCCCTTATAAATTCCAAGAAAGCCCAAGTGTGTAAATATCCAGGGTAAACCCTGAGGTGATGCTTTTTGTCTGTGGCAAGCTTTCTTTTGGCATTAATAATAAGGTAGAATCATAAAGGTAGTGACAGTCATGTTCAGGGGACAGTCTGTGACAAACCTTCTCCTACTAAATGCAATGCTGTCATGAGGAGTATTGGGTCAACCCTTGTAATGTGCGAAGGATACACATTTTTCTCAACATGCAAGTTTACTGAGATAAAAATTCCCCAAGTATTTTCTGCAGCTGGATATTTTCAGAGTAGTCGATAACATATAATTAAAAACTAAGAAAACAGCGAGATGTTGGTTTTGTTTCAACAGAATTTTTCTTTTCTTTCAGGCAGCCCCCATCACACAATATTTAAAGGCATTATCTTCTTATCAAAGAAATGTCTGTGGAGCCCTTATAAAATTCGGACCCAAGGTCTTAAACTCTATGTGAGTTTTGTGTTGTATTTCTTGCATTTTTCTTTTGCTTGTGACACACATTTATTTCTGGTTGTTGTTGTTTCTGTTAAATAGCTAATGACATTATTAGTAGTCTCCCTGATGATTAAGGACATAGGGATGGGGACTTGCCAAGGGAAAGGAAGCTGTTCTGAGATACATTTAGAAAGTGTATGTGATGGGTTTTCTATAACTGCAGTCAGCCCACATGGTAGGTTTGGCTGTAGTAATTATGGGAGACAGAGCCCCTCCCAAGCCATTTCTAATTGGAATCCAGAATTGTGGGTGGCGGCGGCAAAATACCACCCTGTGATTTTCCAAGACAGCATATAGACAAGCAGTCCTCAACCTATGGGTGGTGACTCCTCTGGGGGTTGACTGACCCTTTCAAATGGGTCACCTAAGGCCATAGTAAAGATCTGTATTTATATTATGATTCATAATAGTAACAGATACATACAGTTATGAAGTAGGAATGAAAATAATTTGGGGTTCATCACAACATGTATTAAAGGGGTGCAGCATCAGGAAGATAGAGAACCACGGATACAGATCATGTAACAGTACTATCAGCTATTTGATAGGAATTCTATGTAAAACTCGTGGTGTCAATTGTCCTTGACCCTTCTACCATGTGTGTAATGTAAGTAAAGACCCTCTTCATCTATTGTCTATTTAAATTATTTTAGTGGTCTATCAATGATCTTTCCAGAAACATTGCTGTTTTCAGTCAAAAATTCCCCAAGATAGGATTTAAGGACCTCACTTCCCTCTTAGAAGATGTTTCTTCCATGTATGAAGGATGCTGTGAAGGGGACGTTGTGCAGTGCGTCCGAAGCCAGGTACGTTTTCTTTAAAGATTTTACCTCGGGAGAAAAAAAATCTTCCGGAAAAAAGCAAAACCCAATGATTTTTAAAATACTTTTAACTTTTACATTCTAATTATCACATAAAATTTCTCATAGTTATGAGATTCGGTACAATATTATGATATTTTTATGTGTACAGTGTATACTGATCAGCTTGAGATTTGTCAGCTTGTTATTTCTTTATGTTTAGATATGTCAAGGCTCTTCTCTTCTGGCTCTTCATAAACTCTGTAATGGGTAACTGTGAACAGAGACCTTACTAGTCTAGAACTCCCTTCATTTATCATCCCTATCTCTTCTTGTACATTAACAATTATTCTCCTTTGTATCAGAAGCCCCCAGTTCCTTTCTTTGATTTCCTAAGGTCTTTTCAAGTAATTTCAAATCATCCTTCTTCTCTTCTCCTTCTTACCTTCTCCCCTCTCTCTCCCTCCCTCCTTTTTCTTAATTGACAAATAAATATTGTGTGTGTGTGTGTGTATATATATATATATATATATGTGTGTGTGTGTGTGTGTGTGTGTGTGTGTGTGTGTGGTGTGAACATATTTTAATATGCGTACATTGTAGTATGACTAAGTCAAATGACTTAATATGGATTTCTATGTTATACTCACATACTTATGTTTTTGTGGTAAGAGTACCTTCAATTTACTTCTCTATATGACATGCTGTTGTTAACTATAGTCACCATGATCTACAATAGAATTCCTGAAGTTATTTCTCCTGTAGATCTGAAATTTTGTCTTTGACCAACATCTTCCCACTTCTTGCTCCTACCCCAGCATCTGATAACCCTTAAAGCAATTTTTAAAAGGAATATACCGGTAAACATATTGTAGAGTTGAAATTATCCTGGCACTTTAAAGTCAATACAATTTCATTAAAAATACGCAGACTCCTTCTTAGTTAAAATTAAGCTTTATGGTTTTAAATTTGTTTTACTTACAGTAAAGACAGTATATTACTTAAACGACTTGAATTTTAGATATTTGGAAATATCTGCTTTAAATTAAGCAGTGGACAGAAGATGTCTCCTGAATTATTTTATTCTCAAATGTAACCCAGTTAAAGGGATGACACTCACAATTTCTTTTTGTAGTGTTTGGTTGTTTATGGGAATGTGGGTTTAATAATGTTAAATTGAATTTACTAAACTAGTATAATAATTTAAATTTTCTATGGCTTGAAGCTGAAATTAAAGGATCATATTGTATTTCAAATTTCCTCCCTTTAATGTCTTTGTGGAGAAATGCAAGAAATCCAGTTGTCATTAACTGAAAATAGGAATGAATTCTTGGGAAATTAGAAAATGCTGGGCTTCAAACGATGCTGGCTTCAGATGAGCTATAAACGCTGGAAATGTGGTACCAATTCATATCCCAGTTCTCACCTTAGCCTTGGACTCATCCTGCCCTTCAACTTCAGAGTCTGCCAGAAGATTCCAGATAGTGGGGATACACTGAGTTAAGTTAGGGAGGGCTGAAGTACCCAGAGAGTGTAGGATAGGGTAGGATGAAGGTGCAGGAGAAGCTGGAGAGGGGACTGAGAGCTGGGGGTCTGATCTCAAAATTCATCCTGTGTAAATAAGGTAACCCTCGTTCCCTTGTCCCCAGGCTTTATAGAAGTGAGATCATCGATGAACGGTGAGAATGGGGGCAGGGCAAGGGTTTGTTTCTTATACATTGCATACGTTGATCATTTGAATAGCCTCAGATTTATAGTAGCCACATGGAGATGATTACATGAATAAGAAAGCTTCTTCTTCTTCTGGGAAGTCTTCACTGGTAGTTTCTGTAATGGGTAATTTCCTAATCAGTCTTTGTTTCTTTTGTTATTGACATTCCCTCCCCCCCATAATATACTTTGATCACACTCTTCCTCTGCCCCAACCACATCCTCCCCATCTCCCTATCCATTCAACTTTATGCCCTTTATTTCTCTCAGAAAATAAAAATAAAAAACAAAACAAAACAAACCAATCCAAATGCAATAACAAAACAAAGCAGAAAGGACACGGGGACACACACACACACACACACACACACGCTAATAGGTTCATTTTGTGTTGACTGAGAGCTGCTCCTGAGTATGGGGCATGCTCTTGAGCACACTGGATATAGCCAGTATTGCTCCATGGGAGAAAATTTTCTTTCTCCCAGCAGGTATCAGTTGTAAACAACTTCTTGGTTAGGGCTGGGACTGTGTGTCCACTTCCCTCTGTTGTATCTGGAAGATGCTGTTTTCTCAGAAACACTTACCATCTCTGGCTCATAGAGTCTTTTTACCTCCTCTTGCATGTAGATCCATGATCTTTGAGGGGAAGGACTTGTTAAAGACATCCCATTCAGGACCCAGCGTGTTCCAAAGCCTTGCACTCTCTGCACACGGTCCAGTCATGGGTCTCTGTGTTACTTACTTCAAGAGGGTTCTCTGATGAGGGTTCGGCGATACTCTGATTTATGGGCATAGCAGTATGTCATTAGGAGTCATGTTATTGCTATGTTCATTTTTACTGGAAACATAGTTGGAGGTTTTCCCCTAGGCCCATGATCTATCTCGTCTCCATCCTTGAACACTTTAGTAGTGTCATGTATGGGTTCCATCTCCGGGCGTGGGACTTAAATCCAATTAAAAATAAATAAATAAATCAAAAGTGGCTGATTACTTTCATAATATTTGTGCCACTATTAGACTAGTATATCTTGTAGGCAGGTTGGGTCCATAGATCCAAGGGTTTGTAACTGGGTGATATTGATGAATATCTTTCTCCTTTGATAACACACACAGTACCTTCTGGCACTATAAATGCTGGTTAGTAGGGGTAAAACTTTTAGCTGGGCACTGTCTAGATTTCTCCATGTTTAATGACATAAATAAGTGGTGTCTTCAGCAATAGGGCCTTACAATGGGCTGTGGAAGGGTAGCCCATAGAACTGGCACTAGCCTGTGTTTGGGGGAGGTCATTGGGACACCTTTGGCCAACAGCTCAACAAAATGTAACTCATTTATATTACTGGAGTTTTCACTTGTTAGCCTAAGATTTCTAGTTGGGGCCTCTTCTCCCTTATTGTATGGTAACTCCATTTAAGTTCCTTTCATGCCTGTATGTATATTTAGGGAGCTTCTGCAGTGGTAGGTTTTACAGGGCTTTTCAAGGGCCCTAGTGTGAGTCATCCCTCCCCACATTCCTTCCTTTCTCTTTTCTGCCCTCTCACCCTTCTCCTCTTTTAGGCCTCCAATTCTAGTTTCTCCTTTGTCCCTTTATAACCCTATAGTCTACTTCCCTTTCCTTGAATGATCCCTCCCTTCCTTTAAAAAAGAGAATTTTAAAATTTCTATTTATGTACATATGTATATATATTTGCATATATATATATTTGCATATATATATATCACATCTGTGTGAGTGCTTACAGAAGCCAGGGGCTTCTGATCCTCTGGAACAGGAGTTTTGGGTAGCCATGATCCACTATGTGGGTTCTGGGAACAGAGCCTGGGTCCTCTGCAATATCAGTCAGAGCTTATAATCTTTGAGCCATCCCTCTAGATCTCTAACCAATTTATCATCCACTAATAAAATATTAGTGGTTTTTCTGTGTCCTTGGAAAGATAGTTTTAGTTCACAGGAGATCTAGATTAGTAGAAATACGTTGCTATATCTTCAGTAGCCACCGCAGAAAGTGAAGACAACTCTCATGGAGTACAACAACAATAAAAAAAAAATAAGGTGAGAGTGACACCAGAGAGATGGCTCAGTAGGTAAAGACACTTGCTGTCAAGGCTGAGGACCTGGGTTTGGTCCTCTGGACCCTTATGGTGGAAATAACCAACTACCACAAGTAATCTTCTGACTGCTACATATGTGCCATGGCAAGCATGTGTGCCCACTTCCCTGAGTCTCAATAGATAAATACAGTAATCTTTAAAAAATAAAGATATCACTGTACCAGAGGAGTTGGGGGAAAGTACTTAAAGGCCTAATATTTAACAATGGATGTAAGTTTATAATAGAGTTTATTTTTTTCAGTTTTACGACCTAAAATCCTAAGGGGGAGAGAACAGCCGCACTAATGTGAAACTTCTTGAATATTAAGTCAGTGTGAAATTTAAATGAATATTATCTATCTAATGAATTGATGGGTAGGTGCTGACGTTACACTCAGGATTGACTTTCTGAGCAGCCATTCTTTTTTGGATGGAAAGACCACTCCTGACAAAAACCTGTAAGTCACTTTTCTTGTTCTTATTTGATACAGAGCCAGGTTATGAACCATATTTGTTCAAAACAAGATTCCATCTCAAGTAAAATCAAAACATGCTGTGAAAAGAAAACACTAGAACGTGAAGACTGTATAATTAATGCAAATAAAGATGACAGACCGGAGGACTTATCTCTCAGAGAAGCCAAATTCACTGACAGTGAAAATGTGTGTCAAGAACGAGATTCTGACCCGGACAAGTTCTTTGCTGAGTACTATAACTCTTTATTAAAAGCTTAGAAGGCAAATAGAAAATAAGACATTCATATGCTGGCTAACTTGGGTGGAAGAATAAGGCATTGTAATTCACTAGCTATAAAGATCATGGCATGTACATGAGCTATCCTGTACACTTTTAAGTAAAAACATTGACAAGTTATAATGATGGCTACATTTTCTGAATACCTTATCTGTGCCAGGCAATAGGTTGAATATATTATTTAGATTATCCATTCCAATTCTAGTGCCAAATGTAGAATAAGTGCCACTTCCCCCAATACTTTGAATGAGCAGGCTGAGAAATAAAGAAGTTACATGAATTGTTCAAGATTCACAGGTAAAAATGACAGAGGAAGGAACTGATCCCAGGGGTCCTGCTCTTAAGAAGTCACAGGCTTGGCTGTCCAGCTGTGTCCCAAGGGAAAGGTTAATGGACTGGAAGCCACAGGACTAAATCTGAATCCTAGTTGTCACTGGGACAAGTTAAACTATCAGCTTTATTACTTGTATGGTCAGTGCAAAGCGATGGAGTTCATTATGGTATTTTCATATGTATACACAGCTCTGGATTTTGTTCTTTCTTACCCCATTGCCCCATCACCTTCTCCTATTCCATCTGCCCTCTATTTTTGCTCAGCTTCTTTCCCCACAATTCTTCTCCATCTGATTTTAAGTCATGTGAGTCTCACTGGCCTTTCTTCTCCCTCCCTTACTCGTAAGATCTCCCATGACCACTTCTGGTTTTATCATACACACACACACACACACACACACACACACACATGCATGTACACACACACATGCATACATGCACACACACATGTACACAAGGCACAGATGCATGTAACACAGATACATGCACACACCCACATAGATGCATGTACACACACGTGCACACATGCATACATATATGCACACACAGGCACATATGCATGTATACACACATGCACACACATGCATACACACATATGCACATATGCACACACATGCATATATGCATGTATACACACATGCACATATGCAAACACATATGCACACATGCACACACACATGCACACATGCATACACACATGCAAACATGCATGTATACACATATGGACATATGCATACACATATGCACACACAGGCATATATGCATGTACACACACATATACACATGTACACATGCATGCATGCACAGACACATATGCATGTACACACACATGCATGCATGCACATACACAAACACATACACAAAAATACTTGGATTTAGATTTTTAATCCAGTCAACCAGTCTGTGTGTCTTTATAGGTAAGCTTGCAGTTAGGATTATAATAGACTTTTTCCCCCCCAATTCTTGTAATTTTGTAGGCTTCTTTGTTAGTTGGTTGGGCTGTAATTTGTCCTTACCTTTCCTTCCTGTTAGTTTTGGGGATTTGCTGTTTCACAGAGTTGGACATGATAGATTCTTTCCTAGCTCTTCGTTTATCTAGTCTCTGTGAATTTACTCCTTCCTGTCCTTTTGTGCTCGAGGGTGCCTTTCCTCTCCTGTTTGTGTAATGTTCTTTTAGATATGAAATGGATTTGTCCTGAAAAGTCCTTCCCCCTATCAATTTTTTAAAAAACAGCTTTCCTGTATACAGGTATCTTGTTTGTCAGTTACTTATTTTCAGGACTTGGAATAGATCATCGCATGCTCCCCTGGCTTTTAAGATTTTTGATTGGAGACCTGACATTACAGTGAGGGTCTCTCTCTCTCTCTCTCTCTCTCTCTCTCTCTCTCTCTCTCTCTCTTTCTCCAACTTGACTATACTATGTTTTCAAGATTCTTCTCCGATCATGTCTATCTGGAGTTCTAAACTAAATGTCTGTTTCTTTCTCTATACTTGGGGATTGGGAGGTTGTCTCAGCTCTTTCTTTTAGCCTGTGGTTTCTTTATTGTTTACCCAAGTGCTTGGACATTGTAGTTATGGTGTTTGTTTGTCTTGTGTGTTTATGTTTTCTGATGTTGGAGTGTTATATTTTGTCAACCTTGTCCCCCATCAAAAATCTACTTTTTGTCTGTTTTATTAGCTCTATTGGAGGTGCCTTCTACAGTTTTTTTTTAATTTGATTGACAGGTCTTTTTTAAATTTCCAACACTCTTTTTACTCTTTTGCTTCCTTGCTGAACACATCTTCCATTTTGCTGTCTGTGCACCACCTTGCTAATTGTCTTATCTATTTTTCTGCCTTTTCCATATCCTTTTCTACTTTCCCTTTTAGGTTCCTGGCAAAAAGTAATCTCTTCGTGCTTATCTTTTTCTTTTTCAAGCCATCGATTGATCTTACCAGAAAACTTTCGAAACCTGCAACTGGCATTTTATGTAATCTGGTGTCTTTGGGTTCATTAGTTGAGAGGTTATGGTCTTTTGGAAGATCACATTGCTTCTGTTTCTGTGTTGCTATTTGTGCATCTGTTGGTTTAGATATGACTACTCTTAATGTCTTGATCCTTAATAGCAACTCAGCAAGGAGAAACAAACTGCTTTTGAAAGTGACTTCTTCTCCTCAGTATCACCTGTCAGGCAGCCATGAGGCTGTGGTTATTTTTATTTTCAAGTTATGTGCACACATGTGTATCTGTGTGTGGGTATGTGCACATGTGAAGTCAGGTGTTCATAGAGGCCAGAGGTCATCAGATGCCTCATGACTACAGGCAGCTGTGAGCCACACAGTATGGGTGCTGGGAATTTAGCTAAGGCAAGAGAAGTATATGCTCTTAACCACTGAGCCATCTTTCCAGCCCAGTTGCCTACATCTTATCAGTGGTCCAGCCATCGTTTGCTCTGGTCTAGGTGACTTTTCATTTCCTTTGTAGATTTCTGAAGCTCTAGGTCACTTTCTGTCTTTGGAATACTATGCATTCTCTACCATTCTGCCTCCTTCAGCAGCTCACATAAAGAGGATTTCTACCCCTACCATCTTGCACAAAAGTCTCTTGAGCGTTTTTTTTTTTTAAATTTCAGATTTAAACAAAATCTGAGATATTTACATTTACATAATGAGATATGTTGAGGATGGGACCCTAGTTTAAACATTAAATGCATTAATCTTCCATATACAGCTTATGTGTATAAACTAAATTAAATTAAAATGTATACCTTGGTTTTAGTACACCTACATTGTGGCCGTAGCCTGACACGTGAGTTTAGATGTACAAAATTTCACTTATAATATCATATTGGCATTCAGAAAGTTTTGGATTCTGAGGCATTTTTGGCATTCAGATTCCAGAAATAGGGGAATTTAACTGTAGCTGTGTGCATATCTAACCTTAGTGCCTTCAGTTTTAAGGTAGTGTTTATCTTAAAAACCAAGTGAAGCTGACTGACTGAGAAAGTATGTCTAGGAAGTCTTTATGATTGAAGTTTCATCTGGTGTACAGCACCAATTATGGCTTCATTAACATTCCTCTGTTCCTCTCCCTTTGTCTCTGCCCCTCATGTCCTTCCTCTCTTTTGTACCCTTGGAGATTTTCTCTGAGGCCATGGAAACAGCAGCCGACGATGTGGAGTTACAGAAAGTGAAACTCCCATATTAACGAGTGGCAGGCAGGAGCAATTTGCAAAGCCTCCCTGGGTCTTGCCAGGCATGCTCTGGGAGCAAGGGCCTGCGTTCTCACCACTTGGAGTCAGAAGTCTGGAGGTGTTTTCCTAAGCACAGTTGGCATCATGCAGTGCCCATGACACTTCATATGTCAGTTGTTCTAAGAACTGTTTCTAAATAATTCAAACAATTCTATCCTCTTTGATGAAAAAAGACTGTTAGTCTGAAGTATGATACAGAAAATGTGTTTTTAAAAAGGTGGTGTGAAGTGAACAGACTGAATTCCACATTTAGCTTTGACAATAGACATAGTGTTAAGATCTTACTAGAGTCAATGAAAGCGGAGTCGGGCATTTTCTTCTTTGTATGAGTTCTAACAGCATACATGTTTGGCACACCTCAGGTTTATTTATGAATACTCCAGAAGGCATACTGACCTATCTACACAAGAGCTTCTAAGAATTACTAAAGTGTATATGAACTTCCTAGAAGACTGCTGCAGCAGAGAAAATCCATCAGGTTGTTACCGTCATGCGGTAGGTCCCAACAACATAGATTCAGAAAATGATAGTCAGTTTCTATTAAAGCTTTCTGATTATAACATATGATATAATAATAAAATAATGTAATATATAATTACATATAATATATTATGTGTAATATATATTGTAATATATTAAATATTTTCTTTCATACTTCTTTCTCTATATTTGCATATGCCTTAAAAAATAAGATTGAAGAAGTGCATTCCTTAGGAAATGTTTGGAGTGTCTATTATTTAGTATAATAGGAAACTTCGTTTTTTTGTTGTATGTTGCTGTATTTGTTTCCTATTATAACCACAAAATTACTGACTTAAAAGAGCAGAACTTTATTCTCCCCATATTTCATATCAGTGTATGAAATGAACCATACAGGGCTCAAATCAAAGTGGTGAAAAGGGCTGTGTTCCGCCCACCCCCCCACCCCACCCCCCCACACACACAGGCTCCAGGGAGCAGGTGACTCCTGCTTGCTAGCATAGAAAGCTTTCCCCTTCGTGAGCTTGATATTCTCTCAGAATGTGAAGTGATCAACTTATTTGCTCTCCTACTATGTGTGGACACTGAGCATGTTGGTTATGTGCTTACAATTTTGTATATGACTCATAGATGAGAATCTTATTCTACACATTTTTCTTTAATACTTATAGTGTTTTTCTCAGGATAGATCACTGCGGGAGGGGTGATGGCATCAGAATATACAGACTTTTAAAAACGCTTGACACAAACTGCTAGGTTAACTTCTGAAAATTTTTTTTTTTTTTTTTTTTTTTGCCAGAGCCATGGGCGTGCTTGTCAATGTTGCCTTTGCTGACGCTTGACATACAGATTAGGTTTAACGGATGTAAATGTAAACTGTAAAACTGTGGCTGTGCTTTAAGTATGGGCTTGATTTCTAAAATCACATTAAAATTTTCCTCTACAAAAGGGCGGATGCGAGATAAGATTGTATGAAATTCTCTGAGAACTAATACAAAGTTCTCACCCAGGTTCTGACATATTATTTTAAATTTTCTATAAAAATTTGTTCATGTTTGTTTCTTGTTTTCATGCTCAAATTAATAGCTTTTTAATAACTCTTTGTATACTTATAAATCATAGCTTCATGTATTATAGGAGTATTTGACAATTTTTTTGATAATTCCTTTGTTATATGCTACTTTTGGCTTATTTTACGTTTTTTCTTTTAAGTGTTAGAAAAATTGGCTTATAGTCATGCAAATTTAGGCAATTCAATTAGAAAACTGTTGTTTTCCATTTATGCTCTGTTGCACTCCTTACAAGCCACTGTGTTCCTCGTCCTTGGATAAACGATGGTACTAGGAAATTCTCTTTTTTCATGGAGACACATTTGTACCCCCATGTCGACGTATGGCAGAGTGGTTCTCTCTCACAGCTCCAGGGAAATGTCCAATTTATGCTGTAAAAAAAAGTCCATAAAAATAACTGAAGACAATGCTGGGAGGTTTTAAGTTACAAACCTAAATGATAGGAAAATATACAAATAGAGATAAACATACCTCCAATGTTCTACAGTAATTTATTAGCTGGGTCACCCCGGGAACATTGCTTAGTGTCTCTGGTTACTACTAGATTAAGGATCAAGTACACGTATTGTCAAGACAGAATCCAAGTTATACCTTTTAAGTGCTAACACTCTAAAAATTATGAGATATTTGAACTGTTGATCTGTAATTGAATAGTTCAAATTCTTGCACGTACGTATAGAGCTATGCTCAATTTGGAGAAAATTTTATAGTGATTAGCATTTGGATATAATCTGTAAACAGAAAAAGATATTCAGCAAGCTGTGTGTGGCCTCATTCAGTATTAGATACAATGCTTGTCGTCATGGTTTTCTTTCACTTGTTACGAAAGTCAGTTTGTGAACATTCAAGTTTAGATGATGCAATAAGAAACCTGTCCCCACCTCCCACCTTTTATGTTCTGTTACTGACCTTGACAAGCTACTGTATTTCTCCTCTGTGGATGAATCAGAGTGCTGGAAAATTCTCATTTTTCATGGAGACACATGTCTATGTCCCGCCATGCCTGTGTGTTGCTGTGTGGGTTCTCTCCACAGTTCCATGATTGCTTTCAATTTTCAGGAGGATAAATTCAATGAGACAACTGAGCGAAGCCTTGCAATGGTTCAGCAGGAATGCAAACAGTTCCAGGAGCTGGGGAAGGACGCTCTGCAACGCTAGTAAGTTGTCTGCATAACGGGCTAACACTAGACTCTGGGATCCAGTAATCTCTGAAATATAGAATATTATTGTATTATTGTAGGCTAGTCTTTCAGCTATGCCAATTCAACTCTGGGAAGGAAAAAAGACATAAAAGTCAAAAATTCACACTGAGCCTTTCCATGACTCTTTGACCAGAAATGAAACAGCAGATAGAAAGAAATATGGGAGTCTAGACGCTGTTCCTGTAAGGCTTTTGTGTCTGTGAACTTGAGTCTCTTTCTCTTGCATTCTGTCCAGTGTAAAGGGAAGTGGAGAGATCTTCAGGTGTCAATTCTTTCCTGGGGAACCGATGGGTAGCTCAGGAGTTAAGCCAGTAATAATTACAGAATTCTCAATGGACCCGTTTAACATTGTAGTATTTATTCTTTCGGTGCTTTTATGAGAATTCTAGAATAGTATGCAGTTAACTTAAATTTATAGATAGTGATCATGCTAGCGGTGGGTTTATTACAGCTCACCATCTTCAATTCAAACAAAGCACAGTTTAGGATGTGATTCTATTACTCCTGCAATGGCCATAGCATCATAGCCTCAGTCCCTCTAAGGATCTCAGTTTTCTTCATCTTATTCCTAACATGACTGTCAAGTGCTCCTTTTAAAAAAAAGTTAGCATCAATACAAAATATTTCAAGAACTTTACTTACTGGCCAAGGTCATTCCTGACAAGGATTTTCTATCATGTCGCGAGGGTCACACTGAGCACTGACTATTCCTCTCTCTCATGGGTTTGGTAGAAGTTGTTTGAGGGAAAATGGGTAACTGCCTTTATCCAGAGCTAAATAGATGTGTGTTCTTTCAGTTTCCTTGTCAAGTTCACCAAGGCAGCCCCTCAGCTCCCCATAGAAGAACTGGTCTCCCTTAGTAAGGAAATGGCGGCAGCTTTGGCAACCTGTTGCACTCTCAGTGACGAGTTCGCCTGCGTTGACAACTTGGTGAGTTATGGCCTATGTACCCGACTATGCTTTTGTTTATTTTAATTGTAAGTTCTTAAAATTAAAAATATAATTATATCATTACCCCCTCACTCCCTTGCAAATTCATGACCTCTTTTTCTGTGTTTATTATTTATTGTTAAACACAGACATATATAGATAAATATATAAATAAAACCTAATGAGCCAGTTCCGTGCTTCTTGTATGTAACACTTTTAGGCCCTGCCATTTGGTACTGGATAACTAATTAGGGGGCTCATCCCTGGGGAAGACTAGTGCATCCTTTCTCAGTAGCTGTCAATTGCCTGTAGCTGGAGAGATGGGGCTGATGAGAACTTGCTGTTCCATATTGTCTGTCAGTGTTCTGTCTGTCAGTGTTCTGTCTGTCATCTGTTGCTCCTGTGTTTGAGACAATCTCCTTGTATAATCCTAGCTGGCCTAGAACTGACTATGTATGTCAGACTGGTTCCAAGTTGTGGTAATCCACCTGTCTCTGCCTCTCCAGTGCTGGGATTACAGACCTGATATTTGATTTTTCATATGCCCTCCCTCCCACTGTTCATTTATACTAATTATCTACTTTTCTTCGTTGTTTTCAATGTTGTCCAGGCAAGAAATATTATTTTATTTTTGGCTCATCATATAAGTCCTTGAAAACGTGAAGAGAATGTGCTGAGTCATGTTCAAGGACACTTCAAATTCTCTTCTTTTTAGATTACATCAGAGGTGATTAGTTAGGGCAAATGATTTAAGAATCAATTGCTCCAGAATGGCTTAGGAAGCCTTATTCATTTATTTTTTTAGTTTTTACAGAATGATAGGAAGGCTTCTACTATACTACATCCAGGACTGTAAACTCTACCGTTTTAAATAGTGTTACAAATTTTGCCTTTTGTCCCCAAAGGGAGAGTTCAGAAGAGAAATGCTACATTCTATCCAGTCTTTTAGGAATGGGGTGAAGAGTATGGGGGTGGGGGTGCACCCAAAAACCCATTTTCAATTGTCACTTTGAGGTCACAAGTCTCTGTATACAATAGAAACTTTGTGTATAATAACATAAAAATGAATCTGTAGGCATTTAATTACTGTAGATTGAATTTTTGCAATACTGCTGGTTAGCCTTTACAATTCTTGTTATGCAGTACAGTATCATGGATACCTGTGTTTTTCTATTCATCTATCTATCTATCTATCTATCTATCTATCTATCTATCTATCTATTATATATATTTTTCTCTATGTATATTGTGTATACTTATAATATGTCATTATACACATGCACACACATGCACACACATATAAAATATAACATGTCCTTGGAATTTAAAAATCATACCAGTGTTTTACTTCTCATTGGTTTAGGCAGATTTAGTTCTTGGAGAATTATGTGGCATAAATAAAAATCGAACTATCAATCCCTCTGTGGATCACTGTTGCAAAACAGACTTTGCCTTCAGAAGACACTGCTTTGAGCATCTGAAAGCCGACACAACCTATACGCTCCCATCAGTCTCAGCACTTGTATCTGCTTTGCATGCAGACTGGTGTCAGCCTCACAAGGGGGACCTTCAGAATAAGAAACACAGGTAACAGAGCCTAAAGGCACGTCTGTCTTAGAAAATTTATGGTGATGGCTAAGTACGTTGGCTGAGACAATTTGTTTAGTTCAACAAATTGTTTACTCTTCTAGGCACAAAACAACATTGCTTATTTATTGCTGTTGTTTATAAGCAAACATCTAGTTTGTCTTTTTCCTTATTTGTAGATTCTATTCATCTGGGTGTGGTTTAGAAAGACGGGTCAGGCAATTAGCCAGAGTGTGGCTGGCCAGGTGCAAATGAGCTGGATTTTTTTTTTTTGAGAGACAGAATAATATGAATCTGTAGAATATTATTATATTATATTTTATTATTTATTTATTTATTTATTTATTTATTTATTTATTTATTTGTGTGTGTGTGTGTGTGTGTGTGTGTGTACATGCCCTGGCACCCACCATATATATGAGTTTGAGGTCAGAGGATAACTTTTGGCAGGTGTTTTTTTTTTTTCCTTTCGTCAGGTGGGTCCAGGTCATCAGGCATGGTGGCAAGCACCTTCACCCACTCTAATGATACAGATTTTTGCCTTGAGATTTTCAGTGTTTTAAAACAGGAGAGATACAAAGCGGCAGGGATTTTACTTTTATTCGCTCATGCAATGTTTCAAATGTCAAGAATAAGACACAAGATTTTGGATTTAGACACTTGTCTGTACCAAGTGTAGTAGAAACAGCATTTAGCCACTGAGGAAAGGGAATTGATTTGGGGAACAAATCTTTTAGGAGACCTACTATGTTCAACAGAGTCCATTTTTGTTTGTGACTATATTGTCCTCAAAAAGTCCACTTAGCTAATTAGAAAATTTTGTAAGACCCTTGCAAAAATGGAACATTTTAACTTTTTACACTCATCAAATTTGAAACCTTGAAGAAAACTTGGACGTGTGTTTGTGTAACAAGCACGTAGAAGAAGGGGAGCCAGGAAGGAATCATTCACCGATTCTGCTGGGTGTCTTTGAGCACAGGTTTCTGGTCAACTTGGTGAAGTGGATGCCAGAGATCACGGATGAGGAGCGTCTGTGTTTGTTCACAAAGTTCACTGATGCTGGGGAGGATTGCAGTGAAGTTCAGGAGCCTGAGTCCTGTTTCAGTCCAGAGGTAGTTATTTCTTGTTTTCCCACGGAAATTCTACTGGTTTGTCTCTGAAAATAAGAACACAATAGAATTTGCTATGGAATCTTTCTCTTTACATGTCCAGTAGTCCTGTGTCTCAGAGCTCAAAGCAAAACTTTAGATGTCCACAACAGAAGCTTTCCCGTGTTACAAAAACTGTCAAGCAAAGCAAATGCTGTTCCAACCTTGCTGTCTTGTCTGTGTAATTTAAACAAAATTACATCCATCATCTATAAGTAAATGATGGAAATAACTATGGAATTATGTCATGGCTCCTAACTCCTTGGTTCTGACTGTCTTGCTATCTTAATGAAAGGGGGTCTAGGTGACTTGCCAAGGAAATCACAGCCAGTCTACAGGGGAGAAGGGCAGGAATGGTGCTAAGAAGGAAGGCATTCAAGGATCTTCTCAAGATCACTCAGTTGACAGAACATGAGGGAGATTAAGGAAGCAAGGTGTGGGGAGAGCTGTCCCTGCTACCCCTTACTCCTGAGTGACACCTGTAGTAACCCTCTGTGTTTGACCCAGAACCTGTGAGTGTCAGCTCCAGTGGATGGCTGTGGTGGAGGGCGTGAGGAAGTCTCAGCTTGCTCATCTTTCTTTCCCAGCAGCTCACAATGTCCTTCATGACTCCTTTTCTGCTCGTACTCACTCATGCACATTGGCACACACACACACACAACTCACATGGATTTCCTTCTGCTGGGGAATGCTCTATTGTGATGAGAGACTTAGTCTTTGGAAATACTACGATATAACTGCTAGTTTGCTAAAATATACTTATTTTAATTAGAAGACATTAACTATCTATTATCTATCTACCTTTTGTTGGAGTGTCCTTAAAGTCTGTAAAAAAGGAGAGATGAATTTATTTGTAGTTCATAAAAATATTTCAGTGTCTTTTCTCAAGTTTCTCTCTCTCTCTCTCTCTCTCTCTCTCTCTCTCTCTCTCTCTCTCTCTCTCTCTCTCTCTGGTTTTATATCTTCATTCAAAATTCAGATGAGCATGCTTCCCTGAACTTAAACATGTTCATCTCAAATTTTTCTTCCTGTGATTTTTTTTCTCTTCTAGAGTTCAAAAACTGGTAATGAAAATCAAGCTATGGAGAAACAAAGATAAACCACCAGAGGTGAATAAACATTTCTGCCTTAATCAAATGTCCAAACTTCATGTGAATGCTCGACCTCCGTGGCTTTTTTCTTCTTATGTCAGATGTCTGTTTTTGATTTAGCCATTCACCTAGGAGCTCAGAGTTTCCAGCTCAGACCCTCCTGTGTTCCTCTGGATGCCAGTCATTATATGCATGGCAGGAATGCTGTCTTTGTGCCAGGACTGTCTGATTTCTTAGTAACACAAAGGGACCCATGTCTCTCTGCCCTTCTGTGTTCTTTTGTCTGAATCAGAAAAGAGAGATAATTTTATCTCTGGAGAGGTAAAACTAGTGTAGTGTACATTTCTGGAATCACAGATCTTGTCATGCTGGAACAGGAAGACAGATGCAAGTTCAAGACCAGCCTGGGCTACATATTGAGTTACAGGCTAGCGAGGACTACAGAGTGAGACTGTACCTCAGAGAGCTAAGGTGAGGGGAGGGGGAAAGAAGTGCTAAGTTATCAGGGAGGACTAGACAGACATACTACCTCAAGAGAGGTCTTCTAAAAGTCTCTTTTGAGAGTGTCATTGAACATCACTGTACTGAGGCATGGTCGACACATAAGTAAAGAGACTTGTACACAAAAATATATTTGTAATTTCAAAAATATTCATAAAGGATGCTCAGGGTTAGGAGAGAGAGACCTGGACCCAGGTGAAGGCTTGTTTACAAGTCACAGGCCACAGTATAACATCTTATTAAATATGCGACTACTACCAGAGTTCAGATTCCTTCACTGCAGGATTTTTTTTTTCTTTTCAGCCAGTACCAGCCTACAGGATCGTCTTCCATCCTGTGGTGAAGTTCAGCTCTTAAGAAGAATGGAATAGAAGGTTCTTCTGTAACCCTTTCTTGACTCACGTTCCTACAAAAGGCAATAAAATGAAAGGATAAAGTTTCTTGCAGTCTAATGTCGTCTACCAACATGATCAGAAAATTAATCCATGGAGGTGCGGTTGGCGAAGTGCTTGCTGCATGCCCTCATTTGGCTTCTGTTGCCGTGACAGACATCGTGGCTAAAAATGACTTGGAAAAGAAAAGGTTTATTTTACCTTATAGGTTATAGTCCTTCATTGAGGGAAGCCAAGGCAAGATCTAAAGACAGGGACCTGGAAGCAGAAAGGGAAGAGACCATGCAGGAACAGTCCTTATTGTCTTACTCCCAGGCTCACATCCAGTTCCCTCTCCAAGGATGGTAATACTCGCAATGTGCTGAGTCCTCCTACATCAATTACCCATCGATTAAGTGCCTAACATACAAGCCCAGAGGCCAATCTGAGGAGGACAAGTTTTTCATTGAGAGTTCCTCTTCTCAGGTGTGTCAACTTGACAACCAAGATTAGCCATCACACTGTACAATCACAGGGACCTGAGTGTGATTCCCCAGGACTCACATAAAAAGTCAGGCATGTCGATATACACTTTTAGTCCCAATCCTGGGGAGGTGACAGAGACAGGCAAGTCCCTTGAGCTCTCTGGTTAGTCAACCTGTCTAAAAGAAAAATGTGGACAAATCCTGAGGAATGGTACCCAATGGGATTGACTTCTGACCTGCATTTTCTTAAGCAAACAGATGAAGCTATGCTTTCATACATATGTGTGCACACATACACAAACACAGACACATACTCACACACACGCACACACATGCACACACACGACTAAATAGTCATTACTCAGTTATCTTGTCAGAATCATTTTTATACTGTTCAACCTGCCTTTATACTGTTCAACCTTTTTATACTGTTCAACTCTCTAGCAATCAGAGCTCTGTATATTCCTGTGTGAGAAGAATGTTTCTGGGTCCCCTTGTCGTCAGTGAGAGGAGGAACCGGGGAGTTGAGGGCATGAACCTATGTTAGCACACCATGGGTAGTACTCACAGCCACTTTCTATGAGTTGCATCAAACCCTGCTTCCAGTGTTTTGTACGATTCATCCCATTTAGTTCTAACAATTTCCTGAGTATTTACAGAGAAGCAAGGCTTGAGGAAGGAACTAGTTCTGGTCAGTGGTATACCACTAGTCATCAGAAAAAGAATCAAGGCTTTTGTATTGCAGGATAATATTGTGAATACTACTTCGTAGGTTCATCCATGTGGTGTACATTACAAATCTTCTATTAGGGATGGCAAGATGACTCAGTGGATAAAAATGTAATGAGCTGAGTTCAACCTTGGGACCCAGATGTTGGAGGGAGAGAATCAACTCCTGGAAGTTGCTCTCTGACCTCCATACGCATGTGCCTATACATATAGGCACACACAGTAAATAAAACGCACATCAAACATTTTTTGGTAATCTTTTTTTTGCAGAGGTCTGAAGAGCGTTTATGTCAGCAGTAGCGGGAGGGTTTGCTTTGTGGTCTACACCAAAATTCCTGCTCTGCCAGAGCTGTAAATGCTCAGCAGAAATGTCAGGTAATGAAGACAGGTTTTGAGCTCGATTGTCCTGACTTTTCTAACTTGAAAGCTTTGTGTCGGGGCTGGAGCAGACACATCGTTGGTCTGCTCCTGTCCTGTGGAGAAACTGAATCCTGAGTCATCCAGGAGCCACTGCACACAGAGCAGCTGGTAAGAACTCCATCTCACTCCCTAAGTCCCAGAGATACATCTGGGAGCCAGGGACATTCAGGGCACAGCAGCTACCCAAACCCCGCCCCTCCGGAATTCCACTTCCCTTCGGCCCCTGCCTGGTCCCTTGGGCTGGAGCAGACACAGAGTCGGTCTGCTCCTGTCCTGTTGAGAAACTGAATCCTGAGTCATCCAGGAGCCACTGCACTCAGAGCAGCTGGTAAGAACTCCATCTCACTCCCTAAGCCCCAGAAATACATCTGGGAGCCAGGGACATTCAGGGCACAGCAGCTACCCAAACCCCGCCCCTCCGGAATTCCACTTCCCTTCGGCCCCTGCCTGGTCCTTTGGGCTGGAGCAGACACAGAGTTGGTCTGCTCCTGTCCTGTGGAGAAACTGAATCCTGAGTCATCGAGAAGCCACTACACTCAGAGCAGCTGAAACTGAATCCTGAGTCATCGGGGACCCACTGCACTCAGAGCAGCTGGAGCCACTGCACTCAGAGCAGCTGACACAGAGTTGGTCTGTTCCTGTCCTGTGGAGAAACTGAATCCTGAGTCATCTAGGAGCCACTGCACTCAGAGCAGCTGAAACTGAATCCTGAGTCATCAAGGACCCACTGCACTCAGAGCAGCTGAGGAGCCACTGCACTCAGAGCAGAAGGATTTCCAATCCAAGAGGTGGCCTGAGTCCCAGGAGTTCTTCCACCCAGGAGATTAGGGGCATAAGACCACAGAGACCTCTGGACTCCGAGGAGCTCTGCAATAAGCAAGATAACTGGAAATACAGATTCCAATCTTACACAGTGAGGGAAGGTACCACTAGAGTTACCCAGATGGTGAAAGGCAAGTGCAAGAACATAAGCAACAGAAACCAAAGTTTCTTGGCATCATCAGTGCCCAGTTCTCCCAATATAGCAAGCCCTGAACACCCCATCACACCCGAAAAGCAGGATTCAGAATTAAAATCACTTCTCATGATGATGATAGAGGATTATAAGAAGGAAGTAAGTAACTCCCTTAAAGAAATACAGGAGAGTACAAGTAAACAGATAGAAGCCCTTAAAGAGGAATCACAGAAATCCCTTAAAGAAATGCAAGAAAACACAAAGAAGGAATTAAACAAAAACATTCAGGATCTGAAACTGGAAATAGAAACAATAAAGAAAGTTCAAAGGGAGACAACCATGGAGATAGAAAACCTAAGAAAGAGATCAGGAGTCACAGACGCAAGCATCACCAACCGAATACAAGAGATAGAAGAGAGAATCTCAAATGCAGAAGATACGGTGGAAAATATTGACACAGTTGTCAAAGAAAATGAAAAACGCAAAAAACTCCTAACTCAAAACATCCAGGAAATCCAGGACACAATGAGAAGACCAAACCTAAGGATAATAGGTATAGATGAGAATGAAGATTCCCAACTTAAAGGTCCAGTAAATATCTTCAACAAAATCATTGAGGAAAACTTCCCTAACCTAAAGAACAAGATGCCCATAAACATACAAGAAGCCTACAGAACACCAAATAGACTAGACCAGAAAAGAAATACCTCCCGTCACATAATAATCAAAACATCAGATGCACAAAACAAAGAAAAAATACTAAAAGCAGTAAGGGAAAAAGGTCAAGTAACATATAAATGCAGACCTATAAGAATTACACCAGACTTCTCACCAGAAGAGCCAGACGAGCCTGGACGGACATCATACAGACCCTAAGAGAACACAATTGCCAGCCCAGATTACTATACCCAGCAAAACTCTCAATCACTATAGATGGTGAAACCAAGATATTCCATGACAAAACCAAATTTGCACAATATCTTCCCACAAACCCAGCACTTCAAAGGATAATTGATGGAAAACGCCAACACAAGGAGGGAAACTACAACCTAGAAAAAGCAAGGAAGTAATCTTCCAACAACCCCAAAAGAAGATAACTATACAAACATAACTTTACCTCTAATAACAAAAATAACAGGAAGCCACAATCATTTTTCCTTAATATCTCTTAACATCAATGGTCTCAATTCCCCAATAAAAAGACGCAGACTAGCAGACTGGATACACAAACAAGACCCAGAATTTTGCTGCATACAAGAAACGCACCTCAGTGACAACGACAGACACTACCTCAGAATAAAAGGGTGGAAAACAATTTTCCAAGCCAATGGTCCCAAGAAACAAGCTGGAGTAGCCATTCTAATATCAAATAAAATCAACTTTCATCCAAAATTAATCAAAAAAGATAAGGAAGGACACTTCATACTCATCAAAGGAAAAATCTACCAAGGTGAACTCTCAATTCTGAACATCTATGCCCCAAATGCAAGGGCACCTACATACATAAAAGAAACTTTACTAAAGCTCAAAACACACACTACACCTCACACAATAATAGTGGGGGATTTCAACACCCCACTCTCAGCAATGGACAGATCATGGAAACAGAAACTAAACCGAGACACTTTGACATTAACAGAAGTTATGAACCGAATGGACTTAACAGACATCTATAGAACATTTCATCCTAAAAAAAAAAGAATATACCTTTTTCTCAGCACCTCATGGTACCTTCTCCAAAATAGACCATATAATTGGTCACAAAACAAGCCTCTACAGATACAAAAAGATTGAAATAATCCCTTGCATCTTATCAGATCACCACGTAATAAGAGTGGTCTTTAATAATGACAAAACCAATGGAAAACCCACATGCACATGGAAACTGAACAACTCTCTACTCAGTGATGACTTGCTCAAGGAAGAAATAAAGAAAGAAATTAAAGACTTTTAGAATTCAATGAAAATGAGGACACATCATACCAAAACTTGTGGGACTCCATGAAGGCAGTGCTAAGAGGAAAGCTCATAGCTCTAAGTGCCTACAAAAAGAAACTGGAAAGAGCACACACTAACAAGTTGACTGCACAACTAAAAGCTCTAGAACAAAAAGAAGCAAATACACCCAGGAGGAGTAGAAGGCAGGAAATAATCAAACTCAGGGCTGAAATCAACCAAACAGAAACAGAAAGAACAATACAAAATATCAATAAAACCAGGAGTTGGTTCTTTGAGAAAATCAACAAGATAGATAAACCCTTAGCCAGATTAACCAGAGGGCACAGAGACAGTATCCAAATTAATAAAATCAGAACTGAAAAGGGAGACATAACAACAGAAACGGAAGAAATTAAAAAAATCATCAGATCCTACTACAAAGGCCTATACTCAACAAAACTGGAAAACCTGGATGAAATGGACAATTTCCTAGACAGATACCAGGTACCGAAGTTAAACCAGGAGCAGATAAACCATCTAAATAGTCCCATAACCCCTCAGGAAATAGCAGCAGTCATTAAAAGTCTCCCCACTAAAAAAAGCCCAGGACCAGATGGTTTTAGTGCTGAATTCTATCAGACCTTCAAGGAAGACCTAATACCAATTCTCTTCAAACTATTCCACAAAATAGAGACAGAAGGAACACTACCCAATTCGTTCTATGAAGCTACAATTACACTCATACCCAAACCCCACAAGGACCCGACAAAGAAAGAGAACTTAAGACCAATCTCCCTTATGAACATCGATGCAAAAATACTAATAAAATTCTAGCAAACCGAATCCAAGACCACATCAAAACAATCATCCATCATGATCAAGTAGGTTTTAATCCCAGGAATGCAGGGATGGTTCAATATTCGGAAATCCATCAATCTAATCCACTATATAAACAAACTCAAAGAAAAAAACCACATGATCATCTCACTAGATGCTGAGAAAGCATTTGACAAAATTCAACATCCCTTCATGATAAAAGTCTTGGAAAGATCAGGAATTCAAGGCCCCTACCTAAACATAGTAAAAGCAATTTACAGCAAACCAGTAGCCAACATCAAGCTAAATGGAGAGAAACTTGAAGCAATCCCACTAAGATCAGGGACTAGACAAGGCTGCCCACTCTCCCCCTACCTATTCAATATAGTACTGGAAGTCTTAGCCAGAGCAATTAGACAATAAAAAGAAGTCAAAGGGATACAAATAGGAAAGGAAGAAGTCAAAATATGGCTATTTGCAGATGATATGATAGTATACTTAAGTGACTCCCAAACTTCCACCAGAGAACTCCTAAACCTGATAAACAACTTCAGCAAAGTGGCTGGTTATAAAATCAACTCAAACAAATCAGTAGCCTTCCTCTACATGAAAGATAAACAGACTGAAAAAGAAATTAGGGAAATGACACCCTTCACAATAGTTGCAAATAATATAAAATACCTTGGTGTGAATCTAACCAAGCAAGTGAAAGACCTGTATGACAAGAACTTCAAGTCTCTGAAGAAAGAAATTGAAGAAGATCTCAGAAGATGGAAAGATCTCCCATGCTCATGGATTGGCAGGATTAATATAATAAAAATGGCCATCTTGCCAAAAGCAATCTACAGATTCAATGCAATCCCCATTAAAATCCCAACTCAATTCTTCACAGAGTTAGAAAAGGAAATTCTCAAATTCATATGGAATAACAAAAAACCCAGGATAGCGAAAACTAATCTCAACAATAAAAGAACTTCTGGAGGAATCACCATCCCTGACCTCAAGCTGTACTACAGAGCAATAGTGATAAAAACTACCTGGTATTGGTACAGAGACAGGCAGGAAGATCAATGGAATAGAATTGAAGACCCAGAAATGAACCCACACTCCTATGGTCACTTGATCTTTGACAAAGGAGCTAAAACTGTCCAGTGGAAAAAGGACAGCATTTTCAACAAATGGTGCTGGTTCAACTGGAGGACAACATGTAGAAGAATGAAAATTGATCCATTCTTATCCCCTTGTACAAAGCTCAAATCTAAGTGGATAAAGGACCTCCACATAAAACCAGATACACTGAAACTAATAGAAGAGAAGGTGGGGAAAAGCCTCGAATACTTGGGCACAGGGGAAAAGTTCCTGAACAGAACTCCAATGGCATATGCTCTAAGATCGAGAATTGACAAATGGGACTTCATAAAATTGCAAAGTTTCTGTAAGGCAAAGGACACTGTCAATAGGACAAAACGACAACCAACAAATTGGGAAAAGATCTTTACCAATCCTTCATCTGATAGAGGGCTAATATCCAATATATACAAAGAACTCAAGAAATTAGACTCCAG
>NW_021620751.1:3194401-3248062 GCF_004785775.1 Grammomys surdaster
TCGCAACGGCACAACCGGCCCGAACCTCACCCCCGCCCGATAGCGCCGTAGCTTTCCTTCTTTATTTGTGCAATTTCCTGCCCTGTCTCTTGAGCTAATGCCGTGTGTGTATCATGTTCTAGATTCTGAATAATGAAGGGACGTCATCAGTCCAAATTTTAAATCAAGATTCTGCCAGTGGCTATGTTAGTTTTTAGAACAATCCCCCTTTTTTATTTTCATTTCAAAAGATGACCTTTTTTTTTTGCATTTATTTCTCAAATATGAAACACACTTGCCAGCTGAGGTTTACCAAATGCCACACGTTAACTGCCACCTAAAGACATTAGAAAACATGGAAATTAATTACATTTCCAGCTGTAAAGCTGACGACAGAGCACACGCTGACTCAGAGTTCAATTCTTAAAATATGTTCCCATGGAAACAAAACTAAAAACGAATAGGAAATAAACCAAATTAGCAGCTTTGTGTGTGTGTGTGTGTGTGTGTGTGTGTGTAGTTCTCACTAGAAATATCCTGCTGCCCTGGGTATTCTGAATGATATCTAGTTATTTTTCAAAAGCCTTTCGATCACTTGCAAATGAAGCAATGTCACAGGAAAGAAAAATGGCAAATTCTCTGTGGTCGACATCTAGCAGGTATGAATTTAGGTTTTAAAACCCAGGAGAGGCTGTCAGAGATTGGGTCAGTAAAGGCACTTGCTGCTAACCCCGACAGCCTGATGATACCAGGAACCCATGCAGTGGAGGGAGAAAATTGTCCTCCTCAAGTGGTCCTCTGCCCTCTATACTTTATTTTGGGGAAAATAGGGTGATGATGGTGATGAAGATGATGATGGTGATGGTGGTGATGGTGATGTTCCAACAAAGAAAGAAGAGGGCAACATCGTCATTGCATGCTCAACACACAAATCTCATCTTTCAGTGTCAGCATTATGGTGGCTCAGTTTCTTCAGGATGCAGAAACTAGGCACACATGCTCACCATACATAATAGGTAAATGAGTGTTAAAAAAAGAGCACCTAAAAGATTTGTACTTAAAAGTTACGCCTGGAGGCTGACATGTAGTTCAGTCTGTGAAATATTTATACACGTATGAAGAGAAAGGTGCAGGTCCTAGTAGCTATGTCAAGCCAGGCACAGCCCTGCATTTCCATAACACCAGCAGTGGGGACCAGAGACAGGTAGATCCCCGAGCTTGCTGATCAGTCACTACAGCTGTAGCTGTAGGTTTAGTGAAAGACCTTGTCTTGGAACTAAGACGGACAGTGATTGACAAAGACATCCAGTATTGGCCTCTGCCGCTGCACATGCATGTGCACTTGTGCACACACTTACATGTATGCACACAGATGTACACACGTGCAAGCAGAATACATAAACAAAAATTTTTTAAAATTAATTAAAAATGCATATGTACACACATGGAACAAATACACAAATAAAATTGAAGTCTCTGTCTCCAGAGATTATTAGGTTCAAAGCTCGCCATACGTGCCCAGTTTAACTTCCACACTTCGAGAAATGTCGTCTCCTACCCTTTGCCTGTATGTCCCCCTTCCCTCCAACAGATGGCTTCTTTCCTTACTCGTATTTGCAACAGCCAAGGACTTGTGGATAATCATGTGTTCACTGACTGTTGTAAGATGAAAACTGCAGCAAGACTCCGGTGCTTCCTGTCATACAAGAAAGACAACGCAGACATTCATGATACACTCCTGATCACGAGACCAGAACTGACCTGTGAGATGGCTGAGGAGAGTAATATGTCCCTGAAGGCGAGGTAGGCCACTTCTCTTTCCCATGGGTCTTTTACAAAGAATACTTCCCAATTTTTAAGACAGACCCTTTTGCATATCAAATTCCCTGGAACCAATGTTTTATTATATGGAATTAAAATGGAAACATGAGCTATGATTCTTTTTCCCCTTTTAAAGAAGATGCCAATTGATATCCTATTGGATAAATAGGGCCTGGACGTGTCTGCTGTAGATGATTAGAAATGACTAGGCCCTGTAAAGGGCTTGCCTCTGATTAGAAAGAGCAGTAGGAGTCAATATTCAGTGTTGTAGTGAGAAGCAATGTTAGTGCAAAACAAACACTTGAGGTTAAAACAGCATCGTAAACCCTAGGAAAGTAAAAAGGAGGGCTTGTGGCTACACACCATAAAGCCAACCTGACCAAATAAGAGGATAAACAAGGCTCTGGGAAGTTGGCAAAGACACTCTAGGCAGGCTTCTGCTGGCTCCCACGAAGCCCACCTGTCCCCTGTGAGGAACACGAACAAGGAAGGTGCCTGTCCTTACCCCTCTTGAACATTCCAGCACCATGGATAGAACATGTTTTGCATCTAAAGCATCAGATTGCGAAGGGTTTAAACTGGAAGCAAGAATGGCTTCTAAGCAGGCCACTACCTATTTCAGGAAGGAGACCATCCCAGGCCTCCCTAGGGATGACCCAAGGGAGGGGAAATGGTGGACTAAGATGTAAATCCAGATTCCAGGGCTGTCCTTTGTTTGTGCTGCTTGGCTTGGTCCTCCTGTCCCATGGAGGGATGCTTGTGCTTCTGTATCCTTACCTGCTGACCTAACCGTGTCTGATGAACTTTTGTTCCAGTGCCACTGTGTGAGTTCTTCTTGGAAGGCATAAGAATCAAGATTGCTTCAGAGCTTGGGATATGAGAGTATTTAGAAGGTGCCATATCTATCTCTCCATGTACAACAAAGGGTCCAGTTGACTAGGCTAACCTAGGAAAACCATAAAAAGCAGAGAGCACTGTGGGTAGAGGCCAGTAACAGGCCCCAGTCCTAGTGAGATGCATCAATAGAGAGCAGACAGAGCATCTGAGAGGCATGGCATAAGGTCTGTCATTTGAGCCAAGAAACAGCAATAACTGTAGATTAAACAGAGGTGAATTTTCAGGTAAAAAACAGACTGTGTAATGCTGGGGTGAGTGACGGTACTATGGTATTATCAAGATCACAGTCTGGAAGCCTAATTAGCATGGAGTTGCATCTGTTTTGAGTCAGGTGCTAACAAGTAGTTAGGGTTTAGAGCCAGGAAAGGACAAGGGGAACACAAGACTGTGGCTCTCATGGAATTCGGCTGCATCCGTATTTCTCAAGTCAGACATGGACATCTGGACTGAGGCAGAAACCTGATTGCTGAATCTAGAGTCTGGGAGCTTGGTGGTGATCTGATAGTGGATTTTACGAATGTTAGTCTAAGTCAGGGATAATTGAGGAGACTGGATGACATGGAGATGAACAACCTAAACCTGTTTAGTTCATACTCACAGGGACAGAAGTGACCTCAGAGGTTTCTGAAGCTTCATGAAATGATCATATGCCCTTTGACAGTAGAAAAGATTAGACATGTATCACACAAGTTCCAAAATGCCCAGCATTAAGGACAAAATATGAGTATAGCTACTCATACTAAAGTGCTATATGTGCTGCTGTTTACTACAGGGTTCAGGCAACCCCAGAGCATCCCCACAGCAGATGAGACACACAAGCAGCATACTGAAGGGCACTGTCAGGGACTTGGGTGGACATCATGCTCCCCAACTGAACTGTACTCCCTGATAAAGTGCCTGCTCTTGAAGGCCTGCTTGTCAGGACTTTAGCAGAGGCTTTCTTGTTCCCAGTCTCATTAGCGCTTTGTCCTTGCCCAGGGGTCCATGAAACAGGAGTTTTTCTTCAGTCCTCCCTCAGGAACGAGAAGATTTAATATCTATGATAATTCCTTTCTGAATAAAAAGTTACTGTGTGCAAACGTGTGTGTGTGTGTGTGTGTGTGTGTGTGTGTGTGTGTGAAAGGATAACTTTGTGGGACCATTTCTCTTCTCTTCCCTTGGCATATGACTCAGCTATCAAACTGGTCACCAGCTAACATGGCAAGGTCCTTTACCACTGAGCCATCTTGTTAACCCCTGGGTTGATTCCTATGACCCTCAACCGGGCTGAATAGAAGATCCAGCATCCAAGCATTCTTCTGTTGGCTCTTCCCTTCATGACCCTAGTAAATAGTTAATTACAGTCCAACTGTGACTTTCACCTTGGCTTCCAGCCATACTTGGCTACTTTGACATCTGGCGGCTCAGTCGTTTTCCCAGCTCAGCTCAAATCCTGACAATTCTTATCTAATGACTAACTGGATCTCAGATGTCTCTGCCTTGAGTTACGGCATCAGGAACATGTGTTTATAAAAGAAAGAGGATTGAGAGTTTTGAAAAGAAATAAACAGTTAAGCCTAGAAGCAAGGTGTAGCACGCCCATTCATCTTTTATTGATCAAAGCTGCCAACTTCACTACAGGGCAAGCAGCGTTCCTAAGCGCACAGGAAAAGGACGTGGATTTGTGTGCACAAACAAGTTTTGCTCTACAATGTCTATCTGTGCTGGGTGCATACGCATCTTGTACATGAGTCTGTTTTTTAATGAGTTCCACAGGCAAATATGAGGAAACATAATTTCAGAGAATTTAGTACCAAGCAAAAATACTGAATGGCAGGTCTCAGGACACTGGTGTTGACTGTGACAGCCTGGAAAGAACTTCCGGATGATCTTGAGAGACTTCTGGCTACCGTCAATACTTGTAAAGTCAGTTCCTAATCCTGATGAACAATCCTGCATACCAGTGCCACTTAAGACTATTGAACTTCCTACCTTCCTGTCTCTCTAAGGAAGTAGAGAGATCTAATTTCTCATTATGTTCAACCCACCTGACACAGTCATTTCATGGGCACCTGGAGAATGATCCTTGTGATTTGTTCATAGTAAACATTTGATGGTTTTAGGCATAGTTCTACCAAATCTCAATCTATGGGATTTCTGGAAGTTTCAGACAGCCACAAAATGAATAAATGCTGTGCGTTTGAAATGACGTTGTCATACGGGACTCAACAGCAAAGTTCACAACTTTTCAACTGTCAAATTACAGGTTCAGCTATGAAATGTCTAGAAGACATCCATTCTTATTCGGACCCACTATCTTAACCATGTCTGCATGCTATGAAACAGCTGTTCAGTCATGTTGTCAAGAAGAAAATAAAACAGAGTGCCTGCGGACAAAGGTACTGTATATGCAGCTCGGTTGTTTAGGGTTTTGTGATGGAAGTTATGGATTGTAGACAAGCAGCATAACACGACCCCGCAGCATGCCAGAGATGCAGACTCTGACACTCTTCTCTGGACCTGACAAATTGAGTCCATTTTAAAAAAAGAAAGGTATGTAGTCTAGCAGTGTGAGAAGCAGGACAGTTTTGAAAATAAACATTTAAGCATTCCAGACACTGTTGCTATATAACTGAGCAACTCAACATTCAGAGATGTAAAAGGAATGGTGATTATTTGATTACCATTAGTGTCTGTGAATCAGGAACTCGGGAAGTAACTCATCTGTGGCTTTCCGGTTCATAAACTTTCATGTAATTGTAATCAGGTAACATCTGGATCTGGGATTTGGGAGGAGCTGGAGTCCCTGGGCATTAATACATCATCTCTTCTTTTATCATACAGTCTCAAGTATGTGCACGTAGTATTCTCAACTGGGCTACTTTGGGCTGTTTAACAGCATGGTGGCCAGAGGGCAACTGGATTGCTTCCCTGTAGCCAAAATCTTCAGGAAGGAATCTTCTAGTAGACAAAGATGAAGCTGTGCAGCCATTTGTAATCTAGTCTCTGAAGTCATTTCTACCAGGTACTCCTGTTTGAAACACTGCAAGACCTCACCAGTTGGAGAGGGCCTGAAGGTAGACTTTACTCCTTGTTGGGATAACAATGTTCAGTCCCTTCTCAGAAAAAACATAGGACAGGGGATGTTTTAGCCTTTTGACCATCATTGAATAGAAACAAATCAGTGGTTCAGTTTAAGATAAAAGTGTGTGTGTGTGTGTGTGTGTGTGTGTGTGTGTGTGGTGCTCATTAAAGGATCTAAACAGAGAAATTCTAAACACCAGCAGAGCCATGTTTGAGGGGCCACCACACAGATTTTCTACATGCCATGCTGGAAACTAATGGTAATTTGGTAATCATTGTGCTGAATAACTCAAGGCTAAGTATGGCTGGGTTTGTCTTGATGTTTTTATTGTTCTGAGTAAGAAACCATCTCATTTTCTCTAAAATTCATAGAACTTTATCTCTTTCTCCTACCTAGTTCTTTCCTGTGTATTAAAAATAATAGGGTATCTGAAGAGATTCTGCCGTAGGCTAAGGACTCCATGGTTGCATTATTCTCCATTAAAGCTATTTGTTTATATTTCTGACCTCTCCATTATTATCCTGGTGGATTCTGATTCCATCGGAAGCTAATTCTCAGTAAGCAGACGGTCATTTTTCTTTCCTCTTGCTTTCACTTTAATTAAATCCTGAAAGCCAATGGTTATACTCTGATGCCTGTCTCATTGTCTAGCATTTCAAAATAAAATACAAATACATTTGTCCATTTTCACGAGGGTCTCTGAGGCCTCATCAAGCTCTGATCACAGGCACAATTAATATGCGATATAATTGATTATGTAGTTTTCTCCAAGGACAGACCAAGAGCTGCTTAGAACAGACATTGCAGGGACACTGTGAGCATCACAATGGGAAGACCTCTTGGCTGGCTTACCTTGTCTGCTTATGTTAACACTACAGGGGCATGTTGCATATTTAGAAACATGCATACATGTTTCTTAGTGAAGAAACCGAATGTGAAGAAAACATTGTGACTTGTACACCATCCTTTTGAGTAGAAGTCTAGGATTAAAAAAAACCCCAAACATTTGGAGGTAAAGAAGTTAACATGCATTTGAGAATTGAAGCATCTATTTCAGCTGAGTGGTTTGAGACATATCCGGAATTAAAATGGTTAATGACTTAGATTAAAGGAAGCACAGTCATGGGGCAGTTTTGAGTCTCTTTTGACATTTTGCTCTCCAGACATTACTTTGTTTATGAATTTTTGAGGTAAATGGTCTTTGGGGAGAGTGAGGTATTATTTTTGCAAAAACCTTGCCATATTATGTCTTTGCAGTTATCCCCTCTTAAGTCAGTAGATTGAAGACTTTCAAATGCTGAGGACATCAGTGACTTCTAATTTTCTATCTTTTCCAATGATGTTGTTAACATTATCCGTTACTAACACATTTCTTTAATGAATTGTTTTCCGTTTGCAGCTAGAACCCATCAGAAAATATATTAGAGGAATATCTGTGAGACATCATCATTTATGTGAAATTGGGACCAAATTCAATGAGAAAGTGGCAAGTGCGGTGTAAGTTTCCTACATGGATCTGTGTTCTGCTGCTGCTGCGCAGTCATCTGTTTTGACTAAACTACTTTGAAAAATCATTTACCCATTATTTAACACTATTTGTCAGTACAAGCCTGGAATCCTTCTGTCTTAGTTTGGGTTTCCATTGCTATGAAGAGACACTATGACCTAGGCAACTTTTATAAAGGACATTTAATTAGGGCTATTGTACAGGTTCATTATCATCATGGTAGGAAGCATGGTGGCAAGCATGTAGGCATGGTGCTAGAAGAGTTGAGAGTTCTACATCTTCATCCAAAGGAAGCCAGGAGCAGGCTGGCTCTCATGTGGCTAGGAGGAAGGTCTTAAAGACCACCCCACAGTGACATACCTACTCCAACAAGGCCACACCCAGTCCAACAAGGCCACACCTCCTAGTAGTGCCACTCCTTGGGTCAAGCATATTCAAACCACCACACGTTTCTGTATCTATGCTTTGCATCTGTTCAAACATGGCACAAGATCTGTGTAGGAAACCACATAGTCCTCAACTGCCCTCAGGATCATCTCCATTAGTTTATCTCATCTGCACAGATCCTCAGTGCATGATAGACTTTTGGCATTAAGGTCCAGAGACTTCAGGCTTATATACTGGTCTTGCAGAGGACATGAGTTAGGTTCTCAATAGCCACATTGAAGGGCTCAAAATTGCCTGTAACTCAGCTCTGGGGGACCTTCTACCCTCTTCTGGACTCCTCTGGTACCTGTGCATTTTTATACACAGTCACACACATCCATATCATTATAAATAAAAGTAAAACTTAAAGAGAAGATTTGGGAGTTTGGCCGGGCATGGTAGCATATTGGCTATAATTCCATCATTTGAGAGGTAGAGACAGGAGGATCGGGAGTTCAAGGTTATCCTGGGCTACATAGTGTGTTCAAGGCCAGTTTGGGTTATAGGGGATGATGATGATGATGATGCAGAGACTAGCTGACCCTCCCTTTGTAGTAAAGAACATAGAAATAAATATTCTTTTTTCTCTGGAACTAAGGGATGGGGAAGGCTTTCATGCCTCCTTTCCACCTGGAATTCATGTATTTTTCTTATCACCATCTTCCCCAGCGAGTGACAGCGCTGAAGTTCCTGAAGGGCAGGGTAATTTTATTTCCAGAGAACCCCCAGAGTCTTGACAATGGGCACAAAAGAGCGCTGTGCTTTATTCATTTTCCTCTGTGATGAGGCTGGCCATACTTCTAAGGCTATCAAGGTATACGTTTCAATGTCTCAGCAACTCAGCTTCCTTAAATGCTGAAAATTACTAGATTTCACATTATTGAGATTTGATCTTTCTGTGGGGCTGCACATAGGCACCAGAGCAGTAGAAAACACTTCCTAATACTTGCTAATTTATTTAGTCACGTTTGGTTCCTTGAAGTGGAAAGTCAAAATATGGAAGAAAGGGAGGGAGGAATGTTTTAATTATATTATAATCTCAACAATAAAATAATTACTGAAAACAGAATGCTATGCTCATTCTAAAAAAGAAAAAAGTATCGATATACTCAATTTTCTTTACAGAGAATTGATTCTACTCACTAAAAAGCAACCTAAAGCTAATTTTTCTGAAATCTCCAAATTGACAGTGGATGTTAAAAATCTGCATGAGACCTGCTGTGAAGGGAATACATTAGCGTGTGCCCTGGGCAGGGTAAGACAGCTCTTCTTTCTTTATAACTAAAACTTTTTAATTAGTTAAATTTGTTCATTGACAATTTCATACATGTACAACACATACTGATTGCTACCACCCTCTCCCACATTAACCTTTAAAAGGATTAAAATTCCTAAGCAATGTTACAATAGTAAATAATGAAACTAGACGAGTAATGATCGCTCCTTTGTGTCAGGAGACAGACAAAACAAAAATCTCTTCACATATAAACAGCACCTATGCCCAGCCAGCAATGTAGGACTGCTGGGGTTTGGACTGGATTTCCAGGTTGTAGTGGAAATAGAGTTGCTGGCTTGAGAAAGCCAGTGCCCAAGGTGCTTCCATTCTGCTTCAGGGAGCTTTTGCTCTTCCGTTCTCACCTACGATAAATTTGAAACATTGATATGTGCCATATAATATGGTATGCACTGTCTTCTTATCTTTGCATGATCGTTTGATTTCTTGTTCATCAACGGATTTTTTTTTTGAGGTTCATTTATTTTATATATGTGAGTACACTGTTGCTCTCTTCAGACACACCAGAAGAGGGCATTGGATCCCTCTACAGATGGTTGTGAGCCACCATGTGGTTGCTGGGAACTGAACTCAGGACCTTTGGAAGAGCTGTCAGTGCTCTTAACCGCTGAACCATTTCTCCAGCCCCTCACCGATGGATCGTATAAATGAAAAAGTACTTGTCATACAGTATGAGGACTGGTATTCTGATCCACACAACTCATGAGGAGCTGGATGTGGTGGTACTCATCTGTAATCCTACTGTGCCCACAGTGAAAAGGGAGCCCCAGAGGCAGGGGACTGCCCAAAAGTCCACTGGCCAGCTAGTCCAGCTAATATGATGGTGAGCAATCAGAGAACCTGCTCCAAATAAGACGGAAGGCTAGGACAGACAGTCGAGGTTGACCTCTGACCTCTGCCTGTGCACTGTGGCACTCATGCACCTGCACTCACATATTCACACTTACATACTCAATATGCACACGCACGCACACACACACACACACACACGCCCCACACACATCAAAAAGGCATAGTGAAAAGCTAGTTTTTACATTTTAAACACTTTTGTGAATCTCATTTTGGTGTATTTGGGGACTTGTGATGTGATGTTTTATGTGTTTATACTAGAATTTTCTCATTTAACTGTTACATATATACATATACACATATGTATATATATATATATAAATATAGTTTGTATATTCATTTATGCTAATTTCTAAAAATGAATGTTTTCCTTTTAAAATTTCTAACATTTAAAAAATAGATTTTTTAAAAATAGACTTGGAAGGTTTTTTTTTCTTTTTTTCTTTTCTTTTTTTTATTGGATGTTTTATTTACATTTCATATGTTATCCCCTTACCCCATTCCCCCCCCCCCACCCAGGAACCACCTATCCCATCACCCCTCCTCCTGCTCCTCTGCGGATGTGCCCCTACCTAACCCCCAATTCCCACCTCCCCACTCTCAAATTCCCACCCACTGGGGCATCTAGCCTTCATGAGACCAAGGATCTCTTCTCCCACCTATGCCCGACAGGGCCATCCTCCCTTACATATACAGCTGGAGCCATAGATCCCTCCCTAAGTGCTCCCAGGCTGGTGGTTTAGACCCTGGGACCTCTGGTTGGTTGGTATTGTTGCTCTCCTCATGGGGCTGCAAACCCTTTCAGCTCCTACAGCCTTCACTCTACCTCCTCCATTGGGAACCCCATGATCAGTTCAATGGTTAGCTGTGAGCATCTGCCTCTGAATATGTCAGACTCTTGCAGACCTCTAAGGAGACAGCTATATCAGACTCTTGTCAGCATGCACTTCCTGACTTCCATATCAGCATCTACCTTTGGTGACTGCACATGGGATGGATACCCAGGTGGAATGGTCTCCAGACAGCCCTTCCTTCAGTTTCTATCCCTCACTTTGTCTCCATATTTGCTCCCTTGAGTACTTTTGTTACTCCTTCTAAGAAGGACCGAAGCACCCCCACTTGGTCTTCCTTCTTCATGAGCTTAAAAAATAGATTTATTTTTATTTTATGTATGTATGGGTGTTTTCCTTGTATGTGTCTGTGAACCATGTATATGGAGCACCCAAGAGAGCCAGAGGAGATATCCTGGGACTGGAGTTACAGATGATTGTTAGCTGCCAAGTGGATGCTGGGAATCGAATCCTGGGACTCTAGAGGAGAAGCCAGTGCTCTTAACGTCTCTCCAGCCCCTTCGACATTTTACAAATAGGACTGAGGCTATGTGTTATTTGAAGTATTTAAGCTTGTCTATTAAACCTCAGGTTCAGGTTGGAGACAGAAAAACAGAATGCTTTTCCATTCCACATCTGCCAGTCTTAGTGTTTTTCCAGCAAATACTCATTGCTCGTAGATTCTGTAATTCTAAAATCATCTGCTTTTCCAGATGCAATACCCAATATTCACAGCACTTCCAATGTTGTTCCCAGGCTAACACATGCTTGGAGCAGCCAAAAATTTGAGTTGCCATAGTCCTGTGAGGTCCAACAAGGCTCTGTTCTGGATTTGTTTTGGCCTTCACACTGTAAACTAATGTTCTTTTTCTTACTTAATGGCAACCTTTCTGTGGTAATTCTGAAAAGGCAACCTTTCTGTTGGTAATTCTGATGCTCAAGATTGTTTCAGATACAGCAGCACAATGCTGCTTTAAGTACAAGATGACATTCATCTTATACGGAAAATGTGAAGCTGAGATAGATGAGTTTCTGCCCTATGCGGTGTTGTCTTGCTATTGTCTATGAGTTCAACGTTGAGAAAGCAACAACCCCTCGCACAGAGACGTGTACTAAGCAAGGCTATGTCTCGGTTGGTTAGTTGATTGGTTAATGGTGTAGCCAGAGGCTCAGGGGAGCCCTGCATTTTTCCTAGAGTGGCATTGATTCAGTATGTACCAATTCAGTGTTTAGACTGGGAATCGACTGTTTACTTTGTCGTGTGTTTAATGGGATTCTTCTTCAAAACATCTCGCTTATTAGCATTTTCTCATTAAGGGAAATAGAGCTGTAGATGAAACTATCGCTTGAAATAAAAACGCCATCAGTTATGTAATTGTATGTCCTTTTTCTTATGTATTCGATCTTCTTTTTAATTAATTGGCTCTGAAAAAAAAGAAATGGTTTAATTTATTTGTCTTCTCCAAAGCAAATTCTTGGACTGACTCACTGGGTTTATGCTTTTAATTATATTGATTCACTTCTTAGCTTTGTCTGCTGCTTCTATCACAGACCTTTTGGTTGTCTGCTTGGTGGTGTTCCCATTCTGTTAAAAATAACTGTGTTATTAACTATTCGATTTGAAGAACAAGTTCCTCTTTTTTCCCTTTCTGTTTCAGGGGGATTGAATTTAGGACCTTGTATATCCTAAGCTGGTGCTACACCACTGATCAAAACTTCCAACCCAATCATTTTTTTTTCATATACCATCTTCCACCATTCCTGTCATCTTAACCTATATCTCTCCCAATTAGACCATTTCTTTTCCCACTCTGAGGAAAGATCTTTGTACTGCACACAGCAGTGCTTGCTGTATGTCTCCAAGCTTTGTTGACTGTGTCCAGCCCTTATCACATCCTATTACACCATGCTGATTCACAGTTCCATACGGACCAAAAGGAATGTGTTTGTTCTCAACAGTAATCTTTGACATTGTTATAATTTAATATTCCCATGTCAATCACTAGAACTCAGTAAGGTCCTCTCAGCTTCTCTTTGACTCAGCAGCACTGTAGGATCTGACTCTGTAACCCTGTAGGGACAATAATCTAAGACCGTGTGGTCATCGCTACAGCACTAACTTTTAAATGCTAGTGCCCAGGCCCACGTCTGACCATCTCAAGACACTGAGAGCATCTTCTCTATTCTTGACAGATAGTTCATTCATTTCCCACAGTCTTAGCAAGGATCATTTTCACTACTCATTTTGCAGACTAGAAAGCTGGGCCACAAGGAAGTAAGAAAGTTCCCCAAATTACAGTCAGCAGGTGGCAATCAAGGACAGCACTGAGTTGTCAAACACAGTGGTAATTTATGTCTCCAAATCACCAGATGATGGAAGACACTTTCACCTTCTAATATCTAGGTTCTTACAGTTTTTTTATCTCCTCCTCCTCCTTTTCTTACGACCCTTTGAGATTCAGTGTTCCAGGCAGCTCTGTTCCCGTTCTTCTCCAGCTGTAAATGCACTGACAGAGCTAAGGAGACACCCAGTAAGAACTCCCTTTTTTTTTTCTTCCTGTTTAATCCATCTCTGGACATGAATTGTATTTCCTGCCTGTCCAAAGACTAGGTGGGACCACTTGTCTGAGTTGTGGTTAAAAGGTACTCAGGCCATTTGAGTAACTTACAGCTGTCTTCTGGGTTTCATCCTACCGTACACGTACTCGTATAAGCACTGGCTAAGGGAGGCCTGGCACACTTGGTAAAGTAATCTGCATTCCTAGGCCCCATGACAAAGAACTGTAACAGAGACACATGGTTAGAAATAGAAATAGAGACCATTCATTATGAAAGAGAAGGAACTCTAGAGAATATGAGTGGGTTAGTGAGCTAAGGGGAAAAGCATCCTTCCCCTCCCTCTCCCCCACCCCACCCTTTACCCCTATCCCCATCCCACCCCTACCTCATTCCCTCCCCTACCTCTACCCTTACACAAAAGCATCAGGCCTCCATGACATGACTAACCCCTTCTCAGACACTTCCACAGCACCACCTCTCCCTTTTTTGTGCAGTATGAACTTTCCCTCGGCATGCTCTGTTCATTAGATGAAGTCCAGATGAAGAAGGCTCCCTATTTGTCTTTTAAAACAGGTTCCTTTTATAATAATCTCGATGTTTCTGTCGCTAGACCGTCCTCTCCCATTACACTCTCATCCCAGTGACCTTTAATGCTAAAGGCAACGCCAGAAGCCACAGGTAGAAGGTAAAAAAGCCGCCACGCTTCCTTCTAGGAACTGCTACCTGGAGAAGAGATGGAGCTTGCTGGTGCTGGGTCACGGAGAGCACTCGAGCGCCTCAGTGAACCAGCACGCATGCGTCCTTCAGAGTCTCAAACTGACCCATAATTAGCTTCTGAGTAGCACTCAGACTTTCGAGTTGATCATTCCTAGATTTTTTCAGTAGTGGCTACTGCTTGAGGCAAATCTCCTTGTAACAACCTTATAGATGCTTGAAGCCGTTCTGAACTCAACACCCACAGGAAATTCTTCAGTTTAACCCTTCAACAGCGATCCTCATCTCCTCTTTCCCATAAACATTAGCTTCAGGGAATTCTACTTCCCTCACTCTTAAGCAATCCTAGATCCTTTCTCCTCAGGCCCTTAGCTCCCCTTTGTTTAAAAAAAAAAACAAAAACAAAATTTAGTTCTGCCTGCCAAAAGTGCCTAGTCCAACCAAGTCTTTACTAATTTTCTCAACAACTTTAAATGACCCTTTCCCAGCCATGCTGTGCTTTCTTACCTCTAAGATTTTATATGCCTATGAGAACAAAAATTTTTGTATGTTTTCCCTTGTTTCCAATTAACTTCTAATTGTCCTTCGTGACTTGAATCGTTGAAGACCATCATCACTGCCATATCCATTCTATCTGGACCGTAAGTTTCTCTGATTTATTCTGAAGAATCTTATTGAGCTCCTAAATATTATGACTGATTTGTTTAGTCACTGGACTCTTTTGAGTAGATCATGAGTTCCTTATGTGTACTTCATAGATTCAAGCGATTACCTGTGCATTTCAGCAGATCTGGCATTAGGACAGTACACAGAATACACTGAGTAACAGAGAGTGTGTGTGATGTCTTCAAAGACAAGTGCTTAGACCGAGAACCTACAGTAAGAACAACAATAAGAAGCAATAGAACCTCGGCTTATACTTTTTGGGCTAAGTGGGGAATCATTAATGCAACCTGTCTCCTCCTATATTCTTAATAGGTAGATAAGAGTTTTAGACACTACTTAAGGTCAAATAGACATGTATTTCTTTCCAAACGGAGTTAATAATGAATGTCTCTTTGGGATTTTTCAGTTTGCCTCTGGTAAAGCGGCGGGTGCGGTATCGAGTGTTCCTCCGCTAGTCTAATGACAGCAAACTAAGTTGAGGATAAAGTAATCAAAGAATGATTTCCCATCCTGTCCCTAGCGCCAGCTTATGAACTACACCTGCTCCAACCAGGCCGTCTTATCCAGCAAGTTTGCTGAGTGCTGTGAGCAACCAGAACCATTCCGCGGGGAATGCATCATCAACTCAGAGAATGATGACAAACCCGACCTTTCAGCGCTGCCCCTTACAAGATTTACCGAAGACCAGTCTGTGTGCGAACAATTCAGCGGCAACCAGGACGACTTTCTACAAGAGTAATGCCACTTTCCTTCTAGTAACTTATGGATTCATTTGGGAGATGTTGCAGACTTTAATGTAAATGGTGCCGGTGACGAAGAGTCTGGCCAAGAGGAGTCTGAGGTTGTTCAGGTCCATTCATGATGCTGAGTGGGATTGTGGGTTCAGGTGCTTGGGAACAGTACATGAAAGAGAAGAGGGTCCTTTCTTCTAGATGTTGACAATGAGTGTAAAAGGCTTTTTAAAAAGAGCATGGTGATAGCTAAGTGTTCCAGACATCGGGATGAGGACTTACAGATAAAGAAGATGATAAGATTGGTATTCCTGGCTAGTGCTTCTATTCTAATTAATTTAGTATACACTATCAAATACACATACCATTTAAGCATTAAGGAGTTGGAACGCTAACATCATTGGTGTCCATTCAGAAGTGGATTTGTGCATCAAAGCAAGATGATTTCAATACATAATATTAAGACAATAGCACTATGCAATTAAATTGCTTCCAGAGTGACGTCATGTGTGCAGCCATGAGAATAGAGTTTTCCTCAGAGTTAAATGATCCCACTTATATTTTACAAATTATGTCTGATCCTAGCTAATAAAATCCAATACTACTATCTGAACCCCACTCATATAAATTCCTAAGCTTGAATTTGGTACTGAAAAGTCAATGGATTTGTGCTGACTGGATCCAGTAGTAAAAGTTGTATGAAACCGAGCGTTGTGGGTGCCTGTCCAACCTTGCTATACAGCAGCCTGATCTCCCAGGCAGTGTGTTCCAACTGAAAGCTGAGGTGGTTTGTGAGGACACAACAAAGGGTTCATCTTCATATGTGTTTTGAAAACATTCTAGAGTCCATTTTATTTGCCTTCTAAAATATTGATGATGATGATGATTGCATGTGTGTTTCTGGGCATACTAAGGCTAGCAGTGCCAGATTCCCTGGACCTGGAGTCACAAGCAGTTGTGCGCTCCTGTATGTGGGAGCTGGGAACTAAACTCTGGTCCTCTGGAAGAGTGGTGTGTGCTCTTCACCACTGGGCCATCTCTGCAGCCCCCATTTTATTTCTTTTGGTGAGCCAGATGACTGTATAGATTATGACTGGACTACACACACTTAATGGCTTATTTGAAAGGGGGCTGAGGAGATGGTTATTTAATGCTTCAAAAATACATTCATAGGTGATTCATAGGTCTTTTGTTTTTAAGAAAAATATTTAGTCCCAAAGATAATTGGAAAACACATCTTTCCATACAAATACTTGAAACTGATCTCACATGGAAGTTTCTAGACTCTGAGCCAGAAACTTCTAGTCAGTCAGTGTGTTTCAGGTGCAAGTTCTGAGTCTGCTATCTGGTACCACATGGCTTTGGAAAACCACATGATCTTAATGATTTGGTTTTCTTATTTCAATGTACTATAATGAAGCCTCTCTGACAGCTTCCCAAGGTTTCTAAATGCGGGTCATCTTCAACTTCATGGCTTTTTGAAAACAACAAAACACACAGAAAATAAAACACAACTCATGACCTCTGAGTTCTAACTTTTGTCTTCTCATGTGCCTTATACGTTACAGGTTTCTTTATGAGTACTCAAGAAGACACCTGGAGTTGGCAGTTCCTGTGATCCTAAGAGTCTTTGAAACATACAAACGTGTACTGGAGAATTGCTGCAGGTTAGAAAACCCTTCAGAATGCCACCAGCCTGGGGTAAATTCCATTTTTACCTATTCTTAAAAACATGTTCCTCATAAGTGGTTGCAAACAGCAAACATCCTAGTGCTGTTAGAAGCACTTCCTTTTGTAAAATGAGTTTTCCATGTTTTGGTTAATTGTGAGCACTAGGTGAGAAGCAGGATTCCTCCCTAATCTAAGGCTAGACCATCACAGCATAGAGACTTGCCTGTCTTATAGACTGTTTCTGGAGACCCTTGTAGTATCCTATTTGAAGTGAATGCAGAAGTCGGCTTGGTACAGTAGCAGGGTGGTACAGCCTGGTTGGGTGCAATGTTGTATGGAAGATGCTTCCCTTTCAGGCTAGCAATCTGCCTGACCGCAGATAGCAGCTCTTGGTGTGCGTTTTTGTGGAGAAGCTAGGGTTCACACAAGCTTCAGCTTTGATAGTTATCCATGGATTGCCATGGCCTACATAGTTCTGACTTTTGATACTGTAAATTGATGGCTTACACATAGAAGATTGTGGCAGGAGTGGAGAGCAAAGCAGGGATGAAGAGAAAATCTGTGTCTAGGTTCAAGCAGGTACACCTGGTATTTCTGTTTCTAGAGAGAAGGCTATGTGACCGTGTACCTCCTCAAAATATCACCGTGAGGCTTCTGTGCTGGACAGTTTTATGTCAACTTGACACAAGCTAAGAGTCATCAGAGAGGAGGGAACCTCAACTGAGAAATTGTCTCCATGAGATTAGGCTGCAGGCAGTCAGTGATTGATGTAAAGGCCAGGTCCATTGTGGGTGGAGCCACTGGAGGACTGTTGGTGCAGAGTTCTATAAGAAAGCAGGTTGAGCAAGACAAGGGGAGTAAGCCAGTAAGCAGCACTCCTCCATGGCCTCTGCATCAGCTCCTGCCTTCTTGGATAATAAATAGTGAAAGCAAAGATCAAATAAACCCTTTGCTCCCTGAGTCGCTTTAGTCACGGTGTTTCATCATAGAAATGGCAACCTTAACCAAGACAGCTTCTAAAGTGATTTACAACTATGGAACCATGAAGAATCATGGGTAGGCAGAGGTTGCAGGCAATACTGCAGGTCCTGAGTGCATGCATTCTGTGGGTAAGAAGAGTAGGCAATTTGCCTCATGTTACACTGGCAGTAAAGACAGGAAGAAGAGTAAAATCCAGGTCAACAGCTTGCAAATCTGAGGGAATTTTTTTCTGTGCCAAACACTGCTTATTAGGATAAGGTACACTGTTGGTTTCCTAAGGTGGGTGTGCTCCTGTCTAAGAGCTGAGCCTGAAAGGTTACTAATGCCCTCCTACTGGAGCCTATGTCATGGTTAAACACTTTGATTTACTTTTAGCTCTGAAAATCCCTTTTGGCTCCTCTCAGTGTACTTTGTGGCATGTTTTATAACCATGACTGATATATATTTATATTAAACTGAGACTCTTTAGCATACAAACTCTCTCTATACCTGTATATTTGTGCTTATGTGTATCTGTGCATGCTGCTAATATGAAAAGCCTAATTATTAAATGAACCAATGAATGGACACACACACACACACATCAGCTGAATAGGTCTATACCCTATACCCCTTTTCTTTCTGGCTTGATGAATGATTTGCCTTATGGTTATAGAATTCAGCATTTAGGCCCGCGGATAAGTTTACATCATGGTAAAATGAATTCTTTTTGTTTGTTTAAGTTTTTCTTTTCTTTTATTGGATATTTTTTATTTATATTTCAAATGTTATCCCCTTTCCTAGTTTCCCCTCCCCCTGCTTCTACAAAGTGTTCCCCAACTCACCCACCCACCCACTCCCGCCTCCCTATCCTAACATTCCCCTACACTGGGGCATTGAGTCTTCACAGGACCAAGGGCCTCTCCTCCCATTGATGCCTGACAAGGTCATCCTCTGCTACATATGCGGCTGGAGCCATAGGTTGCTCCATGTGTACTCTTTGGTTGGTGGTTTAGTCCTTGGGTTGGTTGATATTGTTGTTCTTCCTATGGGGTTGCAAACTCCTTCAGCTCCTTCAGTTCTTTCTCTAACTGCTCTGTTGAGGTCCCTGTGCTCAGTCCAATGGTTGGCTGTGAGCATCCACCTCTGTATTTGTCAGGCTCTGGCAAAGCCTCTCAAGAGACAGCTATATCAGGCTCCTGTCAGCAAGCATTTCTTGGCATCAGCAATAATATTTGGGTTTGCTGACTGTGTATGGGATGAATCCCCAGGTGGGGCAGTCTCTGGATGGCCTTTCCTTCAGTCTCTGCTCCACAATTTGTTTCCGTATTTCCTCCTATGAGTATTTTGTTCCCCCTTCTAAGAAGGATGTAGAATGAATTCTTAATCTTGCCTGTTCATTTGTTTCCCACAAAGCATGTGATGATTTCTCTTTTAGAAAAGCATGATTTTTACATGTGTGTATGTGATGTGTGTTTTCCAAACCCACTAACTAAAAAAACCAAAAACCAAACAAACAAAAAGCCAAGCCAAACCAAACCAACAACAGAAAAGAAATGTAGTTATTTTTTATTGAATATTTTATTAAAAACATAGCAAATATTTTTACTAAAGGACTAGGAAAAAAATGCTGCCATAATCTTATCTCAACACATATTGCTGTGACCCTGGATAAACACTAACAACAGCTACTTTTTTTTTTTTTTTTTTTAGAAAGAGGTGCTCCAAAGAGTAGTACTTGAAAGCCATGACCGTGTTAAAACCTACTGTGACTTACACAAGCAGCTGGGCGGTAGCAACTTCCAGAACAGGTATGCTCCTCAGATGCCCCAGATTCATCCTCATCAGAGACTATTGGTTAATCCCTGTTGCTAAGATTTGCTCAGAATTTTCATCCACTCTTTAATTGCTTATTAACCAGTCATTTGTGCTGATTCAACAGATATTCATGTAACTTTGGGAGCATCCTGCCCACAAGGTCAGTCTCCCAGATGCCCCTGAGATAAGGGAGCAAAGCAGCCTGACCCTGCAGGGCCACCATGACATGCATACCTAACAGTTTACCTTGGGGCTGTGACTTGGAATCAAAGCTTCGGTTGGTCGATCGAGATTAGAATCCAGGGTCTGCTTACCAGTCTGTTTTTTTAGGCAAGGTTAGTATTCTGACCATCAAGAACCAGATGGATGCCTTAGTTTTTTGTGAAGGGAACATGAACACTGTGGTTACAGAGAGCCCGGTGAATCCTAGCTATCAAGGATTGTGTAATCCAAAAGTAAAGACCGATTTAGGAATCTCCAGGGTCTTCTAGAATGGTCTATTTATTTATAAGCATGGTATTAACATAGCATCATAATATTGAGTTTAAATTAAATGTCCAAAGTAATGGATCACAGAGTGCTCTGGTTCTTTCAGGCAGGGTTTTCAGCTTAGTGCTTTCTTTTCTTTTAATGCTGTGTGCAGTTGCTAACGCCCCTGGTAAGGATTAGCTCTGTGGTTCTCAAACATTAGAGTGTGACAGAACCTTACAGAAGGCATTAGAACCCAGGCCCCCTGAACTCAGAGTTTCTGATTCAGGAAGTCTGAGGAAAGTTCTGGATTTCTAACAAGAACCCAGGGAGGCTGATACTGCTGTAGCTGGCTAATCCCCTTAAGGTCATCTGACTATCCAGCTGCTGTAGAAACTGCCTCCCTCCACACTGATTTCTACTAGTAATGCAGCAGTTAGTTCTAGTCTGTGGTCCTCAACATGAGGCTCTATGGTCTTTCTCTTTAAACCATGTCCTCGCTTTGCACCTTCATCACTACCTTTTCTCAACTTGTGTTGCTGGGAAAGCCTTAAAATAGTTTGATGTTTTGCTTTGACTCTTGTGAAGCCCGAATGCACTCTTCTCAAAGAAGACATCACCTTAAAAGGATGTAAAGCTGGTTACAAATCTAACCCCCATCCAAAACAAACAAACAAACAAACAAACAAACAAAACCAGCAACAATACCCCAGAGTCAATGACTTCCCAAATCCTCCTATCCTACCTACCCCCTCCCCTTAGCCTCGCTTATTCAAAGGCATTGTCATTTCTCAACTCTAAAGACTTTTCCTCTGGACAGCTTGCCAGGCCTCCTGAAATGGGCAGTACCACCTTCTTTTATACTCTAGATAAAATTCGCCAAGGTAGTATAGAAATAGACCAGTTTTTAAACGTTGAATAAACATTAAACCAGAATGTGACGCGCACCACAGGTGCCCACTAACAGCTTGCAAAAGCAGAATGAAGCCACATTCCCTGGTCACAGCTAAGCAGACACAACACGTTTTGCACAATAATTAGAGAACTCATTGTGAACAATTACTAGTCCTCAGGACGATCTGACAGTCTCACTTGCCAAATGTAGTTCACCCTAGCTTGACTAACCGGCCAGTTTACCTAATTTATGTTAAATGAGTCTCTAGAGATCAACAGCCCCCACCCCTGCCCTGGCCCCAAAGCCCTTCTTACATTTTTAAGCAAGGAGGTAATTTTGCAACTGGCAGCAGCTAAGCTCCCCCCACACCTCCAAATTCTCCAAGATGAAAGAAAGGGGAGCAGTTTATGTTCTTGGATACTTGGGTCCCCGAAAAAGACATTGCTGGCTCATAAAGTGGGTGAAAAGCAAGATCTGTTTTTCAATACATACTGTATGCATTTCAAAGGGAGTTGAAATCATTACAAGGGGGGAACTTGCTAAGAAAGATGGAGACGAGGCAATTCCTTCCGGCAGCATTTTCAGCAACAGACTTGACCCCTAGCTCACAGCACCCGCAGCACTCCGTCCACCCACTGTTCTTGTCTGCCCTTGTTTTCAGGGGTGTGAGTCCCTGGAGAACAAGGGTGGTTCTTAGGCCACTGTGCTCCTACACCACACCTGGTAAATGGTTCCCAGGAGCTTTACTGGAGGCTCTGTCCAGAGGAGCTATCTGATTTTAGCTTTGACGGTATCCCCAGTAAGCCTAATATAAAAAGGTTAGGTTGGAACAGGACATAAGTGGGATGCAATGGCAATTATGTTCAATTACCTACTGAGCCATCAGGACAGGGCAGAAGAGATGTTTGGTCCCTCCTACATCAGGGATCATGTTGGATACCGAGGGAAACTGAAGATGGATGTTTGCGTGTGTACCCATTACCTGGAATGAGAAGTACTTACTCTTTTAGGCTCACGGTACTTTATACTAAGAAAGCCCCACAGCTGTCTGCCCAGGAACTGGTGATGTTCTCGAAGAAGATGGCAGTGGCTGCCAGCAGATGTTGCCCACTAAGGGATGAGCTGCAGTCGGCCTGTGTGGAGGACCAGGTAAGCACACTGGTGACACATCTGCCATTTCTCTCCGGTCCTCGGGAGTCAACCTCATTTCTTGGACATATATATGACTTACCAGTGGAATTAAAAATTCTCAGAGGAGGATATTTCCAGGCATCTTACGCCAGCTGTCTGCTTAGCATCAGGGGAGGACTGTCCCCTTTCAAACTTGTCTTATTAGGTTTACATCCCCTGGGTCATATACAAGGGTCTACTTTTTGGGTTTTAAAGTTGACACAACTGATGTTGGTAAGCAGTTTCAAAGATTCTGCGGATGTTTCACTAACGCTGGTGGATCTCACAATCGAATGTGTTAGTACCTACCTGTGATCATTCACAGGGATAAAAAAGACAACAAACACAACCTCACTCATCTTCCTCTAATTCTCTTCTGGAAAAGGCAAAGCTAATTCTTGGAGAGCTATGCAGAACACACGGCAGGAAGCCTGCTAACACTGGACTGGGTCACTGCTGCAACAACTCCTATGCCTTCAGAAAGCCATGCTTTGATGACCTGCAAGTCGACGGGACTTACATTTCTCCACCTTTATCTTGTGACCAAGCCATAAGCCTTAAAGAGGACTTGTGCCAAGCTCAGGATGAGGACCTCCAAACTGAAAAGCAAAGGTAAGTCTGGGTCCACTTTGGGTTTTGCTAGCTGCAAAGTGGCTTGTATGGAGAAATTTAAGCCAGCTACTGATATAATTCTTGCAGAGAGAACACAGCAACTAAATGTTCTGTTGGAAATCAAGTGGAATTAATTTTATTAAGTAAATTATCTGGCATAGCTACTGTGTTGTGACCCCTGCTTGATCAGGTAATGAATCAGAGAATGAAGCAAATTTATAAGAAAATATTGGCAGAAGATAGAAACTATAATATAATGTTTCCAAAATGTTGCACTCCAGGGATCCATCTAATAAGGTGCTCTATTAAAAAAAATCTGTTAAAGAAGTTGGGAAATGTTACTTTCCTAGAAGAGACAGTAACAACACTAAAAATGGAAGTCAGAGAAATCTTGCAATTAAGTAATCTGGTTTGGTCTTCTTAAGAATTAGTTATGGGGCTTGAGAGGTGGCTCAGTGGTTAGGAGTATACTCTGGACTTGCAGAAGACCTGGGCCTTGTTCCCAGCATTCCTGTCAGATGGATGTTGGTCACAGGCACTTGTAATTACAACTACAAGGGATCTAATGCCCTCTTCTGTACTCATATGTGCTTAATTTTACACACACACACACACACACACACACACACACACAATTTAAAAGTAAAAATTAAGTACTTTTTAATAGAATCATTTCATAGAATCATTTAGGAACTGGTGAGATGACTCAGTGGGTAGGGGTGCTTGTGCACAAGTTTAATCTCTGGATTCCACAGGGTCAGGGAGACATGATTCTAAAGAGTTGTCCTCTGACTTGACCTCCACACTCACACTGGGGCACAAGTGTTCCTGCACAACACACACACATACAAACACACACACATACACACAAACACACATGAATTAATTAGATAAAAATTAAAATGAATAATTTAGACACTAGAACTTAATAGGATTTTGCAGGACTTGTATGTTGAGGAAGTCCTTTGTGGTGCTCAATCAGAACATGGGATATTACCTCATGATATGTTATAATCACTAATAGCATCTTCAGCTACTATTACAAGCTTTCTTTGAAACTGTTTTATTTGTTTGTTTGTTTGATAGTAGAGGGTGACAGCTGCATTGCAATGGATTACCAAAGACACAAGTCTTCAAATCCATTCTTTTATGATTTCCATTCTTTTATGAGGCAGAGTCTATGTAGTCCAGGCTGGTATCAACTCACGGTCTAACAAAGGATGATCTTGAACTACCGATCTTTCTCTACAGATTACAGGCATGTGCTCAGCTTATGCAGCAATGGTGATCAAACTCTGGACCTCATGCTTGCTAAGAAAGCACGCACCAACTGAGCTACATCCGCAGTCCTTCCTTTTTTTCTTGACATTCGATTCTTTGCACCAGATAAGCCTTTGTAGTGACTTAGCGTAACACAAGAAAATAAGATATCCCTAGATATTAACAATATAGGAAGCAAACATTTCAAAGTTATTTTCTATGAAGACGTAAAGACAAAACACCATGAAGACAGGAGAATTTTTAAGTACTCCCAACACCAAATTTAGAAAACCAATCCAAAACATACTGCATAATTTCTTCAGAAATATTTCCAGTTACAGCTACTGATTGCATCGGTAGAAATGTTTGATTATTAGAAGTCTGTTTTCTTCTCGGTTCTCATCATGGTTCTACTTTTGAAACTACAGTGAAAAGTACTTTTAGGAATTCTGTGTTGTTAAGGATACATGCTTTTCTTCACACACACACACACACACACACACACACTCACAAACGGATTTTAATAAACTATATGATCCTGCTAGCCCCTACCCCACAATAATCGAGGCAGAGTCCTATAGCCTTTTAAAAATCATCTCTAGCACAATTGCTGGACAAATTACCCCTAATCTTGTTGAAGTTCCATCTTGGTGTGTATTGTAATGTCCAGTACGTAGCCCCCAAGACCTGGCTGGAGTTTGCACTAGACACAATGAAGCTATGTGACCCTGCCCCTAAATTATTTCTGATTGGTAAATAAAGGTGCCAACAGCTAATAGCTGGGCAGAAGAGATAAAGGTTGAGTTTAGGCTTTGCCAGCTTGGGTTTGAGAGAAGCCAGGAGAAGAAGAGTACAGGAAGAGGAAGGAGAAGCCGCCATGGGTTAGGGAGTTAGGAGTAAAGAAAATGGCCCCGTGGGGTGGGTTTCGCAATTGGAGTTAAGAGCAGCCGAGATGAAACATAGTAAGTAGGAAAGTAGATTCTAACAACACAGAGGGCAGATATCTGCCTAGCTCTTGTGTTGTTTAAGGCTTATTATAAATATAAAGGTTTGTGTGTTGTTTATCTGGGAACTTAAATAGTAAAAGTGGGGTAGAAACCTTGGGCAGGGATTTAAATAATTACTACAACATATTGATCCTCCTCTGACCCCAAGCCGGTAATACCTAAGGCAGGGTAGAAACCATGATTAAATAATTTTTACATTGTAATCTATTGTTTTCTAACACAAGGCTGCTAATTTGCAGCTGTGCTCCCCGAGCACTTGCTGATTGTCTTTCCCAGGTGATTTTTGCTCCACCAGTCTGTGCAGGATCCACTTCTTGGTTTTCTCATGATCCAGCCTCCTCCACTCTCCTCTCTTCTTCATCTCTCCTCTTCCTTCTCTCCTTGTGGTTCCTACCTGCCACTCCCAGCTCAACCCGGTAACTGAAACTCCGCCTACCTCTTTTCTCCCCAGTAATTGGCAGTAGTTACTTTTATTTAACCAATAGCTTTAAATTGGAGAGCAAGCTATATAGAACAAAGGCTGGTGTATGTAGACATCTGGGGGCAACTAGGTCTTGGGAGTCAGTATTTAGCATTTGTACATTTGTATATATAGCACCAGACCAACCCCCAACATTTATGTGTGTGTATATAACATATATGACATATAATATATATATGTGATACATGATACATAACATGTAATTATAATATACAATATATGACATATTATATATGATATATAATATACAATAAAATTATATATATATAACATATATGTGTGCATATATACATATTTTATACATAATTACACCATTCTTCCTCCCTTTCTTTCCTCCAATAATAAGAATGGATACATTTTTTCAACTTGATGGTTAGGTGAAGATGAGGTAAAGCTGTTACATTCTTAGTCTGTAGTTGGGCATCCAGGGAAAGATGAGAACAGTGATACACATCTCCTTGCAGACTTGCATATGACCACAGAAATGTATCTATGCCTATAGCATTTACACTAACATCACAAACCAAATCTTGTATCTTTCTGCTAAAGGCTACTGTAAGTTAATGACAATTAGTCAGGCTTGACGTGAGAATACAAGAAAGAAGTTAATTTCCCCTCTAGAAAACAAAGTTTTCTCCTCTTCAAAGAAGCTCCAAGGACACAGCCAGGTAGTAAATTTATGTTATGACTTCATCAAATTCTCACCACAAATTTACGAGGTAGGTAACATCATTGCCCTGTTTTAATTATGAAGAAACTAGGGGATGAGAAAGCAGGTCTCACTCTGAGACCACACAACAGGGGCAGGAAGCAGAAGCTGAGGTCACAGAAAAACTGAAAAGTAACAGATAAACAGGAAACAGAAGCTGGGCCCACTGGAAGGAACCTGTAGTCTGAACTATTCAGGGCAAACCTGGGCTACACAGTGAGTGAGGCCAGTCTGACCTATGTATGTAGTGAGACTGTCTCTAAATCTGAAAAACTATTAAAAAAAGGAAAAGGTCTGGGGATACGGCTCAGTGTATATGCCCAATATACAGTGTATATTTATCCTAAGCACTAGCTAGTAAGGTTTGTCTTTATTCCCTTATACAGAGTAAAAAGAAAAAGAAAATAGACAATAGACCGTCAAAGAAAATATTTGAAAGCAAGTATGAAAACTAATGTGAAAGTTAATTTTAAATATTATACAAACAGGAGGAATTGCTTTAAACGAAATGATAGATAATTCAGTGAACACTGAATTTTTCAGAAACAAAAATCTGGAAACAAATTGGTAGTGATTAGGGTCAAAATCAGACATAAAAAATTTAAAGGTAAACTAAAAAACTGAAGTGTTGGGAACACTAGAGGACCAGAGGCTGCCAGGGCGAGTGATGATTGTGGCTGGGGAGAAGGGGAAAGAGAGGTAAACAGCTTCAAAAGGACCCCCTGGGTGTGACCGTGGAGGGGGTGAGCCCTGCTTCGAGGCAGCGGAGCCCTCCCACACCCAACGGCAGCTTTTGTGTTCAGAGTGATCAGAAGTAACAACTCCTCGATGTTCCCAAACCTCATTTCCAGATGCCCTGAATTCGGGCGACAGGAGACCCATTCCTGCCCATCATGCACAGGGAAGGCCATTTCTCCTTGTTTCAGGGTGAATTTCCATCCTCAGCTCTTGTGCTCTTCTTCCCTCTACTGGCCACTCTGAGAATTGCATCCGTGAACTAGCTGAAGGGCGGACGGAAAGCAAGCCTGGAGAGGGGATAAATATCTATTTACAGAGACAAGACTAGAGCATTTGAGAGGTGTGAGGTGTAAAGTCACGGAGATGTTTGGGAACTCGGAGTTGTGAGTCAGAAGAGAGAGGAGAGTGTATGTGAGGAAGCTTCATTGTAACTGATGAATTCATTAGGATAGTCAAGACCGTCCCTGAGACTGGTCCCTGAGAGCTGGGGTGAGGTACACTTTTTATGTGGGTGTCAGGAGGGAAGGATACCCTGATAGAAAAACATAGTTTAAAACGGGTGCAAGTGGACCTACCATCACCACCATCACCACCACCAACATCATCACCATCACCATCATGCTTAGAAACAGAGAAGTCTTGTGGTGTAGGTCGCCACAGTTCAGGATTTGATGTTTTCCAAAAAAACAGTAGAGTAAGAGAAATGAGGAAAAGCTTGTCAACATGTACACATTTCCGTTTATAGGACGAGTCAGTTCTAGGTTTGGAGAGATGGCTCGGGTGCTAATGTGCTTACTGTGGGAGCATGAGACCTCTCTAGCACCTGCGGAACCTAAGTGAAGCTTCATGCACCTGCAACAACAGAGGCAGAGACAGGATGATCTCTGGGCCTGCCTGATCAGCTAGTACAGCTGGATGCATGAGCTTCAGAATCTCTGACAAATACACTCACAAGGACATGTATGTCTGTTTCTGTGGCCTGGGACTCAGGTTAGACTCCTCTCCTGGCACCTTGCCCAGCACACTTCAGTGCCATAAGTAATTGTTTTAGTAGGAATATGTATGTATGTGTCTTAGTTAGGGTTTCTATTCCTGCACAAACATCATGACAAGAAGCAAGTTATGGAGGAAAGGGTTGATTCAGCTTACATTTCCACTTGCTGTTTATCATCAAAGTCAGGACTGGAACTCAAGCAGGTCAGGAAGCAGGAGCTGATGCAGAGGCCATGGAGAGATGTTACTTACTGGCTTGCTTCCCCTGGCTTGCTTAGCTTGCTTTCTTATAAAACCCATGTCGACCAGCCCAGGGATGGCACCACCCACAATGGGCCCTCCCCCCTTGATCACTAATTGAGAAATTGCCTTACAGCTGGATCTCATGGAGGCATTTCCTCCACTGAAGCTCCTTTCTCTGTGATAACTCCAGCTTGTGTCAAGTTGACACACAAAACCAGCCAGTACAGTATTTATATATGCATGTCTGTATATATATATATATATATATATATATATATATATATATATATATATTTACATATACACATACATACCCAACCGCAATGGGAGGAAGTCTGTGTTCCTCACTCTGAATAATCAATTTGTTAGAATCTGATAATTATCATTCAAAGGTAGAATAAACTGGTTGGATTATACACCCACGCTATGTAGATTAAATGGCACAGAAACACAAACATGCTGTCTTCATTCTAGACAGACTCAGGTTAGGGCAACTTAAGAATGAAGACTGAATTATGGATAGAACAGTTGGCAAGAAAGATTATGTTATATTATGTTCTGATTTTTTTTAAGTTGAATCTTCTTAGGAGAAAAGGAACTGTGATCATTTGTAAAATACAGACAAATAGAGAAAAAATCATCATTGAAGCCCAACAGTGTAGAGATACACATTATAAGTGCTCATGTCACACAGGAGTCTATGATGTCATATTTGTTTGGTGAGCACACCCGACCAAAACGCTTCCTGCTCACCAGCCTTTGGGTTCCCTATGATTAATAATGCAGGCCCTGCTACAGCCTGCTTATGTAGCACTTCTGTGCCAGCAATCACCTATAGCTCTCAGGAGGGAGTTTACGAGACACTCCTCCGCTCTCACACTCCTCAGAAGCATTCCAGCATGCTACCCTGGCACTACTCCAGACTCACAGGGAGTAGTCCTGGCCTGCAGCCACCACCATCATCCACAAAGCTAGCATCCCTCTCCCCTCCCAGGATGACATGTTTTCGAGGGGGCACCATGATGGAGCTGAGGTGCCTTAATGATTTGCAGGAGTTTCTAGAAAACGCTTCCTCCATACTTTTTCAAAGAGTTAGTTAGCCCCCAACCCCTGTATGCTTTGGAACGTTGTCTAATGGAGAGAGACCTAGAAGGCAACTACAGAGCTCTCTCCCTGCCTCCCCAGACCAAGCGTCTCTCATTAGGTAGACATCAATCAGAAGTTTGTGATGGAAGCTCATCCCACAGATTTGTAAGTTATGTCCAAGGAATCTGAAGCCCCTGTTACAAAAGCAAAGTGAGGGACACTTTCAGATGAAGACAGAAATCATAACACTGAAATCATAAATAAAATTATGGGTACATTGGCTAAGATACAGCAAAGATTAACATATGTCAAAAGCTGACAGCTAGCTCCATTGTTTTATTTTTTAAAATATTACACTGCATATTTTATATACATTCTGTCTCTAGTTATCCTTCACAATGGCATGTAATGTTCTGCTATATGACTCTAACCACTTACTATTGTTAGACATGAACATTATCTTCAATTTCTATTATAAATTACTACAAAGAAATCTTCATTTATACTCTCTGCCACCGTATCTGCTTTTACCTAAATTCCTAGGACATGTCAGCTTAGACGAAATGGCCTGAACTCCCTTGACTCTGCCACATATCTTCTCAGAAGTAGGCAACATCATGCTTCAAAGGCCAGCCATGTCTTCGGGAAGTTTCTGAAGATGGTGTGGGCTGTGCTGTCTCACTGATGACAGTCACGCTGCCTCAGCATTCTGTGTCCTCACATGAGGTGAAAGTATGGGTTTTGGGGGTGGAGAAGATAGGAATATTTTCTGTGTTCTGAGACAGGGTCGCACTACATGGCTCCACTAACTTGGAACTCCCCCTGTGAACCAGGCTAGCTTTGAACTCAGAGAGATCTGTTTGGCCTTTGGAAGGCCCAGGACCTGTTCTGTCTGTATCACACATGTTTGGGACTTGTGAGTGGTAGTGGCCATGAGACAGAAAAGAGCAGGAAGCATTTCAATCTTGGAAACAGAGTTCCCTGGGACCTGTCTTGTTTCAGGCCAGCTTCCCATGTTGAGACAGCAGGGAAGGGATTCATGCTCAGACCTGAGTGTCGTGAGAACAGAGAAATAGACCATAGCATTATCTAACGTGGCTTCTTCGTACCCACTTGATGATAACTGCCACTGCCAGTTCTGCCACTTGGGGCAGCCGATGTCAGTCCAGTGAGCTAGGATGGGTGGGGCTAGAGTTTTCCAATTCCTAATATTAGTACTCAATAATATCCTCAATTTTGTCTTTGAGTCAGAAAAGCCTGAACTATTTACTGTCTGAACCCAGAGGTCAAAGAAGTATGGCTTAAAACCTTGAAATATTTGCTTTTATACCCATTTATGGCATGTATTAGAGCACTGGGAATTACCAATGTGTGTTTGTAAAAGGTGAAGAGTGGTTTTGAGATAGGAAGTATAATACTGATTAATGCATATGTCCCCTATTCCTTTTGTACGTGTATGTGTGTATGTGCATGCGTGGTATATGCACACGTGTGTAAGGATGTGCAGAGATCAGAGGAGGGCATTGAGTATCCCTCTATCATGTTCTGTGTAATTCCCCTGAAACAGGGTCTCTCAAAGAACCTGGATTTAGGCTAGCCCTAGTGCTAGTGATCCAGTCTCCACCAGTCCCACAGACTTGGTGCCATAGGCAAGGGAAGGGCCCAAACTGGTTTCCCAGGTGGATGCTGATATCCAAACTTAGATTCTCATATTTGCACACCAGACTCTTACTGGCTGAGCCATAGCCTCAACTTCCTGTTTCTTATTCTTCATTCTTATTTTTCCCGTGGTTAAATTTCTCTTGTCCTAATTAGGAAAAGAAAGGAAGGAAGGAAGGTAAGAAGGAAGGAAGGAAGGAAAGAAGGAAGGAAGGAAGGAAGGAAGAGATTGGTAATGTAATCAGTGTTAATTAGAAGGCTTAGATGTGGGTAAGTAGTGGCACTTCAACCAAACTGGCATTCTGAACACGCCTGGTGGCTGAAATGCTCCTTTTTGCCATGCTGGAGTCATCTGTGAGAAATCCGAGATGGTAGGTCAGCCACTGCGTCTTTAAATTCATCTATATGTCTTGTCTTAACAACATGTAGGAGGCTCCCAGTTTCCACCACGTCAGACTAGCGGTGTTCACGTGGAAGTTAGCTAGTTGCTCAAAATATAAAATAAAAGAGGGGGAAAATGAAGGTACTGTATTTCACCCATATGCAAGAAAATGGCAGGAAACGAAGGTGCTCCCCTTAGCAGGAGTTATATAGTGATAGCTAAAGCGATGTGCTCATCACGCTAAGAAGAAGAGCTGACGGGAATGCTCAGATGAAATGAACGGAGAGGCGAACATTGCATGCACAGTGAGGGCACGGGTCACTTTTCAATGTCCTTAACCTGAAGAGTGTCTCAGGGTGGAGAAGTCAAGGATGCTCTGCGGATCTAAATCAGTAAGGTGGCCTTGCAAACTCGGGAGCTAACACCCCTCCCCACTTCTGCTTTAGGCTCCTCAGTGACCTCGTGAAGCAGAAGCCACATGCAGCAGAGGAGGCATTCCATTCCATTGGCGAGGATTTTGTGCACCTGGTGGAGAAGTGCTGCCATGCACAGAGGAGAGAAGTGTGTTTTCAAGAAGAGGTATCTGTGTTACTCAAGCAAATACGCAAAGGAGTGTTGGGGTGTTACCCTTTCCCCGTTGCAACTGTGAGATTAGGAGAAAGATCACAGACTGGATGGGTGGGAGTGACAGTACGTACTGTTCCTGGGCTTCGGGCATCTTAACATTTATGTATGTTTGGAGAAATTAGAAGAATCAGACACAAATAGAAAAGTTAGACACAATAACTCTGGTGCCAGACCGGGGCGGGGGGGCTGGGAGGAGAAACTAAGAAGCAGAAGGTTGAATTGAAGGCCTGTTCTAAGAGCAGAGAAACAGAGTCATTTAAAAATTTAAAATTAAAAAAAAATTGACAGTTTTAACCTCTGTTGGAGAAAATTGTGAGATTTATTTTTTCCCCTAGGAATTTCTAGGGCTTCATCAGGAATTGTTGCTTTTAGAGAAGATAAGCTGGGGAATCAGATAAAAAGAATTTTATTTCCTCAGTGGGCAGAACTTCATGAACGTTGGAGCTCAGGAATACAGAAAGGGAAGAACAGGATCAGACTGCACACACACACACACTCACATATGAGCACACACACAATTAACTACCAGGAAGCCAATTCTCTATAATTAATGCTGTTGTGTGCAGTTAACGAGTAAATGATTTTTCACAGGATTGTAAAGTTGCTGAGGATGTCATAGGATGTGTCTCAGCAAACCTATGAAGCATCTCAGTGAGGACCGGATACAGGAGAGCCGGAGGGACAGCTTGTCTGAGGACTTGACTGGGCGGTAGTCACAGGGGCATGTGACTGTGTGGTTGAGACACAGGCTCCTGTACATTTGGCAAGGCAGGCTGGGGCTGGCCAGAGCTCTGTTTAGCAGTGGTTCTCAGGAATATTTTTAAAGATAATAATCTTCATAATTGCTTTCATTACTTGCTCCTTTCTGCTTCTTCTCTGAACTTTTGCTTCCAGTAAAAGTCAAACACCTAACAGATCTCTCTCAACAATGGGGTGACGTCCTGATAGATCCACTATAAGTTAGAATAAAGGCAAATTAAATATTCATTTAAAACGAGTGCCAGGCAGCACCGTTTAACAGCACTCCTCACATCTGAGCGTGGCTGTTCACACTTCTTGTGTGTCTGAGTGGGAACTGGGACTCACTGCTGCTGCCCAGCGCCTTAAGGGGACAGTACATTTGTTACAAGCTTGGGAAAATATATAAATCCAAATTTAACCACGTATGGCTTTCACATAAGTAAAAAAAAAATTCTAAGTCAAACCATCATGAATTGGGGGCTATCTAGACAGTCTGTGTAAGAGTTGGCAAGCTGTAATGTTTATTTTCCCTTATTAGTTATAAAGGTCTTTTCCTTCCCCCGTTTCTTCTGAGATTCCTCCTCATTTGAGAAGGCCGTAGAAGCTATCTGAATGCTATGTTATATAAGTTAAAAGTCGCTAGGATTTATGGATGCTAACTCGTCTTTCCACCGCATTCTTTCTCGTTTGGTCATGATTACTTTTCTGTGTTCATTTCAGACCAGGCTTGTCAGATTTTAGTATGATCTGGACGGCAGGGAAAACAAAGCCAGCGTGCTCTGCTCACAGGGGTGTTGATTCAGTAGGTCTTTGTGGAGTCTGATGACTCCATGTTTCTAGCAAGTTCCCAGGCACTGATGCTGGTGGTGGCGTGGTGTGTGAGGACAACATTCCAGGAACCCCTTTCTGTTGTGAAGGTGAACAGATCACCCTCTACCCCTCCCGGTATTTCCTTAGGTCTGGCTTGGGGTGAAAGCCAGAAGAAAGGACAGTAGTAGAAATAAAGAAGCCATTGGAAAACACCACCAATATGGAAGAAAATGGTAGAACTGGGGGATCTTAAATATCCATATTTAAGGCTAGAATATGTTTTAAAACAAACTGTGTAATGCATAAAGAGGTTAGCCTAAAATGCAGGAATCAATGAAGAAAATATTTTGGAGTTTGTACCTCTGGTTTCTGTGTTGGCTGACAGATTCTGGGTTTGAGTAGAGAACAGTATGTTGCAATGTACCAAGAGTCTTCCTGGAACTGAGATTCCAGGAGAGGGCTCAGCCTGCTGGCCACCTGTGGAGGCTGCAAAGAACTCTGGAGGCCAACTGCAGGCAGCACCTTTGTTTGTAATTGTCAGTTGTGTAAACCTGTTCTACCTGCTACAGGAGACCTTGAGTGAGCTTGAAACCTGCCATTTTCTCGAAGGCCAGGGAGAGGAGAAAGCCTCTTAGAAGATATGTTTTAATGTGTAACTCCATAACAGAAAAGCTGTAAGAAGGAAACGGAGGCAAATCAGAGTCAGTGTCAGAATGCCAGCCAGAATAACCAAAACATGGAGATGAAACAACCTGGCACCCAGTCTGTTTTTCCTGAGGAAGAGAGGCGCTAGTGTGTAGCACCAGGTTAAAGCTGGACAGTCCAAGGAAGGAGACTCCATGGTTCAGGAAACAATGGGAGTATAGGGACAAGTGTCAGCTGGCACAAGGAAAGCATTCTATCCACAGAAATTCTGTAGTCTAATCGTGAAAAATCTTCTGTGAGGAAGGATAACCACGCCGGACCTACTCATCACCTAACAGGACTTGAGAACCAAACAAAGTTACCGTGAGTTAGCAGAGGTCGGGTGTGATGAAATGTGCTTGCTTATCAAAGTGAAGCAAGTATGAAAGGCTAATCTTTCTCTGAGATTCGTCTCAACCCAGGTTAACACAGAACGAAACTACCTATGATTTTAATAGTCTAGACTCTACACATGGAGAGTCAACCCAGGTTAATGAGCCCACTGTCTAAGCTACTGTAATTGTACGATACAATTATGAAAAAAATGATGATCTGGTTAAGTAAGATGATTAGCTAAGTATATATATATATATTGATCACGTCACATTGAGTTACTGACCTCAGTTTTTTTTTTTTGATAAATTCCATTAAGTTGAAAATTAAGTAATACACAATGGCTTGCAACACAAAGAAGAACAGGATACATTCCCTATTTCTAAGAGACAAAATTTTTTTAAAGTCTTTTCATCCTCTTATGAATCTTGGAATAATTTTAAGAAATATTATCATCATTTAATTAATATAGTGGATTATATATTATAGTGTATAGTATACTATAGTGTACTCTTTTACATGGCCTGGTTTAAAGAACCTACTTCATAACTGGAACACGTATGTTCTCCGTTAGCAGGTTGCTACTAAAATTAGAAACCTGTAGACTTTTCAATGGCAGATGTACTGGAAATATTATTTATAATAGCAGGCTAGATAGCTAAAGGTCAGAAACTTCCTGTTATCTCTCAAAAGAGACATTTCAGCAGCCACCTGGTCAGTGAGAGCCACTGGTCTCTCTTGTAGGCTACCATTGGCAGAGTAAAATGATGGTATGTGTGTGTAGTTTTAGGATTTGGCATTGGAGTTCCGGATATCTCCTTCCTTCCTGAGAGTATTTAATTGCCCCTATCCCATGCTCACAAACCAAGCACAATCAGCTACTTTTCTCACACATTTGGAATAACTCTGCGTTTTATTTACATAGTTTCTGTAATAAATGTTGCACTATATTTCAATTTAGACTGAGTTACCATTAGACCTGATTGTTGGCTGACCTTATAGGGTGTCTTCTTCAGGCAGCCCTGGGCATGTCCATCCAGCCCACATCCATTTTTCTCTGGCAGTCTTGTGAGGACTTTATGTCAGGCTGTGTAGTTCTCCTTTTATTCAGGGCTGTCTTCATTATTAGATTGCTTTCTGCTTTTCTAGGCTCTGGACACAGTTGCATAGCTTCCTGATGGAGCCTTTGCTTGGCTCACAACCCTAACTTTAATCCACAACAGCATAAAAGAATAAATAAATTGGTTTTCCTGGTTGCCGTCCCCCTAACTTACCTTAGCCAGAAACATATTTTCACATTACTGGTTATTGTAACAATTACAAGTTTACCTAGGAACTATGGGATACATAAGATCAGAAAAGACAGATGCAGACCAGACTTCTGTTACTATTAACTTCAGAGAAGTGAAGAATAAATTAGGCCTCTGGTTAAGCTTATGCATGGACTTCCCATGAAAATTTACTTAAAAGGGGAGTGGAGAGATAGCTCAATGGTTAAGGGCACTAATTGCTCTTCCAGAGGACCCTGGTTCAAATCCCAGTACCCACATGGCAGCTCACAACTGTCTGTAACTCCAAGGTCTGATATTCTCACACATATATGCTGTCAAAACACCAATGCACATAAAATAAAGGTAGATACTTTTTTTTAAAAAAAAGGAGGAAAGAAAATTGACTTTAAAATTTACAGGTTATCGAAGGAGGAGGGATTTCTTAAAGTCTAGAAGCTTATGTCAAAGCAAGCCTGAAAAGGCTGCTCTGCCTAAATGATGGTCTGTGATGATGTCAGAGGCCAGGAGGAAGGGCTAAACAAATGCACTCAGCCTTCTCCCAGGAATGCTACTGGGTGCTTAGGAAGGCAAGCCAGCTCACATGTATGTGTGTGTGCCATGTGTATGTGTACATCTGTGTGTGGATATATACGAGTACATCTGTTTGTATGTGTGTACATGTATGTGTGTGTTGTCCTGCAGCAAAAGAGCCTGGCCATCTTGAGAAGTGAAAATATTTTAGTTCCGATAGGCTGAAAGGGAGAAAGGACTTACAGTTAACTGAGTCTTTAAGTCACCAGGCCTGTGGGGAAGTCTGACACCCAGAGGAAGGGGCATCATGGAGCCACCTCAGGATCCAACATGGAAGCCCAAGTTGTTTCTGTTTAGAGGCCAGGACCATTGTAGTTTTGACTTCTTCCCTCTCACAGGTATGCCTGTTCTTTTCCCTAGGGACCTCAACTGATCACGAGGTGCCAGTCCCTCTTAGAGGCTGACTCATCCCGTAGCGGTTGATGTAGGATCATGACTGAGATCAGAGCTATGGAAGGTGACAGTTGACAGAGAGCCTTCTCAGTGGCTCAGAGCTGTAGCAGAACACTGGCTGGTCTGCACGATCCTTCGTTTCCCCTCAGCAGATGACATATGGACTCCCAGATCAGCCCTTCAAAGCTGTCCCACCTCACAGCCTGCTTCTCAAGGGCAGTGGCAGAGACATGAACACAAAGAACATTCAAGTCCTCCAGCCAATTTAATGTGCAGCCACACCTCGCCAGGAATGGCTGTGACTTGAAAGTCGTGGAGCTGTCTGCACCACTTCTGAGAATGACTGAACAGAGGGAAACAGACAAATAAAGTTACCTTCGTGTCTAGGCTCTAGCTCCTGGTTCTGTGTGTATTCAAGGTTGCCATTGCCAGCAATGGCACCCAATACGTTTGTATTAACTTGAGCAATAAAATTGTACTGAAAATGACACAACGGATTTATAATTGGAACTTAAATTTTTTTATTTTAAAATATTAATTTAATTATGTAAACTAATAATAATAAAATGTATTAATATTAATAACATAAGCAGTAATAGTTTAGTACTTACTGTTAGCATTTTGTCTAAGCTCTGCCCCACAGTGACTCACTATAAAAAGGGCTGCTTGCCCCCTCTTCTCTCTCTTGCTCTTGCCTTCTTGCTTCTGCTCTGTCCCTTTGTCCCTTCCTCCTCTCTCCACCTGCTCATGGCTGGCCTCTACTTCTTTACTCTCTCTCTCTTTCTCTGCTTCTACTATCCCCTTAACTCTGCTCTCCATGCCCTGAATAAACTCTATGTTATACTATACCATCATGTGGCTGGTCCCTCAGTGGGAAGGGATGCCTCAGCATGGGCCCACAGAGGCACCCCATCCCCCACACCTCACCATACATCACCAAACATATCCCCTCTCTCTATCTTTTTATAAACACATCATATGGTTCCGAGACTTGGATTTAGAAACTCTGGAGGTTTACATCCCCCCTGCTACAACATGGAGATCCAACACTTGCTAGCCCAAACTTCGGAGAACTGGTAAGCCCCCTCCCCATACTGGTCAGAGCAAATGTCCCCATGGTCCCAGGGGAGAGTTCTTGCGCTCAGAGTTACCGCAGTGCTGTCCTTGTGGATGGAGACAGTCTTTTCACTGACTCTCGTTCTAGGACTTTTTCTCTTGGATGATATTTTCCTCTTTCCTTTGAGACAGTTTCATTCTAGCTGTGGAGAAACCCCAGGCCTGGGTAAACTGCTCTCTGTAGCTCAGGGAACCTGGCCCACGTGATGACCTGGCTGTCTGGCCTGTGCTAGAAATCTCTCTGGTTATTAATAATAGCCTCAGGATACTGGTAGGGGTAGTTAATAACCCTATTCTCACCCATCTTTATCTTTTTATAAACACATCACTTACTGAATAAGTGTATTATTTTGATCGGAGAAACAGAAATCTTTTAACGATGGTCTTAATTTGAACTTGTTTTTTTTTCCTACTCCAGAGTTATTAATATGCTTACATGCATTAGCAACATTCATATTTGTTGACTATCCCATACATGCAACACCCTGTGTAAAATACGTCGGTGGAGACCAGAGAGATAGCTCAGCTGTTAAGAACACATACAGTTTTGTTTTTGTTTTTGTTTTTTTTTTTTAGAGGGCTCAAAATTGCTTCTTCACACCCATATCCAGCAACTCACTGCTGCTTATGACTCCTGTTTGGAGGATCACTCTTCTGGCCTCTATCAGGACCTGTTCTCACATGTGTGCTTGTACGTACACACACACACACACACACACACACACACACACACACACACACACGATAAAATAGATAAAATAAAGATGAATACAGGCAGCCTAAGCCACGGATGACCTGATATAGGACACAATCAATTTAAAGCATTACAGCAAAGGCATAGTTCACATGTCCAACATTTGGAAAGTGGAGCAAAGGATCACAGTGCACAGGGGTTTGAGATCACTCACTGTAACATAGACCTAGAAAGGTCACTGAAGGATGGAAAACGGAGACTTGCTCAGAACTAGACAGCAAGAATGGCTTCCACAGCTGGCAGTGAGGGTGATTCAGAGAGTGTGAGTGATCCATTGGCCTTCTGTTCTTATATTGTGTTTTAAATCTTGTGTGTGCATCTTTGTGTTTGAGTGTGGGCACACGAATGCCGTGGTAGCTGTCTGGCAGTAACAGGAAAAACTAGGTGCCTACAATCTCCCACTCCCTTGTTTGCCACTGGGTACACGGGGATAGCTGGACAACAAGTTTCTCAGGACTCTCTGGTTTTCCTGTCTTGTGCTAGGAGCCCTGGGATTACAGATGTGCATTATCACATCTGGCTTTACATGTATTCTGGGAATTTGAACTCAGATCCTCATGCTTCCACAGCAAGCACTTTACCTCTGAGCCATTTCCTCAGCCCAATATGGCTCCTCATCCCAATATGATTCCTCAGCCCAAACTTAGGGCTAGATGTAAGAAAAAAACCCAAAGTGGTTGTGGGCAATGAGTCTTAGTGGAAGAGAAGGCTGCAATGGTGGAGGGATGCATGTGTTGTAAGCTGATTTAAATATAACAGATATTTTCCCCCCATGCTTCTTATATGCAAAGCACCGGCATTTACATGTGTTATTCACACTGTGCTCACAACTGTTCAATGAAACAGCTACAGGCATCTCTCCTCTGCAGATGCTGTTCCTGTGTAGTCAGCTGACTGTGGAGGAAAGATACTTATATACCAAATAGAGTTTTCCTTGTCTTTATCCCCTAATCAATACAGTATAACAGTATTTGCACATCACATACATTGTCCTAGTTATAAGTAAGCTAGAGATGACAGAGTTTCTGGGAGGCTGCAGTTTACATGCAGACTGTCCATTTTTAAGGAAGTACTTTAGCACCCTTAGATGGTAATGTCTGAGCAGACTCCTGCAACCAGTCTCCTAGAATTCAACTCTTAACATCCATCAATGGGTTCAAATCCTACCCATTTCTTCTAATTAATATCTCAGTCAATCTCTTAGCCTTTCAAGGATTACTTTCTTCATATATAAAATGGAATTTAAAGAATAATTTCTTCATGAGATTGCATGATCAGTACACTAGCACCTATATAAAGCTGTGCAAGGCAGAAGGCAAACGGTACAACAATTATATGACTCTCAGGTTGTGTTGCTCAAGTATTGATGTCTGGGGCTCAACCCTAATGTATTAAATACCATTGAGTGTACAAATGGATGGTCCTGGAGGTTTCTTTTCTAACTACATCATATCATATGTTTCCTGTGTACACACTTTAACATATTAGTAGTTAAACCTGTGGTTTTTCCCCTTCATCAGCCGCCTCACACAGGGCATGCTGTCCCCTTCAGATTCTCATACAAATCACAGCCTGCAACTACTTTCGAAGTAATGCTGGCTAACTGAATTCTTCAGAGTCCTGAGCTAATAAAATATATTTTGGGTGGTTTTTTTTTTTTGGTGGGGGTAGTTGATGTTAAGTAAAATACATAACAAAGTTGCTAGTTACTGAATCAGACTTGTCAATAAGAAGAGGTATGCACAGCTGAGTTTATAAGAGTGTTTTATATAATTAATTCATGAATTTATTAATTTTATTGAGCATATCCTATGTACAAGATATAGTATGAAATATAAAAAATACAACTGTAAAATGCAACAGACTCTATGATTAGTAACCATAGTATGATATCTGGAGTTTAATTTTAATTCATATGCAACTGATAATGACATATTTGGACCACCTAAAACAAGGAAGAGCTTTTTTTTGACAAAATGTCTATGGTCTGGCACCATGCAAAACCAGCTGAAATAGATTTGGCCTTAGAAACCGCATTAGTTATCATTTTTTTTTCCTGTGTAGCCATCTTAACAGTTAGCTCCACAACCCAGCTAACGTTTCTTTCTTTCTCTTTCTTTCTTTCTTTCTTTCTTTCTTTCTTTCTTTCTTTCTTTCTTTCTTTTCTTTTCTTTTCTTTTCTTTTCTTTTCTTTCTATTTTTTGGTTTTTCGAGACAGGGTTTCTCTGTGTAGTCCTAGCTGTCCTGGAACTCACTCTGTAGACCAGGCTGGCCTCGAACTCAGAAATACGCCTGCCTCTGCCTCTCGAGTGCTGGGATTAAAGGCGTGTGCCACCACTGCCCGGCTCCAGCTAACGTTTCTGATCTCATGGTTTCTGAAGACCAGTAACTGGAGAATGATTTTCTGGCCCAGAGTCACTCAGGAAGTTGCACCAAAAGTGCTAGGATAAGTTCTGGCCTTTGAAGGCCAGAGATCCACTTTGAGAGAACCCGACATTCTAGAGCTGTCTACAGGAGAGCCTGCTGGGTTTCTGTAGAATGGTGCAGTAGGGCTGGATCAAACAGGCTTTCCCGGTGGGCTCAAACCATCACATGCCTAAGGAAGCGACCCGGCAGAGCATTCGAGGAGCCTTAGCAGCTCTGTGAGGCACACGCTCTCCCTTCTGCTTTGCTCTGTCCCTTAGCATTTCTAGATGCTGAAAGCATGTCATAAGCACGTGGTGTGATTAACTTGCGGGATCAATCATTACACATCCTAACCGACAGCAGCACATCAAATCCCATACCTTTCCAATTGTCTCTCAATTAAAAATAAAAGTCAATCATTATGTTTAGCCGATTTGCAGAAGGATTATGGGGGACAGATAAGAAAGATTTGTTAAATATCACAGAGGTAAGGTCGATGTGTCATTTGAATAATTAACTAAAAACATTTTGTATCTAGTGGAAATCTATTCTTGAATATACTTCTTACTCTTTGTGGATAACTTTCATGCAATGTATTTTCTCTTTCCTGATTGAAAAACTAATGAATAATGGTATAGTACTCAATAAATATAAAAAGTTGGAAAAACATGAATCAGAAATAATTCTATAATTTATACATAACTTGTTTCGGGTTTGTGAGTGGATACACAGCATTAGTGTGCAAATACACAAGTAAACAATAGCCTAATGGATGAGTATTTTACCATATGATTATATATTCTTATACTTATAAAGAAAATTTAACCCTATTATTAAAATATAATTTTAATGACGGTAGCATCAGTGTAGTAAACAACTTTGAAGAAAGCCTTGGTATCTCTGATGACCATATAATATCTTACATATAGAATTGTAGGATAAATTTAACATCTAACTTGTGTTGAAGGGAAAAAAATTCCCTTCAACACAACAAACATTGTCACTATCTGTTGAATAGTTTAGTTTCTGCTAATAGGTATTTTGTTGCGTTGATATGGCAGCTTTAATTTTCTCTGCCCAAATTCCATTTGAAATCGGCCCTGTGAAAACCTAGGTGGTGGGGTTCTGGAAGCTTCTTTCGCAGCTTGCACAATATCATATTTTGCCAGCAGAGGGCGCACTATAAAACATAGCGGCTGGAGGCCTTTAAGGCATCCAGGGCTCCTGGAGACCGGATTTTTCCGTCTTCACCCTGCACCCAGGGGTTTCTCCAGTGCTTGCAGCCTGTGAGGTGCAGGTTTCTGTGATTCTGTTTACCTTGCCTGTTTCTCCAGCTTTTCATTCTGGCAGTGGTGGTATAACCGGAACCCAGTGCAGGCTAGATCTTTAGCCAGAATCCTCGTGTCTATATTTAGTCCTCATCTCCACGAACACTCAAGACAGGGCCGTGTGGGGTTGGCTTTGCCAGGTACCCATTAGAGCTCTATTTCTGTCTTTTCTGCTACTATCCTAACATAGTTTAGTAATTCTTCATGCTAAACTTACTTTATGTTACTGCACGGTTTCTCTTTACTGATCTGAACTGATGAATACAGTTGGTCACTGTTGGATACCAGACTCTGCATACACTTAGCAGTTACTTGCATTTTCTTTTCCATGAGTTTGCCTCCTGGGGGTAAGATTACAAGGATATGCCACCATGCTTGGATAGGTTTTATATTAATATATTATGATTTTTGGTCCATTTTTAGTGAGATGAAACCATGCTTTTCTTGATCAATAGGTAAAGCATTAGAAATGTAACAGTTTGTTTCAACCAGTGAGGGAGACTTCCTGAACAAAAAGGTCACAGTGTTCTTTATACTGTCAGTCAGAACTTGCATTCTGGTGATGCTGACAATAAATAGCTTACTGATAGAACTGTCCCACAATTTAATGTTGATAATACAACCTTACCTCAGTACAGGTAATACGACTGAACAACTTAAGACAAAATTCAAATGGAAGTCATTTGGGGAATAGAATAATACTGATTAAAACTCCATGTTGATAAAGAGTTTAGAAATAAAATCCTATAATATTTTTATTTTTTCCAAGTGGGATCAGCAGACCTGTGAGACTCGAGAGTGTCTTATACAACAGCAGGGATGCTGTGATGTGCGGCCTGTCTCAGCTACAGCAGCGAGGCTTTATCTCCAGGAATCATCAGCAACAATGAGGCATTTGCGGTAAGTCCTCTTCTAGCAAATACAGTGTGTTTTATACTTGTGGTATGTATTTGTTTATAAGGATAAAGAAAGACATTGAATACAACCCACTTTGAAAGACTTTTAAAAACAGCTTGGAAGTCATCAGTGCCACAGAAGGGCATGGAGACAAATGAAGAGACTGGACAATCAGAGTTTAGATATTTTTATAAATAATATTTTTTTATTTTTATTTTTTACATGTATAGCTGTTTTGCCTGCCTGTGTGTCTGTGCACCATGTGCTTGCAGTGCCCACATAGGTGGATATCAGTTCCTCTAGGACAGGAACTACAGATGACTCTGAGGTGCTCTATAGGTGTTGGGAACTGAACCCGGGTTTTCTGGAAGAGCAGGCAATGCTTTTAACCACGTAGCCATCTCTCCAGCCCAGAGTTTAGGTTTCTTTACAAAGTCCAAAACCATTTTATTCTAAAATGTCATGTAGCTCTGATACTCCAGAGTTAAAAATCATTAGCCCTTGTAGATCTATTTCTAAATTTTATGAAAATGTTCAAATGTTTACACAGCTGTAAACATGGTCAGTTCAGATCCCTGATGGCTTGAGAATGTGTTTCTTGTTGACATCAAGAACTGGAAATGTTTGCTTTCCATCATTTATGAGTCATCAAGTATCTCGGCTCTTTTAAGAGTGCAAGATAAAACAAGTTTAAACCCTGTGATAAGAGCAGAGTCCACTTCAGTCTGAGCTCACTCGGGAACTTGCTATCGATGACATTTCAAATACTCAGTATGCAGGCTTCCCTCAGTTACTGAAGTGAAGTCCCATCTTGCCTTAGTCCAACTCTGAACCACAGCCAACTTCAGCATTTCAAAGGGGAAGCAGGCTGCTTGGCATTCAGTTTTCCAAAACTTCAAGGTCCTGCATATTTAGGATGCAGAGCAGACCATGCACTGATTTAGCAGTTCCTCCTCTAACTCCTCTGAGGAGGGCTTACTAGCAGGAGTTGCTGCGCTTCTAGACTGTGGTCTCTGTTTTTGCTGTCTGTTTACTCTGAAGACACTTCAATATAAAGGCCCTTTCGGTATTGAATCTGAAAAGGAGAGCAAGAATATAAAAAACCAGGTACCCAGAGGGCGCGGAACCTACAGAAGGATGAAATACCCAGGGGTCCACTCTGGACTCACTTTGCCATAATTCTCTCGGTCTCCATTTTCTCTTCTTCATCTAATTTTTGAAGGATGGATTTCAAGAAGGAAAAGTGAAAATTAATGTACGGAGCCACCTGAAAAGGAAAACAGGAGGTTTTACATTAAAAAGTACCCAGTCAGCGGGAGACGCGCAAGTGCAAACATATACTAAGGTCGCGGGTGTCAGGAGCCCCGCAGGCATCCATACATCACTGCTGATTTCTTCTGCATCTTTATCCATGAGGAAGATCCGAGCGTTGCTTTTGGATGGTCCTTGTATTAGCCTCTGCAGCAGTGGGACATCAGTCTTCTTTAGCTTTCTCTGTTCTGCAGATGGAAAAGAATGAACCCCAGTAAGAGTTAATTCCAGAAAAAGAAAAAAAAGGTAATTTTGTCTTTTGGTCTTCCTTTGGTTTGTTTTAGAAGCATCAGAATCTGAGAACCCCCTATCATGCAAAAAGGAGACTCATGCCCCATTACCCATGGTTGATACATTCCTAGATCTCAATGAACATGTGACACTGTAGATGATATATAATGCCATACATCTGACTGTCCTATACATACACATAGGTATCTACAGTAACGTTTAATTTATAAATTGGTCACAGTAAGAGGAGAGCATCACTAGCAACAAAATAGAACAACCACAATATAATTTAATAAAACTGTCAGTGTTATTGCTTTTATACTTCGAGGTCATTTACATCTCCTGCCTAAGTATTATTTGAAGACTAACACTGTGGCACTTCAATGGTGAACTGGCTAACTAAGCCGATACTAAGTGACTAATAGGGTGGTTGTGTCTACAGTGTGGATACAATGGACAAATGGATGAATCATCCCAGGAGGGGCAGTGACAGACAGGACAAGAGTTCATCACTATACTCTGATGGTACACAATTTAAAGCGTATGAATTTTCATTTCTGGAAAAGTCCACTCAATGTTCTTGGACTGTTTGACACTGGCTAACAGTAGCCTTATATTTTAGATAAGAAAACATCTGTATCATTTGAAATTAAAAAGAAAAACCTTTGCATAAACTCCAAATGAACTTTTGCCTATCCATATAGGGTCTGACTTACTAGTTCAAATAATTTGACCTTAATTTCAGCTATTTAGATAAAGCTCCAGTCTTACTGAGGAACAACATAGCTTCGTTCATTCGTTCATTCATTCATTCATTCATTCATTCATTCATTCATACATTGACTCAACAAACATTTATTTTCAAGTTCAGTTAACGCAATTCCATTTTTATAGTTGTTCTTAACTCCTCTTTTTGTTCCTATCTCTCATTCAGCTCTTGGGTTTTCCAAGAACTAAACTATAAATGCAGAATTAGTGAGGTTAGTTCTTTTCATTATCTGTGGGTTTAGTACCTTCAGCCATGAAAAGGAGACAAAAGAAAATGGATACAGTTTCAGAATTTCAAATGTAAAACGTTAGAATAAATGCCCTACTACGAAAGCACCTCTGATACTTTGTCAAAGCGATCTTCCATCTGGGATTTCATTTTAATAAAAGTGAGACACAGAGAAAAGCTCCCGGTCCTCCAACTTCTCTTCTTTCCTCACCCCCTTCCTCGGAATGAGCAAATCTGTTTCTCATCTCGGGATTCGATTTATTCTTATTTCCCATCCCATTCATTATGCACTGATTTCTGTCCCCTGCCATGTCTGGAGCACCAGGAAGCCCTCACGATTCTGTTCCCTCCTCAGAGCAGCAGAATCCTGTCTTCACCTTTAAGTCTAACGCTAACCTGGTTTCACACCCTAGCCGCTTCCATAGCTGACATTCCCAAGCTTCTTGCTTCTTGATGATCTGGAACCATTACTGAAAACATATCCCCCATTGCCCCGCCCCTGGGTTCTGTACATGTTCTCTCCTGAGGGAGAGGTCATAGTTTTATGATATGTCAGATTTGGTAACAAGGAAGAGCAAACTGACAGGGTCAGAGAGGTGGTATGTTGTGATGACCACCATGCTAGGGCAAGGAGGGACAGGAGATAGGTGCAGAGGTGTCACACAGGGAGCCCAACACCTCCTGGACTGCCCTCCATGAATGGATTCCTGAAATTCTGATCTCCACTCAGACAACTTAAAGTCCGGAAAACAAGCAACGTCCTTTGTACCATAACCTCCTGGAAAGTATTTATCCTAAGTTATCTCTCCCTGGAATTGGACAAGATAAATGTATGATATTTCAGAACCATCTCTCCAGGATGGGAGTATATATAGCTCAATGGTAAACTGTGTGTTAGGCTTACACTGAAACTGTAATCAATAACCATGATAATGAACCCTTTCCCACCTCTCCTTTCTTTCCTTTGTTGACAGATTCAAGTTGCCTGTGCTTCTGCCTTCCTTATGGACAGAAAACTAACACACTGGGGTGGTCAAATTCTCTTACCTCCTGTCCCGAAAATAATGTAAAGAGCGAAATCCTTAGGGCTATTCTCAATCTGCCAATGGAAAAAAAATGGAATAAATGTAATTATCTCAGATGATGTTATTAGACCCAAAGTATTTAGGGGGGGTCCCATTGCCCCTTCACTGTCAGCCTGACATCTTCTCAGCTCCTGGGGGCTGCAGCTGCCCGAGGAAATCTGAGGAAATTCTCATTCATTAGAATTGAGCATATGATGTTGGTTCAAGGTCCTCAGCTCTTTTCCCTAAAACTACATTTGTGTGTCTCCATTAGCTTTTACTTGTAAAGCTTGGGGTAGTGGTCACGATTACCTTAAATTTTTGGAGAATTTGCTTTATTACTTCTTCAGTTCTCATGATGCTGTTGGCTCTGACCTTAGTCTCTGACCCAAAGGTCGGGGTGAAGACGGATGTCTAAAAGACAATGACAAATCATGTGAGCGCTCAAGACTCTATCAGCTAACAGTCGCCACTATTGTGAACCTGAAGTGGGGGAAAATGTAAATCTAAGAAGTGATGACGCGACTCCTCATGATGTCACAGTTATTCACAGATAAATACAGATTTAATAATAGTTACTGTATGAATGGTGATGCCAAGTGTTATATAAAACATTCTAAGGCCTTTGTAAACATTGACTTAATTCTTATGACAATCAATAAGAATGAATTTTAAATTATAGGATATAAATGTTACATGTTTAGGGGCTGGGAGTGAGTCAGTGCTGAGAGCACTTGACGCTCTAGCAGCGAACTAGTACTTGTCAAATGAATACACAAGTGATTGCTAGACCCTGCAGCATGAAAGAGCTCTGAATCCTGGGAGAAAGGATGATATGTTTCTTACCTTCGGCAAGTGAGATATCTTATAATAAGTGTTACAGAAAGGCATGTGTACATTTTGCACATCGTAGCAAAAGAAAACTCAGAACAGAAATTTTGTCTAAATCGTTGCCACATTTGCATAACCAACTTCCGTGTGAGTGGAGACCTAAAGGGGACGATGCAGAATGAGATGTCTGTCTCTGTAAAATCAGCAGCTTGAATGTCTTTAAGACACCTCTGTGAGAGCCTTTGTGTGACTCTGACATTTGTTGGTCTGCTGGCTTTCCTCTGTAAACTGTGTACCCACACCTCAGGAAGCCCATCTGTGTATTTCCAAGGCTCGGTTGAGCACCCAGCACCTGACGGAACTCATCCGTCGCAATGGTTAGTAACTTGAGTTCTAGCGTGACACAAATATGGCAGGGTCAAGTTCAGAGTTATTATTAAAAGCAGCATGACCCAAGAGAAATTGCTTCATGTCTATGAACTTTGATTATATGTAAAGAAGAAAAAATGATACCCACCCTCATGGAAGAGGTTTTATGATTAAAACTATGTTTAAAGGTAGGTTTGGTAGCACATGTCTGTAATCTTAGCACTTGAGGCTGGCCTGCATTCTATAGCAATATCTGGCAAGTAGGTACTGCTTAATTCGTTTATTTATTTTATTTAAAAATTTTCACACAATGTATTTTGATTTTCTTTCAAGTAGCAAAGAAAAAAAAACCCATAACCAAAAACCAAAACACCCAAGACAAAAAAATCAACAAGATAAAAAATGCCCAAACAAATCAAAATGAGACAAAAAGCATCCCCCAATGGAGGGCTGGAGAGATGGCTCAGCAGTTAAGAGCATTGACCCCTCTTTCAGAGGACCTGAGTTCAATTCCCAGTACCCACATAGTGGCTCACAACTGTTTGCAACTCCAGTTCCAGATCTGTTTGCAACCCTCACACACACACACACACACACACACACACACACACACACACACAGACATGCGGGCAAAACATTAATGTTTATTAAAAAAAATGGAGTTCATTTTGTGTTGGCCAGCTATTCTGGGCATGGGGCCTGCCCTGGAGTGTGGTTGATATACCCAGTGACATTCCACTGGAGGAAACTGATTTTCCTTTGTCAGCAGGTATCAATTGCAGACAGCTTCTCAGTCAGGAGTGGGATCTTTTGTCTACTTCCTCCCATCTTAGTGTAGGGAGCCTGGCTGACTTGAACCTGCTCAGGTCCTATGCATTCTAAATTTAAATCTGTGCTTAGCAAAGCTAACAAAGAAAGAAGTGAATAAGACTGTATTTAAATTTAGTTTATTTGTTACTGCAGAGGAAAAAAAGGGATGAACGTTAGGCATTTGCTATCATTGTTATTACTGACTTAAATGCTCAGTTGAAGTAAACAGTATTTTCAGTGTGAGGGACGTTATTCCTCATAAGTAGAACTGCAGCTCACCTCATGATCATAGACGTGCCCATTGATAGAGGCTCTGTGGTTCTTCAGCATCCCCATCCTGTCTTTTCTGTACATCTCTGGGGCCCTCATCCTTCTTCTCACCAAAGCTGCCTCACTCATGGTCCTGTAGAGCAATGGGGATTCCGGCTCTTCGTCTGTGTACAGCTTCAGAGTGCTGTGGTAAGATAAATAGTCTGGGAAGAATAAAGACCACAAGCCCACATCATTTAGCTGCCTATCTTCTTGCAACGTTGAAGTAGGGACGCTGGCATGCTTTTATTAACAAGAATGACTGCTATTTCCTGGCTTTTTAAAAGCACCATAGTTCACTGCTTGGCTTGGCTTACATTGACTTACTTATTAGGTGCTGTGTGAGCCTGGTCAGACAGCAAATGCTGCTAGTGAGTTGTGTCTCAGGATTCGTGTGATCATGTGACTGGCATTCCCAGTCTTTTAATCTTACTTTATTGGGGGTGTAAATTATACTGAATTTTAGCATGGAAGAGCTGGACAAACCTGTTTTTCTGTCAGTCTGGACTTAGCCAGGTGAGAGAAAATCATGGCGGGCTAAGTAGCTTCTACATGAACATAGGACTTCTAAACAAGACCAGGCCAGCACCTCTGTTTTGTCCTCATTTCAAGCTTAACCAACCTTTCCTAAGAAGACAGACTCTGGGTATTAGCTGCCCTTCCTGAGAGGTCACAATCACCGCATACAGAGACTTAAGAGAATTTGCCCCTAAGTTTCATAAAAGCAAAGCAGTAGTATGTTCTAGGCTAGTGACTGCCTGTAGTGTGCCACCCAAGCCATGAAGACACGTACGATACCAGGCTCCTCAGGGATACTAAGAAGCATATGTACATCAGTTCAGCAAGTAGTGTTGTGTAAAAGGCAAATGGTTAGGAGTTGTGTCTTATGTTAAACAATGCACCGCACTGATAAGACTTTGATACTAACCTTCCGGGGAATGCCTGGCTTCAGATGCTAGAACTTGAGTCCTGTCCAGCTCACTGATACGATAAAGGTCATCAAATTCTCCCCAGCGAGTCATCCTCCTGAGAAGTAACAAATCGTGTAAACAAGACTAATTTCACATTGTAGGTCTCAGCTTTACAAATATAAATATCCCTGGCAATAATGTAGTCAGGGGCCTTTGTGAGCAGATGCATTATCCAAATTTAAGACAAGTTTATCAAGTTACAAAGATTACAGTCATACTAGAGTGATAAGCGTGAGTTTTAAACTTACTCTGTATGTTTTGGGGGCAAAAACCTTCAGCTATATCCCAAAATGCAACATTACATAGATTCTGTAAGATCTATGTTCAGATATGGAAAGTAGAAACCAATGTGAACCAATGAATGTATGCATATTTCATAAGGTTTTGGGGGAGGGGTTAGAGAGAAAATTGTCATTTATACTCATGAATCAAGTATCCACACCGTGAAAACAATTACATAAAATGACTATAACATGATAATATATGGTACTTATCTTTAAGGACCGAATTGCTACTCTCCAGAATACATGGAGCATGACAACTGTTTACTTTATAGTGACTTTATCATTGATTTTATATCTAGTCTTAAACAAGTTAGTTATATATCCTCCCTGGGCCTCCCTGTCCTCATTTACGAAATGGGAACAATCGTAGTATAACGTAGGATAGAGTTGTTGGTAGGATTTAATGTGTTAATTTATGCAATACTCTTGAAATAATACCCTGAATATAGTTAAGCACTTAGTAAAAATATTATCAGAATAATCTCATCTTCAGTGTCATCACCATCATCATCACCATCATCACCATCATCATCATCATCATCATCACTGTAATCACCACCATATAAATCCATTTCATGATGGATCAGGCACAACTTGAACATTTCATGATGGTCCAATGCATTCGTGTACCTCTCTAGGCAAATGGACACTACAATTTGGGGGAATGTTTCTTGTCCTGTTTGAGCCTCTTCCATAAAATCCTTTACATATGAGCCCCAAGTATTTACACTTGGGTTATCTGTGACTGTGAACTCTACCCTAATGCCCCTGACTGGTGGTTTGAATGATAATGTTCCCCAGGGGCTCGTGTATTTGAAGACTTGGTCTCATCATTGCTTTGGGAAAGTTATGACAAATATAGAAAGTTGAGTCTTGCTGGAGGAAGTATGTCACTGGGTAAGCATTGAGGATTTGGAGCTTTATGCTGTTTCCTCCTCTCTGTCTCTGTGTCTCTCTTCCTCTGTCTGTCTCTCTGCCTGTCTGCCTCCCTCCCCCCGCCCCCTGCTCCTTGTGTTTCCATGACAATGTGATAAGTCAGATTCCTGTTCCTGCAGCCATGCCAGGCTCTCCTTGCCAAATCAGACTCTGTCCCTCCGGAAGAGTGACTCTGTCCCTCTGGAAGACAGATTGTGTCCTTCTGGAATGAAAAGCTGAAACATTCCTCCCTTGCAATGCTTTTGGTCATGGCACTTTATCACAGCAACAGGAAATAACAGCACAGGGATGGACGATGCTTAAACACTAATGGCGGGTGTTGGCAAAGCAAAGCTACGGTTTTCCTCTTGACCTTGGAATTCTCCTGACGCCTTTTGCAACTCTTGTGTTATTCGATTTACAACAGCCATTAGAATTAGATAATATGATCTTAATATATTTGCTAATACACTTTCGAGCAAACTCTACTAGCTGGAAATATTGTCGGTCAAAATACGTGTCAAAAAGTAGAGGATCTATACGTACTAGCAGTTCAAGTCTCCACTCTCGTTCCACCCATAGCCTATGATTAAACACATAGATCTATAGGACATCAAATATTTTCTCTAATTTCTATTATAATAAATTAATATTAGAAATATTAGAAATCAAAAAGTAGCCTTGTTTAATCACCATTGAAAGAGGGGGGCAATGGGCACTGGATACCAATGAGAGCCTAAAACTAAAAGGCAAAGCAGCCAGATGCTGTTTCCTACAGGGGAGGACCAGAAGTTCCTACGAATGATGACTTATCGTCACCACAGCTGCCCTGTGCAGTGGTGTGGCACCATAAAACACAGTGGCTGAGGCATGACTCAATAGATTCACTTTTGCCCCTCTCCTGTGTGCCCTTCCTTGTAGAAGTTAAGAACAACTTCCTTACAGTTTGGGAGTGTGTAATTCAGGAAGCATTCCATACACTGTTCACCACGACTAAGCTTAAGGGGGGCTTAGTCTGTACTTCCCAAGCAAGAACTAGTTAGAACTTGAACATCAAACAGTTGAACCTGTACAAACATGGAGGAGCTCTCGTTGCCCTGGCCAAACACCAGGAAGTGTACAGGGCTGGGGGGGAAGGCAGATCTTGATGCTGCAGGGGGGTTGTAATGAGTTTCAAAATAAAACAGAGGTAGAAATTTGATAGGCAAATAAAATGCAGCCACTTCCCTATCTATAACATAAGGAAAATAAAAAGACATTACTGATGCAAACTGTATGCACCCGTTCATGTCTTGCTCTTTACGTCATTCTGCCGTGGTTTGCCTGAATTATGCCAACACTGTCTTTAGAGAGATATTAAAAATAGAAATGAAAACCAGCGAGAGCAAAAATAACCCCAGCGAGGCTCTTCTTGTCTGTTTTGTTTTTTAAACACACAATTTCTGTAAGAAAACATTTGGCCCAGATAGGAGAGATCAAAATCCCTCCTACAGAGTCATTTCTATACTTGCAAGTGGTCAGAGCTCTGTCACACTGGTGTATTTTTAAACCTCCACCATTCCCATTGGGGTAGTACTTCTTCAGTGTGACTCACTGCTTGTATGACTAAAACAAGCCAAGATAACTGGAGTGACTATTTTTCTCAAAGGAATGGAAAGATGCTCAACTGGAGTCCTCCTTGCAGCTGAGTACACACTGTCTATGTCCTTTATTGTCTACTAACCCACGGTGGACAATAAGTCTGAGCAGCGGTGTTAAGTTCTGTCCATAGAAGCCCAGCGTGGACAAAGAATGAGAGAAGCTTTGAAATAGGGGGATGGTCAAATTCTTTACACAATCTAATGGGGCCCAGAATTTAAATGAGTTACCTGAGTGGAGGTGATCAAGGGAGGGAGGGTACCTAAGACTGAACGGAAGTGAAGAGCATGCTTCGGGTGTTTGTAAGTGCTATCACAGACAGGCCAGGGAAAGCTTTTCTCTCTACATTGTTCCTTCATGTCTGAAGGCCCAGCTGAATGCACCAACTAAATAATGTTATCATGCTTGTGTGTGTGAGTGTGTGTGTGTGTGTGTGTTTGAGAAAGAGAGAGAGAGAGAGAGAGAGAGAGAGAGAGAGAGAGAGAGAGAGA